>NC_141999.1:7323536-7623536 GCF_049901715.1 Pseudonaja textilis
ATCAGTGCCAGGGCCCCAAAACATATAGTTTGATGTAGGCATTAAAATAAACACTGTCAGATGACAAAGGAAGGGGGCAGATATGGAGATGTTTAATTGTGGGCAGCTTTTTGAAGATACTAGATCCTTTTTGGCCCTGGGAAGCAACTATTTTTTAAAAGACCTAGATATTCGCTCAACCAAAAAGGGAAGCTCACTATGACCAAAGCTTACCCAAAATTTAAATGAGGCTCCAGATGGACCACTGGGCTTGTTGGCCTTCCAAAAGCAGCTAGAGAGAGGCACATTTAACTTTTCATAACCTCCCATATGTCATGCACTACTTAGCAATGAGACCTTGTTGCATTATTTATCAACAAGACCTTTTTGTTAATGCATCCAGTGGTGGGATTCCAATTTTTTTACTACTGGTTCTTGTGAGCATGGCTTGCTGGGCATGGCAGGGGAAGGATACTGTAAAATCTCCAGTCAGAGGTGGTATTTGCTGGTTCTCCAAACCACTCAAAATTTCCGCTACCCGTTCTCCAGAACTGGTCAGAACTTAATGAATACCACCTCTGCATCCATCGATGATATCTATTTATTTGCTTTAAGGGACTTAATTAGAATCTGGATCCTTCACCAATGAGTAAGGTCCTTTGCCCTGGAAGTGGCACTCTTCTGCATGTGTGGAAAAATGGCTTAGAAATACTTGGCTAATTAAAAGAAAAGGCTAGAAGGCTGGGGGTAAACAGCTAGGGCCAAAAATGCTATGGCAGCCACTCAGCGCCTGAGCAAAGGACCATCCAGCACCAGGATGCTCTAGAGTGGCGATGGTAGTCTTGCCCTTTCCAATGACTAGAAAAGCCAAACCTATCTCTTATTACAAATCCCCCCTTGAGTTTTTTAATTTTAACTTCTTATTGGCTCATTACTATTCCTCATGACCCACTTTCTGGCTTGGCTCTTCATCCAGAAAAGGGTGTGTGGCCCTTTAAGAGGGCGCCATTCTAAGACCAGTTGTAACGTGCTCCAACCTCCACAGGATAGGTCTCGACTGCGCCGGCGCGCAAGGGAGGAGACCTGGAGGGCCCGAAAAAAAGGGCAGGGCAACGGGCTGAGGGGCGTGCGCCTGCGCTCGGCGCCTGCGCACTAGCATTCTCCCCGCCCCTCTCGGCTTGGGCAGGTCTCTGCAGCTTTAAGAGGGTCGAGCGGCCTGGAGGGTCCCGCCGACCGTCGCCTCACTTTGGGCTTCGTTGCTTTGCTTCTCTTTGCTTTCTTTTTTTTTCTCTCCCCGTGAAAGGCTTGGACCCCTGGAGCTCCTGAAGAAGGCGCTGTACCCCAGGTCACCCGCCGCTTCGCGCGCCTCCCGAAGGCGGCTGGGGACCTTCCCGGAGCGCCCTCTGAAGGGGGCAGCATCTACGCCCGTTCCCCTCGGTCTGGGAGCGAGGAAGAGGACAGCCTCCCCCTCCCCATTGGCGGCGGCGGCGGCCCCCCAAAATGGCGGCGGCCAAGGAGGAGGGGCCAGGACCGCGCGCCAGAGTGAGTGGGCGGGGCTGGAGGCGGGGCCAGGAGGTGATCTGGGAGGGAGGAGGGAGGGAAGTGGGGGCCTGGTAGAGGTTCAGCTGGAGAGTCCAATGGAGGAGTATAGGGAGGTTGTGGGGCTGAGAAATGTGGGGAGGGTCCTTGTGGGGGGGGGGGATGGATGAGGCTGGAGAGGATGCCTTGAGACGTGGGGCATTCTGGGGGTTGGAGTCCAGCAGGGTTGACCCAGGCAAGGAGAGCCTGCAGAGCTGAGGGAGGAATTGTGGGAAGGGTCATTGCCAGAGGCTCTTTGGAGGATGGCCTTGGTGCATTTTGGAGTCTGTCCCCTTTGGTGGCAGGGAAAGGGAGTAAAGGGGATGAGGAATATTGGGGCTTGGAGGGGTGGAAGCTTTATTGGAGCAAAGCCAGAAAAAGAGTTTCATGAAGATAGGGACTAGTTTTTCTTAGGGGCAGCAGATCTAGCAGGTTGGGAGAAGGCGTGAAGATGTTGGAAAGGAGAACATGGTGATGGTGATGTGGGAGATGCACCTGTCCCAGGGGAGAAGGCCCTTAGTGTTGAACAGCTGAAAGGTAACAGAAGGCGGAGAGTGGAAAGGTTGGATAATGGGGGGAAAGGAGCATGGGTAAAAAGGAAGACAGATTAGAGGATATTTGTATGGGCAAAAGGGTGCTTGATTACCAAGAGAATGCGGGTAAAGCGTTATTTGCATTAAGATTTATCCTTGTGAGTTAATATCTTGATAATGGTGGGGCCAAAAGGTATTGGTAGGTTAACAAGTGAAAAGACGTGCTAAAGTCTTCGGTATGTACCTCTGCAACCTTCCTCTTGGGAGGATACTGCTAGATTACAGTATTTCTTAAAAGAGTAAAATGATGACTATATATTGATTTTCATTATCTCTCTTTTTTGGCCCATGATTGGAGCCTTCAAAAAAGGCCTTTGTGATATTCAGCCTAGTAAATGGATTTGTGACTTGCCAACTACTGGATAACATCATTATTATTTTTTTTGGCTAGATGGACAGTTGGATTCATCTTGATGAGCTTGACATTAATCGGATGTATTTCTGTGGGAGTCTCATGCAGCCTTGGTGTTGGCTCTATTTCATATTACTGGAATATAATAATGAGTAATGTTTCTGACCATTTCCTTTTTAAATTAGCATGTTGAAATATTGTCACACGTGCACTTGCATTTCATTGTGATATTTTTAATAAATCTAAGACTAATCTGTAGAGTAAACAATGTAAAAAGGTTTTAACATCAATGTGCTCAGATTACGGTCCCTAGTTAGAAAAAAAAATTAAACCACAAATCTTATTTTTTTAAAAAAATGGAAAAAAGCACAATGAATATCAAAATCCTGCCATTGGCAATGATAGTTTGATTCTCTTGGCAAATGAAGGTCTTCAGTTACAAAGAAGGGAACTAATATGTAATTGAGCAATCTATTTTAAACTTTCTCTCCTGCTGGTCAAACTACATGCCTTTTCCACTAGAATTTTGCTGCAGTCCCACCTATGTTTTGTGATGTCATAGCATGGAAGAGATGGAGTTTGCTGTATCAAATAGAAGGTATGCTTGCTGATGTGCTTGTGTTTGGGATGAAGGTGAACATTCTGGCTATGTGTATGAGCTGCTTACAATTTTAGCACAAGTTTTAATTGATGTTTCCTATCAATAACATTTGCTTTGGCTTGGATCTTCTAAAAATATAACAATTTTAAGTTCATGGAAAGAGGCTTTGGCTTTTCTCCCTAAAAAGAAGGAAATTTGAGTGGGGGGGGCTCATTGAATATGTGAAGGGGCTGCAAATAGCATTCTGCAAATAGATGAATTACAATTGTCCCTTTTATATGAATGGAAAGGCACTTGAAATCTATGCCAATATTTTGTGACAGTAACATGTTGGGTGGCATCTCTTATAATTAATGCAGAATTTGTATAAATAGACTTTTATTAGATGCCAGCTACCACATGCATGTAATAGTTTATTCTTGTCAAAGAAAAATATATCTCCTTTTATTAGCTGTCAGGATAATAATATAACTTCATTTTAATTGAAATAGCTAATAAAGATACAATTTCTTGTACTTATTACACATTTTATTTTAGCATCAAACTTATATTTGAGTAGCTGGGTGAGTAACTAATTGTCTCATTGTGATTCTAAATTATCTTAAAATGATACATGCTTAGAACTTTTATACTAGCGTCAAATCAATTTATTCAGTTCATAGTTCAATTTTCTACTATAAATGAAGTTTTATTCTGCATATTTCATTCCTTGCTGTAGCTTTTCTAGAGAAGTAAGGAAATATTCTTCATTTAAAAATGAAACTTTAAAGTGTTGAGAATTGCTATAACTCTATAATAATATAGACATTACCCATCAAACAGTCTATCAGTAAAATGTGGTTTCTGGAATGTTTTGAATCATAACATTTGAAGTTTCCCTAAATGAATGAAAATCTATTATAGCATTTTTTTTAAAAATATGAGCGGCAATTTTTCTAGTAGTGAGGGCACCAACTAAAAACCAGGAGACTGTGCCCCAAAGATGCTTTTTCAAGACTTTCTGGTTTTTCTTTGAAGACGTTTCACTTCTCATCCAAGAAGCTTCTTCAGCTGTTGGATGAGAAGTGAAACGTCTTCAAAGAAAAACCAGAAAGTCTAGTTGCCTCTTGAAGAAGCACCTTTGGGACAACCATGACCTGGATGACTGAGAATCTCCGTAGACAGAAGAGTTCTAGTCCTGCTTTAGGCATGAAAGCCAGATGCATGATTTTGAGCAAATCCCTTTCTCTCGGTGCATAATTTCTGGCTTGGGTGATAAATTGGGCAATAAGTCAGTCCATCCATTACTGTTGTGACCACTGGATTGATAGTCAACTGTTCCAAAATAAAAAAAGTTCTGCAGAAAAACCTAATGTAATTAAATAACTATTAAGCAACATATTCAGTATTATAATTGGTGAATGGATGCATTGGTTTAATAAAGTGAATATTTTAATGATAACAGCTTTTAATAAGCAAGCTAACATAAAAACAATTTACAAGAGCTTGTTTGGTTGGACAAATCATCATTTTAGCCATGAAAAAGATAAACTCTAGTCATGCCACAGTTCTAAGCTTAATCATGTAACACCATTTGTTTAAATATATTCTTTAGACGTTAAATATATTATTAGGACAACTAATTGCCAAAGAAATATAATTCATTAGATGGATATTATTTTTAAAGCTTAAAAAGAATAAAAACCAATACAGTGAAAATAAACACCTGATGACCAGGTGAAGATCAGGGGTTGCCACAAAAAAGGGCCATGCCCATCAATAATGTATAGCGACTGCAACCCAGTACAGCAATATGTTTCACCTAACATAGCAAGAGAATCTGGAGAAAATCTCTGGAGAAAATGTCTGTAAAGAGCCAAGATTTTTAATGCCAAATTCAGACACTGATATTGGACAGGTGGATCTTTACATGTCTGGATTAATTTGGATAACAACATTTGCAATTTATCTTCTTTGTTTTCTCATTTTCCCCTTTTACTTTCACTTTGTCTCTGAAGTAGATGAACTATCATTTTGAAAAATGATAGTTTCTTTGCAAATTAAGGCTGAAAAACCCAGTAAAAATAAGAAAGAAATCTATGCAAAAAATAGTGTAGCAAATTTGGTGGATCAGAACCACCAAATTACCTTCCTAGTTATTCAGGTTGTTGTTATTTATTAAATTTATTTATTATTTTGCGAAAGACAGTATAACTAGTTTTTCCATTGCTACCCTCAGCTTTGCTAATAAATCAAATTTCAACTTCTAAAATTGAATATTGATAGTTATTCAATTTGAAATAACTTTTCCATGCTTGCTTCTTTTTTTTTTTGCTCCTTGGATATAAAACCATCATATTAATTATTTATCTTAGAGGAGTTGCTGGGGAAATTAATGATAATTGCATAAAACTCTTGCATCCTAAACATTTTCCATAAAAGAATATTCAATATGATTACAATTGTTTTGGTAAGTTAAATGCTTCTCAGTCATTGCACAATAATGTTGAAATTAAAATTTCAAACTTCTGAATTCATATGAGGCTTTATTTTTTTAATTTAATTTAATTTAATTTTTATACTACTTTCCCTTTGGAAAAAGCAGGCAACTTCTATTGAATATCAAGAATCAAATCAGGGTTTCTAATTAATTGTGGTTCCTGGTCAAAACAAGCATCACATATTAAGGGATTGAGAGGGCTTGTTCATAGCAAATTATTTGGAATTGATTATTTGCACCAACTTGATTGGCCAAGAGACTTGGTGTGCCATATGTTCAAAACAACTTCAACTGCTTCAAGTCTAATTAGCACTGAACTCAAAGTAATACAAAATATGAAAGCATAATGCTGTAAAATGTTCCACTCTTGTTGCTAGTCTAATGTAATGCAATTTTCCATAGCTTGTGGCTTCCCAGATATATTATTTGCACTGTAGTTATTAGGATCTGATAACTGGCTAATTTTCAGTCTCAAATATCTGGAAAGTGCCAATAGGGAAGAATGTTTTACTACTAGTATTACATTTAGAAAAAATAGTTCTTTTGCTTCCCATGGCTTGAAAGCAAAATAAGTTATGCCTTAAAGACTGTAATTGCATTTTTACAGTACATGAAGACTTACCTGTATTTTCATAACTCTTATAGCATTAGTTTTCTGCTTTTATTTCAGAAATCTTAACTGCATTGTATGTTGTATATTATCTGCAAAGAAAAATAATTGTAAAATTGCTTCATATTAAAGCAGTATTGTATCAATCATGTTATTTTTATATTGTATCGATATATGATACAATTTTTTAATAGTGAAAAGGAATTGAACTTGAGAGTGAAGGTGTTCTATACCATTCTACTTTGAATTTAGTTCCAGTTATTTCATTTGGGTTTATTTACATAATGCTTGAATAGGATTACAGACCATTACCATTATTCAACTACCAAGGGTATTTTATTAGCATATCTTAAACTTCATATTGCAAAATATTTAAAGCATAGCCCAATAGTTATTTGGGGGACATTTATATATTTTAAAGATGGAATAACTCAGTAAATAAAGCACATTTCTCTTACTGAGACTTTAAGGGAAATATTGGGATATTGGAAACATTACTGTAGTGTGCCTGAAGATCTGTACTCATTTACATGCTATTGTAAATTTACAAGTTTTAATTTCAAAGTTGACTAGCAATATAGTGATGACACTTCCCAGTTTGATAATGTTATACTAATTGATTAGGGATATATTCCATTTCTGAAAAATACATCTTTTCACTTTCATTGAAAATATATCGCAATACATACAGCTTATCCAAATAAAAGTTTGGATACAATCAGTATACACTCCTGCTGACTTAAAGTACTTGTTTTTGAAGCTCTTCGCTAGATTTCTTATTTTTATATCTGTATTTGTATTCTACTTTTCAGCTAGTAGGCTGAAAGTAATTCACACTTTTAAATTTATAAGCATAATGCAGAAGGAAGAGGGAAGAAAAATGAAAGCATAATTAAGTGTATTATTCATAATTCAAAAGAGAAAGAATTCTTTTAGCTATTGTTTACCCAAAACCACGTTAATATTTTCATCAGCAAATGCTTGTATGATTTTTTAAAATTCTGTACATTACATGCTTAGGTGTATCCCAGCAACTCCCAAAGTTTTATCTATAAAAATAATAACATGGCTTTTGTGTGGTCATTTACCTAATTCACCCAGCAAATGTGCCCAATCATGAGATGAGTAGATTATATTCCGAGGCCCACCCAAATATATTGTGAATTATGCATAATTGTTACATTTTTATTTCTTTAATTCATAGCAAATGGTCTGGGCAGGTATTTGGATGAGGAACCATTTGGAAATCCCAGAGCTGTAGACTAGACTGGAAAAATTTAAAATATCCCACAAGAAGGCAATAAGAAATCATTTCTGCATTATGCCAATAATACCAACAACATAGATCACCCATGTGTTCATCAGGATTTGATGATGAATGATTCAAAGGAGATCTTGGACGCTTACCAGTTGAAATGAGATAATCAAAGATAAAATAATGTAAATAAATATTACAGAATACAATCAATTCTCTAAAGCAGGGGTCCCCAACCACCGGGCCGCGGACTGGTACTGGTCCGTGGAACATTTCCTACCGGGCTGCCGGTTTGCTGGGCGCCGCCATCTTGTTTGACGAGAAAGTGCTTCCGGGTGAGCTTTTCCAGTTGGAAAGCAGCGTTTGGGTTCTGAAGGAATCCTTGCGCCTTAGTTTCATCGAAGGGGGGGTGGGGCTTCGAACGAAACTAAGGCACAAGGATTCTTTCAGCACCCAAGGCAAGGCGAGCCAAGCGGCCATCCCGAAGCAAAGCCCATCGACAAAGGTACAAAGGAGGAGTTGAAGGTGGCAGGGAGAAGCGGGGGACGGCTGGCTGGTCGCTCGGCTTCCCTTGCCTTGTCATGTGTGCTGATGCCGGTACCGGGCCACGGATCATTTTGTGATGCCGGTACCAGGCCGTGGCACAAAAAAGGTTGGGGGCCACTGCTCTAAAGTACCCCTTTGCCTATGCTGGACAGTTCTGTCACCCAGGCTCCTATCAGTAGTTATTTGTCTCAGTCATCCCTGAGAGAACACAGGTGAGTTACCAGCCTAGGCCTAGTTTGCATATAGGCAAATTTATGATTTTCCAATACCAAGTGGTTGCGAGCAGAAGGTAAAAGCTGCTTGTTGAAAAATCATTGTGCTTATTGTGACCCAAACACAGAATACACACCGGTTCTGTGATCTGTCTAGCAGGGGAGCTGGACTTGGGAACATACTACGTTCACTATGCAATGTGGTGGTCATTCCCAAAGGCCTGTAATTGTTGTAAGTTATTTGTTCTAAACAGCCAAAATGTCATACAAGAGATCTGTGACAGGAATTTCATGTAGGATCTGGGACTGTTTTAGTCTGCTGGGATCTGAAATATGTGCTGCATTACATACAAAACTGCTAACAATAATAATAATCTGGCTGGCTGTGCAACCAACCATAATGCATTTGCCATTCCTGCCTTGACTATCAATGACTTTATGTGGGTTTCTTGATTTTTTTATAATGTTCTCAGATTAATGAGGCTTTTACTTTTTTAATGATTATGGAAACCCATGGAATTTTAGTTATCAAGGAAAAGTATGATCAATGAGTAACAGATTTGGGGAGTGTGTGAGAGAAACAGAGAGGGAGGGAGGGAGAGAATTGGATTTGCTTTTTTTAAAGGAAAGCAATTCATTCTTGATAGTTTGTGGATGATTTGTTGATGAGATTTTCCTCTTTCGGGCATGATCTTTTCCTGTATGGAGGGGAATACACAGATATTCTATGAGTCAAATGGCAATTTCAAGAGAGAAAGAGTTTTTATAGCAAATATGAGTTCATCCCCATCCCCCAGATCCATAGAACAAAACTTTGTTTTCTCTTTCTTCCCCCCTTCTGCTTTTAGCTCTTTTAAAACTTTGAGGTCATCCACAAAAATCACCTGTGTCAAACCATAGAACTGTTCATAAATTTAACAATCTGAAATGGTTTCAATTGCAACTCCATTATAGTAACTTTGACAATGTTGTTGGCAAGTGGACTTAGACAAAAATTAGGAACGGTGGCTATGGACGTGTATGCGAGGGAGAAAGATACTCCTCAACCCCTGCAACCCTAACTGGATGCGTTTCTTGGAAGGGATTTTTTTTTTTTTGTGGAATGTTTTCTTTTTAAAAAGATCGGAAATATTGAAAAAATGAAAATGCTGCTGAAATCTTATGTCCACGTTTTAAAAACTTTAAAACTTCAAGGGGATTTTCAATCTCTGTTTTTTTGTCCTGTGTTCTTTTGTATCTCTGATTCAGGGGATTTCCAAATCCAATATGACCCAAGGATGTATTACTGTTCTATATTGTTATGAAATAAGTGGTTTCTTTTGGAGGGAAAATTTTACACTGATACATTCATATGTTCCTACTCTTGCCCTGTGCAGATCTTTTGCTATAGGAGTGCTTTAGCATGCAGAGAGCTGGTTTGGAGTAGTGGTTAAGATACAGGTCTAGAAATCAGGAGGCTGTAAGTTCTAGTCCTGCCTTGGACATAAATGCCCTATGGATGCCACTCATTTTTTCTCAGCCCAATCCACTTCACAGGGTTGTTGTGGGGGGGAAATAGGAAGAGGAAGGAGTATTAGGTATGTTGCTGCCTTGAGTTACTTATCAACTCATTAAGGGAAGATAAAAATCAAACAAATGTCCCAAATTAAATCTTGGATTCTCCAGGTTTAGCTGAGGAATAATGCTGCCTGATTCCATGGATAGCATAGCTGTTGATACCTCTAGACCAGAGGTGTCAAACTCGATTTCATTTAGGGCCGCATCAGGGTTGTGTTTAACCTTGGGGTACACAGCCCTCCCGAGCTCCGTTTTCCCTGGCAGAGGCACCGCAGGCTGGTCCTTCGCTGTTTCCAGGGCAGCCCCTTGTGCCAGATCTAAACACACACACCCCTGGGCCTTGAGTTTGACACCCCTGCTCTAGACTTACAGATCAACCCGTGGTTTTATCTAGAAAAACCAGTTTCTTATGACTGAAATATTTTTGTGTTTAATACTTTGAGCCTCCACGAGCCTAGTTGGAGGAAGTGGAACAAAGAGTGATAAAGCAACAAGCAAAGCAGTGTTCCTGCGACAAGGAATCGCTGTGCATATCCCAGACATGGATTGCATTCCTCTCTTGAGCAAAGCTGCTGATTGTGTTTGAGGAAAACAAGTTATTGCTGAAATAGAACAGAAAACCTAGGTGTAATTATCACATGTGGCTAATACTGAACTACTAGCATCTGGAGGGTGCCAAGATTTTAAGTAATCCTCCTCCTCCAGGAGGAGCACAAATGTAAAATAATTACATTTTTTCACACGTAAAAATAAATTAAGTGGCGTGCTTTAAAAAAAAATCAATTTCTATACAAAGCTGAATTAAAACATTTTTGGAAGGTATTGGTCCAAATTAACATAACCACTGTTGAACTTTATTTTAGTGATCTAATGTTACTGGAATATTTTGCTGACATGTTTGCACTAGCTCAAATTTGTCCCTTTTGAAAAGCAGCTTCAAACATTATCTGTGTGTAAATTTGTCATGAATCTCATTTTGTGTTTTTGTCTGTCTTCCATTTATTGCGGTGTAAATAGCAGAATCATGCATGCTTTTGAAGAATTCTGTGGTGGGTTTAATTTTCCCCATATTACTTTTCTCTCTTTTTTTTAACAGCTGCTGAATATGTGACATTTCTCTTCATATCTTGACAATCTTTACTACTGATTATCAAGCTACCATTAAGGAAACAGAAGTAGAACTAGTAAAAAAAAAATACTGTGATATTGTGGTTATTACCTACAAAATAATGTAGTTTTCCCTAACACCCTCACCCTTGAATCACTTGGTCCATCCTATTCTTGAACAATTTGAACAACTCAACATTTCCATCTGACTTTGCCTTGCTTGAGAAAATAATGAGACGAGCACGTATATTATTTTCACTTGCCTTGAACAAGCCCCTTTAAGCGGGGAGCTACAATCCACTCATTTTTTAGCTGAGCTGGCCATGCTGGGAAGGTTCTTGAATCAAGAGGGCAGGTGAACACCCAGTTGTATTGAGACAGGGAAGAGGATGAGCATGCAACAACCCTCCCCTTGCAGTTTTGGTGGCTGACCGGCTGGCGCTAGACACAGGCAGCTGCAACAGCTGCTAATGCTAGGGGGCTCTACACTTCCAGCAGAACCTTCCTGACTTCACAGCTCTAGCAAGCTCCCTCCTCAGTTGCGCTCTATGGCTGTCCTGACCTCTAGAGGTTCACTTCCTGTTGGAAATGCTGCTTTTCCTGCAGCAGGTATATGCAGCAGGCTGGCTCTTTGTTACCCACTGCACTTCTTTCTCCTCTCTGTTTAGATGCTGTGAAGGTAGGAATTAATACCCTGCAAAAGTATCCTGAAAGGGCACTTGCCTGTGGAATGACCATGGTTTCTCTGAATGATAAAGGGAGTTTCTCAAGGCTAGGGGAGGGGACTGTGATATTGACTAAAGTGGTTAACATTCCCACCCTCCCCCCCCCCACCAGTGTATCCCAGGGCTGGGAGCTACTGCCTAGACATTATGGGTCGGGGGTTTAGGAACATGTGAAATTTTGATGCTGTTGCGTAAATGATTTGCCTATTCTGCACATTTAAAAAAAAAGGCAGTTTGTCTAAAAAGAATTCTACATACAAGTTGAAAAATGTGCTGTTAACGGTTCTTCAGTTTTAGAAGAAATACTGAAGTTCTGATAACTTGTTATAAATAAATAAAACATCATTGGATCATAGACATTCCCCCCCCCCAAAAAAAATGTATGTTTGTGTTTTTTGTTTTTTTTTGCTGTGTGTCACTTGTCAGTTTCAGTTGGTTTAGATACACCACTTCTATTTTTGTGGTACAAAAATCAAGAGGTTTGAATTAAATGTGTAGTGTTTAAAAGCTGATGAATATTTGTTTCACATTTCAATGTTGTCCTATCTATCCTAATGGGGTCAAGGTTTTGGTTATTTCCTAATGGAATTGGGGGTAATAAAAAGCTAAAATATTGGAGAAAGTTGATTAAATGTAACCGCTGTCTGATAAGGGATTACTGTTAATGGAAAGAAGCATAGTTCAGTGATCAAGCTCATAATTACAAGGAGAACATTTGGGACCAGTTACTAAGGTAGCATTTCAAGGATTAGTACAAGGCTGTCAAAATCGCGGCCGCAGACGATATTCACCACACACTGGCCACTCCCACACCCGGTTTAGCAAAGAAGAGGTAAAGTCCCAATACGTCATATGACAACGACGAGACGATGTGAGTTTGACACCCCCGGATTAGTAGAAATGACATCTTACCTAAAACCTGCTGGTTAGTATTAACATTACTTAGTTGTTTCAGTAGATCCATTTAATGATTTCTATTTTTATATGATGTTCTGAAGCAGAATGACTCAGTAATCTTCAGAACCCTGCAGAGTAGGCCAATATTTTTAATTACATGTTGCAGATGGAGGGCTGCATTTTTGAGTGTTCA
The DNA here is from genome assembly GCF_049901715.1 of Pseudonaja textilis. Taxonomy (NCBI): domain Eukaryota; kingdom Metazoa; phylum Chordata; class Lepidosauria; order Squamata; family Elapidae; genus Pseudonaja; species Pseudonaja textilis. Next base: position 7,336,221 of record NC_141999.1, read on the forward strand.
TAGTTGCATGTTTATTGTTTATTTAAACAATTTATATGATATCTTTACTTCAGTAACACTCTACATTTCACAGCACTTCTAATATCAGTAATATAAATAATTAGGGTAACTCTTCACTTATATTATTTGTCCTGATATATCTTTTCTGAGGTGTTTCTTTTGAAATAATATTTTGGGTTACAGTATGTTAGTTATTTAGATCAGATGCAATTCCTTTTATTGACCTTGTGCATTGTGCATTATGCATTCTGTATGTAAAAGAGGGTCCAAATTATTGATAATCTAACTTCATTCCATATTCTTGCCACTTTACGTCCTTTAAAGTCCATTCTTCTTTTCATGAAATATTGATGTAAACATTACATTTCCTTTTTCCAAGTAAAATCTAAGTAAAATTCATTTATATAAACATATATATTTACCCATCTAATAGTTACACATCAGTGATGTTGAAATGAAAATGAAGTCTGTTAAGACAACTTCATTTATTGTATTCATTCTTTTCCAATCAGTTGCCTCTAATCTTAATTTTAGTTTTTCTACTGTTAAACTATAGGACAAAAGAAAAATATATATAATGTAGAAGATCCATAATTATAATATTTAACTTTTTATTTTTGCAAAAATGTCATGAGTCTATTACAAAGTTTTTGGACTAATAGAAAATATAGTAATAGTTTTCTCCATAAATGTAACTCACAAATATTCCAAAAGATGTTTGCCTTGCAGCAAACTAACGATAATATATACTAAACCCCAGGAACCCTTTATTCCAGTTTATATTCTGCCTGAGGTCACTAGGACAGTTTGTTTAAAAGAAGTGTGAGAATTAAAATGGGAGTTTAGGCTTTGCCTTGGAAAAGGGGCAAGATGACAACTGTGCCTTTTAAAGGGTTATTTGTAAAGTGATCAGACCATTTAACATGAAATTCCTTTTTTGTGCAGAAAGGATTAATTCTGCTTTTAACCACACCCAACCCCATGGCTGCGAATAAATTGGAAAATATGACCCAGGATCTCCTGAATAATTTTGGTGTTATATGGTGTATTTAAAATTAATTTAAAACAATTTTTTTATTTTATTTATGAATCTGTAAAATTTCACATAATTTGACACTGTTTATATGAGTAATTATGTAACAGTACCTGTTTTATACAATTTGGGGCCTGAAAGCATTTCTTAACGAAAAGTATGATAATAGGAATCCAAAGGTGAGAGAAAAGATTTTGAAATAGTGAGAAGCAAAGAATTGTTGCTGAATTGGAGCAACAGTTCATAATCTGGTTGTCCTCTAGATATATAAACTTGAACTTCTGGAATTCTTAATGAAAGCCAGATTAGTTGAAGGAGTCTGAGCTTGAGAAGGCTTGTCAACCTGAAGTCATAAATACAGCACAAGAATTAAAATTTCCTTTTGTGCGATATAAAAAAGCAGTGCTATAAAACTTGGATTAATGTTGAAAGCAGGCAAAATAACTCCTGTTGACCACCAGAAGGGTGGATGAAGTGTGAAAGAAAGACTCAAAAAGTTTTTTATTACATTTCACTCAGAAGTAATTTATGTCTCTTGAAGGAGGGGGATGGAAAAGTTTGAGAAGTTGCTATAACTCTTTTAAGAAGGAAACTCAGATGTAAACCTTCTTGAAGTAAGCTGAACAAGAGTTAGGAATCACCTAAGTGGTAAGTTGATTTTGCTTTTGCAGCTGGTACTTTGAGTTGGTGACAAATCCTGGTATTGGAGGATAGTTTTGGAGGTGATTCCTACCATGGAACAGGTTTGTTTGCTCCTGCACATAACATAGTAATATTTTAAAGCCAGCTTTATTTTTGCTTTATTTGCTCCATGTAATATACTAACCTAACGGTTTGATTGTTGCAATCTAAACCAGGGGTTGCCAACTTTTTGTGTCTCAGGGATCACCAAACTCCTAATTTCAAATCCCACGGACCACTAATATAAATTTTGACTGCCAGTGGCTTGCTGACATTGGTGGGAAAGTCAGTCCCATATTCCAGAACTGCAGTAATCACAGGACTGGCCTGTGCACCGGCCTGCCATGGATGAGCTGCTCTGGGATGACCAAAGGGCCAGTCTTGTGACTACTGCAGCTCTGGAATATGGGGCCAGCCCGTGGTGGGGTTGGAAATCGCCGCCATAGGGGCTGGCATGTGTAATGTGCAAATTTGCGAGCGGTGCAACATGCAAAAAGAAGTGCAGCCCTCGCCAGCCAGGACGAGGTAATAGTGCTGTTGCAGCATCAGGGGGCTGGTGGCACAGGCAGGCTGGAGATGCCTGGAAGGCGCAGGAGCGCTGCACTACTTGAATTTGTGCGGCACTCTCGCGCCTTCCAGCTTGCCTCTCCTGGCCTCCTCTTCCTCGATGGTTGCGGGCTGTAGGGACGGCCTGGGGCAGGAAAAGTACTGGGTGGTGGTGGTGGGAATGGGCAAGTCTGCGCTCGCCATCTAGTTCAGAGGTCCAGAATGGGGCGTGGGCGTCAGTTTTCTCATCCCTCTCGGTGCTCTGCTTTGCTGCTCCCCCCCTCCCCCATGGCCCCAGTCATTGCTGCCTAGGGAAGGCACAGGAAAAGCAAGCAAAAACGTAGCTCTCGCTGGGCGAAAGAGCTGAGATCGAGGAAGGCACAGGCAACAGAAGACGCAAGCTGCAGCCTTTGAAAAGCGCCACTTTCTGTTGCCTGTGCCTCCCCCCAATGCCTGGGGCCATGCAGGGGGGCACCTGAAACGTCCAGGCTTCTCCCCCCCCCCCAGCTCATCAAGCTGGGACTGGAGGAGTGTGTAGAGTTGCAGGCGAGCGCCGGAGGGTCAGAAGACGCACTCCGGCATCTCTCGGGAACTCCTTGTGTAGAGGCCGAAGGGCAGGTGTCGAGCCCAGAAAAGCTCGGGCACTCACCTCTACAATCAGCGACAAAACAGACTATGGGGCTTCTACCGCACTTAGCTCAACCCAACCCAGAATTCCCGTCTGTCCTGCAACAAGCTGGCAATGAAGGTTGGATGCCCAGACCAAAAGAGCGGACCACCAAAATTTTCTCATGGACCACCATTGGGCTGCAGCCCCCCCAGTTGGCGACCACTGATCTAAACCAAACTTTTTTATTTTATTTTTTTTACCATCTGTAGGAAGTGTGTAAACATACAATTCTCTGTTGTGTTGGTTGGAGAATCCAAAGAGCGGGTTGGTTCTGCTTCCTTGCTTGAAAGGCTGAGTCAATCAAATGTTTGTCCCTCCTCCTACTGAGCATGCCCAGTTTTGATTCAGCCTTTCAGGCAAGAAAGACGTACTGAGAAAGGGCTCAGAAGCAAAAAACTTTCAAAGCACCTTTTGGATTCTAAGAAAGCAAACAAACAAATAAACTCAATAAATAATAAATCCACAAGTTTGATTGAAAAACTATGGGACGCTTTTCTTTTACTGTAACAATAAACAGTTTATTTTTAAAATGTTCAGAAACAACTGCTTTCACGTTCAAAAGACCTTAAAATTATCCAGATTTGTATAGTCTGAAAAGTTTTATTTCTTTCAAATGTTGGGGTCATTCTTTTTGGCAGTTGACATGCACAACAAACTTGTAAGTTGAGAACATGAGCGCATTAATAGTGTCTTTTTATTGTCATTAGTGTTGCTCTTTTATACATAGGAATACCATCTGTGTATTGCATGTGTGATTAGACTAGAGCAATTTGTTCAGCTGAGATACTGTGAACTTAGTGTTTTCAGCACCAAATTGTTAAGGTGTTATAGTATCATTTCTAATGTAAACTATGTGACCAAACAGTAACAAATAATATTTATTTATTTTAGAAGCAAAGCATTTGCATTTTCACTTTTAACTTACTGACAATTTTGTTTTGAATGCATTGTTACATTTTGCAGAGATATTGTACTGGAATTCAAATTCATATTTCTAAAGCAGTAATAATAGAATATATAATTCTTAAGACATCTCCTTGGAATCAGATCTAAATGATTTTACTAGACTTCAGTTTCATTCTTTTAACATTCTAGAGTCAAAGCTGTATAAGAAAAAAATGTTGTTGAAGCAAAAACAAGAAAAGCTAAAATGCCTCTCAAAAATAGAAAAGGGTCTTTACCTTTTGCTTTCTCATCAAAACATAACCTATCTAAAATATGCTATGAAAGTAAAAATGAAAACTCTCTAATTGGATAAAACCTGTTCTAAAAGGAAACAAGTATTGGCTAAAAATGCACTTTTATAGAATACCAAAAAGGATAACCTGGGAAATAATAGACTTTCCAGCTTACCTTTCCAAAAAAAAAAAAACCCCTGTGTTTCATGTCCAAAATGTTTCCATTGGCCACTCTTTTCTAATCTTGTGCCTTTTGGTTGTGTTGGTTGATTACTCCTTAGGAGCCATAGCTGTCTTGGTTGAGTGATGGTAGTCATAATTCTGCATATCTGTAAGACGTAAAGTTAGAGAGAAGGCTCATACAGATGGGACAAGGAAGTTGTAGTTGGTGGGAGTATTTGCTGCTGCACTGGGGAGAGGGAAGGTGAGGTTTTATGGGTTTTATGTAGTGGATTTTAATGTAAGTTTTTCTGCACAGAGTCAGTGTGTGTGAGTTGGGCAGCCATATAAATCTGTTTTAATAAATACAGTGAAATCTCAGAAAAACCAATAAGAACAGAATTCTGGATAAGATTGCAGTCAGATTTTCCATTAAAAATCTATAAATTGATGTGCCTGGTCCAAACAACTTCTACAAATAATTCCTAAAGATTACTGGCAGTCTCCCAATTCGTTAAACAATTGGCCAGACCAAATTAATACTCCCTGGAACTGACTGAAGCTCTTAGCTATGTCTGCAGGTTACTCTGAGATATCTGTGTTTCAAAACTTAAAAGAGTGCAGATGCTAGAAGAAGTCTTCAACCTTTGAGGGTATCATATTTGTGGGGAAGACCCTAAAAGATCTTGTTCAAAGTTAAGGAGAAGAAATAAGTCCTTCCAACCCATCTGTATTGGTGGTTAGCGCAGGTGGTCCGCTAGGGTCCAAACTTAAATTCTTTTCATCCCTGGTCTAGACCAGAGTCAGATGTAGAGGAGAGGAGAGGATAGTCCACAGTCTCTTGAAAGGGAACTGAACTGAAGCAAAAGAAGCAAAATGTTCTGACAAAATATATCCAGAAAACATGGAAGTTGTTTTTGGCAGAGGCTTTAGTTACCACAAATCTCGAGGCTCTCAAGATTCCCCTTTTTTCTACAGATAGTTATCTGGATCCCTTCTAGGTGCAGATGATTTTTATTTCACTGAATATAGTGACAGTTCTTTTAGTACCATTTTTTACACCTATGTTTTTTAACTCTGTGCTTCAAAGTTCTAAATTCTGCTTGTCTGACTCTTAACTTGCTGTTCTCTACTGCCATCTGTAGACCTTGATCTTGCTTGCCAGAAGTGTGAGAGAGTAAGTCTTGGAAAACATCATCTTTTGCCCATTATAGGAAAAATGAAAAATCCTGTGTTCCAGTTAAAATATATGGAAGAATATTTGTTTGTTTGTTTGTTTGTTTAGTGTATGGCATCTACAGGGGCAATCCCTGTTATGATGGAAGGACATTTGTAATAGTATGTATGCATTTTGAAATTAAGAGATATAGACCTGGCAAAGTATGTCATATAAGATGTATTTATTTTATTGGTTTATCGGTCACCTTCATTTCTGTGACCGCTGTAGATCAGGGGTGTCAAACTCAAGACATGGGGTCTGAATTCCAGCCCCTGGGGTGCTTAGATCTGGCCCGTGAGGCTGCCCTGAAAACAGCAAAGGACTGACCCGCGATGCCTCTGCCAATGAAAAGGGAGCCCAGTAGGGCCTTCCCGAGCTCCATTTTCACTGACAGAGGGCTGCAGGAGGTTGTCACAGTCGAAAATGGAGCCCAGGGGCCACATTGCTGTCCCCCTGTGCTCTGTTTTTGCTGGCAGAGGGCTAGCAAAACAAAACAAAAGGGGAAGGAAGGAAGGAAGGATCGCCCCAGCGCACCCGGACCACCACAGGTGATCCCGACATGAGTAACATTGAACTGGTCATGCCCACCCCGGCCATGCCAATCTTGACCCCCCGAGATCAAACAATCCTGATGTAGCCCTCAATGAAATCAAGTTTGACACCCCTGCTCTAGACAATATACAATCATATAATAAACGTGTCCTTAAAACCAAAACAAAAGGAACTTAATCATAGCAATTTTTAGCAAATTACATTGGGGAAACCATAAGTACTAATAAGCATCCATCAAACTCAGAAGCCAGGTCCCAAATTATGCTGCGCTGGGATCTGCTGAAAGAGCCCCATCTTCAGATATTTCCTAAAAGCCAACAGGGACATGTGGATATCCATGAGGAAAGCTGTTCGTGAGGACAGGAATGGCCAGAGAGAAGGCCCATCTCCAAGGCCCCATAACAGAACCTATAAGAAAAGTCTGGAGAATGTGATATATTACATATTTCAGTAAAGTAAGAAAGAATCTGAACTCCACACAAATATTAAAAGGGATGAATTGGTGAATGAGTCAGCCCTGGAGATCAGTGAGATGACAGGTTCCCAACGACCATCCATACACGTTGAGGTATACAGGCTTTTCCTTCTTTCATTATTTTCTACCTCTATGAAATTGCTTTGTAGAATAGTGGACCATCTTCAGATTAGCCACACACACAAAAAAAGCACTGATTGACACATTGTGCTGAACTTGAACTTGTTTTTGACTTAAAATACATCAACCCAAACATTAAAGGGTATTCAAGTTAACCATGATGAAACTTACTGAAGAGGCATCATATAATAAGAGTTAAAAAGTTGGGTTACTATATTCTTGTTTATCTTTAAAGAATAATCGAATGAACTACTTTTTCCCTTTTTCTACTTAGATTAAAAATATATGTGTAAAACAACGTAGTCGTTTTTTCAAATGTAGCATTACAATATTATAAACTACTTCCCATTCTGAAAAATACAGTCCATTTCTCTAAATGGGAGAAACATCCCTGGCTTTTTTGGGAGCAACTCATTTTGCAGAGCACTTGGGCAGGAAACAGAAGTTTTGGGAAAGAAAATACACTGTTCTATATATCCCAAGTAAGTTCCTGGATAGATCAGAATGATTAGAAAGTCATGAATTTTATGAAAGTTACAAAGCAAGTTTTTTTGGGGGGGTGGGGGGGAGGAATACAATGACAATGGGGACCAGTGATCAACTCTCATTACATTGGAAATGAAATTGCTCATTATTTTTACCATAGCAAGGAAACTAATCAAATACTTTTTATATTCTGGCCTAGTTGATTGCAAATGAATGTTGACAATGTCTCCAACTGTTCACAAGTTTAATTTGAACAAAGGAAAATCAATACCATTCTTTAAACCAATTCTTATAGAAAACATTGTATCCAAAGATATTATTGTGCCTAGCATTGATCACTAGAGTTCCCACGCAGTACTTTAAATGGCTCTCCATTTTTCTTAGTGAATTTGCCAGACCTGACAAAGCATATTAGATTAATAGCATTATGGCTTTTATGTTAGATCAGACTGGTTGTACCGACGTACGTCATTTGCTGCTCTTACTGGGTTGACAATAGACAGTGCTGGTGGCATGTCCGGTTTTTAATTGCTTCTACTTCTAGAATGTATGAAGCAAATGGAATATCCAAAGCTGAATGGCGTGGCTATTGCACTTGCAAGCAAGCTGATCAAACTGTTACTACTGCTTATCTTATGGGAGATTAGTATGGTATCTAGAATCATTTCTTCGTATCCACTTACGATTATAAGAAATGGTAAGCAAGGGTAATGATGTTTTATTTGAACAGAAATGTTTTGTGTTCAGAGACAGGTCTCAAGCTTCTTCCTAAAACGATAACCTTTCTTTTAAACGTTAACAGGTGGAGAAGCAAGGCCTGGTCCAAGTGGCAGCATAGGGTGCTTCAATCTGTGGAATGTCTTCAGGTATGAAAAATTAGCCACAAATCCCTGATAAGTTGAATCTGAAACATACTAAACTGTAAAATAATATGAGGGTACAGAAAATGACTCCAGAAGGGAGGATAAAATTGATTTGCATAAGATCTTGTTTAATGAGAACTTTGGGGAAACTGTTATGCACCATGTCTATGAAGATAAAATAGATTAAATCCTTTCTTCCCTTGTACTCTCTGATTTGCCAATTAAGGAGAATATTTATAGCTCAGAGTTGAAATGTGGGGTCCTTGGTGCATTGAGGATGTTTGAGTAATTAAATCTGCCAGAAACAACCAAGCTCAGAGAGACCAAGGATCTTTCATCTTTGATTTGCACACAGTGCCAAACTGTTTTGAATCCAGTTTTTTGTTAAATTCAACTTGGGTACTTTGAATGTCACACGATGAAAAGAGTAAAGAGTTGACAACTCAGGTAGGGAATTTTATATTGATTTCATCCTTAGTTTGCAGAAAATAGGGCTGGGGGCGGGGTCAGATTTATTCACAGAATGCTTGGTTCTAATTTTATCTTTTCCACAGCTGCATAGATTTGAGAAGAGGTTGGTTTGAACATGTTACTTTCTGTACTTAATACGCCCCTTTCAGCAAGCCTTCCGTAGATTTCTTCATTTGACTATCTGTTGTTATGAATTGTACTAGAAAGATAAATTTGAACATCGCTCAGTTTCACTCTTGCTCATGCTGTGGTATTTCACCACAAAACATGATTTAATTTTCAATGCTCAGTGTGACTGAAATCTAAGGAGTGGCTTGCCTACAGTGATAAATGATTTTTTAAAAACCACAAACCCATATGGTGAGCAATTCCTCATGAGATGCTTCTTAAAGTAGTATAAGTTCAGCACAAGATGAGTCTATTTCATTATATTTCATTTTGCTTTGGGCTGGAAAAACTAAAAAAAATTGCATGCCTAGATGGTAAGTTACAAACATGAGTAATTGATTACATTGGTTAGCATCTCAAGACACATCTATTGAAGCACCAGCTTTAGCAGGCTTTAGAACTTGAAGTAGCTTTGGTGCTAAACTTAACATAGTAGGTGAGTCCATATTTTATATGCAAAACTTTAGAAAATACGTCTGTTTCTTTTATTTATATAGCAGGATTATTCACCAGATAACTCCAAACTCTAGTATTTGTACTGGGAATAGGATAATAGAGAAGAAGGAAATGTTCTGTTCTTAATTAAACCAACCAGAATCACAGTGCATTTTTTTTCACCTCTGCAGTTTGAAGACAAAACGGATGCAGTGTTTGGTAACACAGAAGAAGAACGTGAGTATTCAGTCATTTGCTCATGAAATATTTTCTTCACCCATTTTTGTTTGTGTGTATGTATGTATGAGTAACAAATGTTTGTGTTAAAATAATCCAAAAGTACAGGCACTGTAAATGCTGCATATGCTGGTAAAGATGAGAATGAGATCTTGTTCAAAACCTCTACCGCTTGGTCAGCTGGATTAGGCCAATAGGCACAAGGTTTCTTTTGTCTGGTTGATAATAGCCCACAGGACTTAATAGTGATAGTGATTGCTTCTGACATCCTTTAAATCTGTAGTGCAACTATTTTTTATATGGTATTTTCATTTCGTGTCATACTGGCTCAAAAGGAATCTTTGCAGATTTGGAGAAGAAACATAGTTTTTCACTATGACTGTAGTTATTTTTCACAGAATGTGAGAATAGTCTAATTGAAAATGGGGGACTGATGTCTGGAAAGAATTTAATAAAAGTTGTACACGTAATTTAAAAAGTGCATATTATGAATAACTTCCTCTCAAAAAGATCATAGTTTTTCAGAGAACTCAATTGGCAATATATTTAGGTCAGACAAATCACATTAAAAAATAATGAATCAGCTCAGTTATATATTATAGCTGACTCTAAATGCATGCTTTTTTTAAAAAAAAAAAGACATCCCATTGTCTCGCCCTGTTTAGGTGAAAATATTATAAATTCTGAGATGTCTGAGAAGACAGTCCACAACCTGAGTCCTGCTTTTGACAGCATCCCCTACAGAATGCAGAACCGGACAGGATCCACCAACTCTTTGCTGGATGACAGTGATTATTTCCTGAACTCTGGAGACCTTGCCGGAATTCCTGTGGTTGGGAGCGACAATGAAGAAGAGCAGACTTTTGCTCCAAAGGATGGCCTCTCTTCTGCCCTTCGCTCTGAAGATAGCCGGGGAGATGGGAGGAGGGTCCGTGATCATGTGGTGGACAACGAAAAAGACACCCAAATGCAAAACATGATCCAGAAGGATCTCTCACCCCCTTTTGACAAGGGGCCCTCTGTGTTCAAATCCCTGCGGAAAGACTTTAGCATCGCAAGAGATGATAGTAAAGATACGTTTTTGACAAAGGAGAAAACCAGAGAAGGATCTTTCCAAGAACGCGACAAACGTTTGGAAAAAATGCCGAAAGAGCTAGATTCCAGATTGAAAAGCAGCTTGCTTGATAAATCAGGTAATATTATTTCTCAGTTTTACTAGGAGAGCTCAGTGCTTCTACCTTTTTTCAGAAACTGGCTCATACTTCACACTCAGGATAATATGGATTGTTCTTTTTCAGCTAATATGGAACTTCAGCCATTGTGGGGTTTTGTTTTCAACAAATCCTAGTTCAGTTCTAGCCTAGCATAGGGGTCACCAATATTTTGGACCTCGGGGACCACCAAACTCATAATTTTAAATCCTGGGGACCACTAATATGAATTTTGACTGACAGTGGCTTGCCGACATTAGAGGGAGAGAGAGAGAGAGAGAGAGAGAGATCTGATCTAACCACGCTCTTTCCCCCCACCCCTCCTCTCTCACACACACACAGAGGCAGGGGTGGGATTTAAATTTCTTAACTGGTTTTGTGGGCATGGCCTAATTTGTGGGTATGGCTTGGTGGTCATGTGACTGGCTGGGCATGGCTTGTATGTAAATATTATAAATATTTATATAAATGTTGAATTTTTTATAAAAAAAGAGCAACTTTTACCCAAAATCAGGCAAAGCAGGCAGGCAGATTGAGTTGCTCACAGAATCACAGATTCACTTAGAGATCTGTGTTTCTGCCATCGGCTAGCTGAGTCTGCACTGCTTCAGTCCTAAGGAAGGTTCGGCTCTGCTTAAAAGCAGAGCCAAAGATGTAAAGATTAGCTAGAAAGCGAGAAATCCAATGATTTCCTGCTTTCTAGCTAATCTAAATCTCCCTGCACAGCAGAACAGCTGATGGTCGGAAAAAGAAAAAATAGCAAGTTAGCAGGCAAGTTTGCCAGGTAAGGAATGAGTGTGTGGGCCATGTAGGCGGCGCAGCCTTATGTTCTTGCGCAGCCTGCATGGTGGTTGCTCGGGGGGTGATATTTCTCTGCGGACCACCAAAATTTTCTTGCGGACCATCAGTGGGCCGTGGCCCACCAGTTGGCGACCGCTGGCTTAGCATATTATGAGAACTAGATCTGTGAGACATCTGTAAGGCTCTTCTCTGTTAATCATGGTTATTCAATGTTTTGGCTTGCTTGGACCACATTGAGTGAAAAGGAGTTGTCTGGGGTCACATATAAAATATATAATATAGTTTGTGTATATAAATAACAAACTTCTTTTATTTTTTATGTTTTTATCATCCTGTGGGACTGCATTATTAGTGGTCCAGGGCTGCCGGTTTGTGCAGCAAAAGTTTAACCCATATTTCCAACCTGTGGTCAGCTTCTGTTGTTTCCTTGCTGCTGTCAGGATCAGCATGCTTCTTCTTGACCCACATAATTCAGTTTTATTTTAAACACTTGAAGCTTCTTAGTTCCACAGTGCGACATATGGCTTGCTTTAGTTACATACATACAAACAAACAAACAAACGAATAAATAAAAATAGTTTGGGTTTGAGTTTCGATATGCATCCTAGGATATATATTATTTATGTTACTAATTGCATTTCTTGTATTCCCCAGTTGCGAATCAAGTAAATGAAACGTTACGGACACATTTAGTACCGCAAACACCAGAAACTAATTTCAGGGTAAGTAGCGCTTTTGTGAAGTGCTTCCTTTCATTAAGAGTTGCTTTGCGGAGTAAGATGGGCCGCATGTACATTTAATAAGTAAATATGTTTTTTTTGCCATAAAACACATTTTGGGGATTAGAATTACTGTAAGAATGTGGTTGTGCTGTTGTACCTTCAGATAGCGATTGTTCAAGCTGTTCTAATGTCCCAGAAGAGTGGGGTGATGAGAGGGTAACCATGGGGTGTTTAGCTCTGAAATTACAAAAGAATAAGGTGCAACTGAAAGGCCAGAGGAAGAGTGAATATATTGCTTTGATAGAAAACAGAACCAAGGCCACAAACACAGTAGCCTGCCTGCAATTCTTTAAGAACGCTGCATCTTTTCAAGGCTTCATTTGGTAGTTGCAGAAGACAGCTGGGTGATGCTGAGTAAAGGAGCGGCAGCTCCAAAGAGCTGCAAATATGGTCTGCCTTCATGTACACTGTATGTGCTAATAGAGGAGAATATTTGTAGCTCAGGGTTGACGTGAGGGGTCCTTGATGCTCTGTGAGCTTGCTTGTTTTCTTGCAGACCTTTTATTACCCAAACTAGGTAACATCATCAGATGTTTGAATGACGATGGTGTTATCTAGTTTGGGTAATGAAAGGTCTGCAAAGAAACAAGCAAGCTCACGGAGCATCAAGGACCCCTCACCCTGTTTATGCCAAAGCACTTTTTCTGAATGAAGCCCGAGGCACCGCCTAGCTCTGATGAGAATGTATGTTTCCCACATTTTTGTCCTAGGAATCTAGCTACCTGTTTGCTAATAAAGACTCTGTTGGCCAAGAGCACGGGAACTCCTATGCACCCAATATTAGAATCAAAGAAGAGCCTTTGGATAATGACTACGATAAAGCTATGGCACCTCAGCCGGGGCTAATGAATAAAATTAAGGATGAACCAGACAGTACTGAGGTAAGATCCGCCTCTGATTTCGGGCACATGTTGTTTTGAGGGTGCATTGATAGTTTTGTGATCCACTCAATGTTATGGTCAGAAACTGTAGACGCTTGCAAATAGGCAACAGTTAAATAGTGCATAGAGGACCCCAGAATAACAAGCAACTCCTATGCAACATGGCTATTCTAAATGTATTAAATGCAGGAAAAGGCATTTCACAGGTCAGGATAGTTACAGCAGGATTCATATGTCGCTGATTGTACTGGGGTTAGGTGGTGTGTATTCTAGATAGAGGCTTGGGTGTTTCTGGTTACAGCAGCTGGAATTTCATCTGTGATCATTCTGTTTCAGGATTATGGCCAGCAGCCAAAAACTCAGGAAGGGGAACTGAAAATCAGTGCTGTTTTTTCTGTCAGTGGCAGCCCTCTCGGTAAGGATCAAGATTTGGGCTGGGTGGGCGTTAAGAGATATTTAGTATAGATTGATTGCTTGGAGAAACAGTTTCTCACGTTGACATAGACTAGCCCTCCTCAACATGGGGTGTGCTTACTCACTTGGTTTGTATCCTTCCTTGAACACCCCATGTTCAAGGTTGCATATGTGGAGCCTCGCCTTATCTTCTCCCCATAGCTTTGTGAAATAGGCTGAGCTAAGAGAAAGTGGCTGGCCCAAAATCACTCGATGAGTTTCCATGCCTAAATGTTGAATTAAAACTGAGTCTCCCTAGTCCTAAGCCATCATCCTTCCAGAATTCTCAGCCAAGTTAATTGTTTTGATCAGGAAAAGTTGGACTGGAGAAATTATGTAAGAAGTAGTAGATAGGGGTTGTTGAATTTTTCCTATTCATCTGTCAGGATTGCAAAAAAAAATATTTTTTTTTAAAAAAATGCATTTGCGGGTAGGGTAAAGTACATCTTAAAATGGGATTCCACAGACAAGAAGACAACCTCAGTAGCATTATATGTGTGTGTGTTTGTGTGTGTGTGTTCTCTTTTTGGCAAGCTCCGCAGCTGACCTCAGGTTTCCCACCTAACACGCCACCCTCTGGCATGAACAAGCTCCTTCCTTCGGTCCCAAGTACGGCCGTTCGGGTTTCCTGTTCAGGATGCAAGAAGATCCTTCAGAAGGGGCAGACGGCATATCAAAGAAAGGGCTCTACTCAGCTCTTCTGTTCCACACTGTGCCTCACGGGATACACTGTTCCAGCCGCCCGACCACAACCTTTCACCAAGAAAACCTGTTCCAGCTGCTCAAAGTAAGGGCAGATAAAGGAAGCCAATCTCACGCAACACCCACCTGGTCCTAAAGGGCTTGGTAAAAACAGCAGGGGGGGGGAGGGGGGATGTCAGTAAAAGGGTGGGATCATCCAGAAATCACCTGGAATCCAGTCTTTGGATCCCTTATATGTTTTACACTCTGTCTCTGTCTTGCAGCATAGTCAGAGTTAAAGCCTCATGGCCAGCCTTCCACAGGGCTGTAACATAAAGGGTGTGCCAGTTACATTTTGTAGTGCTTCGATTTTCTTACAGTAAAGCAGAACCTGTTAAAATCATTTGCAGGAATATATAAGACAATGTTGGATATATGAGGCAGTGCTTTGCCAGAATTAAGTCCACCAGTCTGGTCCAATCTTCCGGAGTCTCTGTTGCAGCAACCCTTCCTTCTGTGGTTCCTGGGATAGAGACCAGGCCATAGGTCTTCTTAGTGGTGGATCTTGTTTTATGGAATGCCCTTCTCTAGTATTTCATAAGCAAACCAAAGCAGTTTTACTTCAGGATGCCTTTGACCCTTGGTTTAGTTTGTTTAGTTTTAATGAAAGCTGTGGTATTTACTAATTCCTGTTTTATGATACCATGTAATTTTGTATACTTTTGGTCTTCATTTGCATGTTGACCTTGTTTTCTCCCACTCCTATGCCGGTTCTCTTTAGTTTGGTGGGTGACTCAAATAAATGCAGGAGTTTCTGGGTAAATAAAACTTAATTAATTAAAGCAACAATCGGTGGTCTCACTTTGATAAACTTTCTCATCCTAGTGTAGAATACTAGCTGGCTTCTTGTTGTTATTATCCCATATACAGTATATCCTGGGGACATAATTGAATATTGGTATTTCAATTTTATATAATATTATATGTATCACCTGCCTTTGGTACTTTTCCCATATTGTCTTCTCAGTTAAAAAGTCATTAAGGGTGCACCTGTACAAAATCCTAGAAATAGGCACACTGTATCTCAAAACGCCTCTGCATGGTCGTCTCATTTTGCTCCAGGGAATTAGGGGGGCTGGCAGGATTCCAGTTCAGCTGGTGGTGGCATTGAGCAAACGACATTCTTGGCACCAATGATAACGTATCTGCTGAATTAAAGTGAATTACCAGGCCAGTGATTCCACTGCTTGGCATCCTTAGTCGTGTTAGGATTACAACTTCCATGCTGTTTGAGAAACCTGCAAGTTGCAGATCCAATTCACAGGGAGTTGGGAGAATGCTAGAGACATTACAGATAGAGCCACTGCTTTTGTTCTGTGCGGTTCGTTATTTCTGAGTCTGAAAAAGTTAACTCTCTTTTCCTCTTTAACTGTTTAGAGACATCCTGCATCCAAAAGATGTGATTACAGCTCAGTTTGATAATACAAATTCCAGCAAGGATTTCTGTAGCCAGTCCTGTCTTTCTGTGTATGAGTTGAAAAGGAAGCCTGTTGTCACCATCCATACAAACAGTATCTCCACCAAATGCAGCATGTGCCAGAAGAATGCAGTGGTAACCATCTTTGCTAGTCTTTCCGTGTTCTGAATGTTTGGGGTTGTTATATTCTGCGTTGGCTACCTTTGGAGGTTAGAGCCATCACGTTCAGCCATCACGTTCTTTGTTGCACATTCAGCAACGAAGCTGCTCAGTTTGCTTTGATGAAACCGTTAAACCTATTGAACTTTATGAGTAAATTTTTGAGGTGCAAATGGTAAAAGCGTATTGTATGTGCGCCTGAACTAAAGAAAAGGCAAAAGACAACAAGGAACAATCTGTACCTCTGCAGAAGAACCTCATTAGCAATTGCGTCGATTTTTCTTAAGATATTTCTTGCAACTCCATCTGCAGGAGATGGCTAGGCTGAGCCTGAGGACATCTTCAATTTGAAATTGCTCTGCTTCCACAAGAGACCTAAGTCCAGCCTCCTCCCTTTATTTCTGTTGACTCTTATCTAGCGCCAGTTTGCTTTGACTGTTAGTAGATCAGATTCTTGTCTATAGGAAGTATGGAATAAACTCATAGTACTTTAGGATCCTGATTTCTTGCACCCTGACAGAATCTTACATACAGATATGGATGTTGCTTTTCTGAGTTAAGAGGCATAACCTTCCTTCCTCCCTCCCTCCCTCCCTCCCTCCCTTCCTTCCTTCCCTCCTTCTTTAAGATTAATTCTATCTTTCCCTATCTTATCTTTAACTTCTGTATAAAATAGATGACAGAAGTGAGTTTTTGGAACTTTTAAGAGTTTGATGGCGCAGTGGTTAGAATGCAGTATTATTGCAGGCTAACTCTGCCCACAGCCTGGAGTTCGATCCTGACGGGGCTCGAGGTTGAGTCAGCTTTCCATCCTTCTGAAGCTGGTAAAATGTTGACCTAGATTTTTGGGGCAATTCGCTGACATTGCAAACCATTCAGAGAGTGCTGTAAAGCACTATGGAGCGGTATATAAATCTATTGCTATTATTTTAAAGTTCGTACTTACCAATATGAAAATTGTATTCAGTTCTTACTCTTTTAGTCTGCCTCGAACAAAAGGAAAAATAGAAGTATTGAACTTGATTGAACCAGTGTCTGGATTCAGTAAAGAAACTGATGATTAATCCAGACTCAATCATATAAAGTACTCAAAATCAGTAGGCTGACTGATCTAATGATGGGGCATCATATTATTATGAATAAGGTAACAACTCCCTCCAAAAATAAAATACACAGTCAAAGGTGCTCCTTGGATTAGGGCAGTTTTTGGTCTCTCAGATGCAACGTGAGAGAAAACCTTTACTCAGTTTCCGCTGATGGACTCAAACCATGTTTAGACAACAATAGACTGTTCCAAATTTCTCTGTGTTTATAATAAAAATTATTAGAAATAATGAAAGTCAATACTTAAATTTTATGTTCATCCCATAGATTTGAAGAATTTTTGTTAAAAAAAATCTAAGATGAATTATCTTTAAAAAAGAAACTAACCAGTTCTCAAGTGAGTCTTAATTGCACCTCATTTAGAGACCCCAAATAATCTTCCCTGTTTCTGTGACAACTGAAATGATCCACTCGTTTAGTAAGAAGCAGACAGTTTGCTCTTAAATATTTTGTGAAAAAAATCCAAACTTGGCAATAAAGCATTTATTTACATGGCTTGTCAGAGTTTGTTAACACATTCATAAACCCTGAATAATTGTTTTTAAAAGTTATTGTCTGTTCTTAGCAAAATACTTCAGTATTAAATGTTCAACCTTGGGTATATTTGGGAATAAGCTCCAATGAGTTTTGCAGCACCTATAGCACAAAAGCGGGCATAATCCCCTTCAATGTATGCAATGCATTGAATTAGATTCAAACATTGTAATCAGCAAGAGGGATTTTATTTTTAATGGAGCCACTATAAACACTACAATAGAGCTATGCAAATTATTTTGAATTCAAAACACTTCAAGCTTGAACCTTTTATGTTTGAGATGGCTGCTTTGGCCTTATATAATGAATTTTAGAGCTGCTACAGAATGGTCGAGAGAGTATCAGGATTGCTTCCAGTAAAAAAAAGCTGCTTTGCACTTAAATCATGGGGTTCTGTGCTTAAAGCACTTTGAATTTAAAACATTTTGCATCCTGTTATAATTCAAGGAGGCATCCAACCAGCAATCCAACTCCTGAAATTGCATTTTCCCATGATAAAGTGCAAATGGATTGAATTGACTCCCCACCTTTTTTTCAATTTTTAGGTACTTTTCACTGGGTCCTGTTTTATACTGATGTGTTTTGTACTATTGTCTGATAACAGTAGATGGGAAGTGTCAATTATGTTCTGATCTGCCCCCATAAACATTAAATAGAAACCTTTAGGCTGCTGCTATAGAGATATTTACTTTGCTCATTGCTAATTTCTGTTTGTTCAGCTTTTTAGTTCTGTGCACTTTTTAAAATTTTTGTTTGTATCTTTCATGCAAAGGACAAGGCAGTGTTTCTTCCCTTTCCCTGCCGTTTAATCCCTGCCATGGTGTTCTGGTTAGGCTAAGAGTTAGACTGGTCTTAAATCACCCAGGTGGCTTTATGTGGCTGAATAGAAACTCCAATCTGGCTGTTCCCAGGACCAGCCCAATATAAAATCGGTATTATACACTGTCTTAGATAAAGTCGCTTTAAAACTCTTAAATGGTGCCTGAAATGCTTATGCTCGACATTTAATGCCAGATGACAAAAACACATAAATGTAATGGTAACCCTAAACTGAGCTCTGGCAGCAGCAGTGAAGGATTATAATAAGTAGAGGTACTCCTCACTTAACTATGGTAATTGGACAAGCAATTTACCCAGCTCCTGGGTGGTGCAGTCATAAAGTGTGTGACTGAATCAAAATCACATGACTGCAGGGGTGCCGGGAGGGCCACCATTGCAAAAATCTGTTTTAAGTTCCTCTCGTATACCGTAAGTGTGTCATCAGGTGCATTGGCTGTTGAACAAGCGGATGTTCAACAAGGATTGACTGTCTGCAAGAAGCAATCTCATTGGGCGTCAGAATAGCTGCCGCTGTTATAGTTCTTTGATGGTATTTGGCTAGTTTAAACTAAATTTCCCCAATGTGGTGCCTGATAGATATATTGCGCTTACCTTTCCTCCAGCCTGACTGCAGTTCTTATATTCTACCAGTTTCCCCAATTTGGATGCTCTCTTGCTAATGTAGAGTTCAACTCCCAGAATTCTCCCCACTTAGCAAGTCAACACATCTAAGAATTGCTATTATTGGGGTGCTTTGTTTGGGCTTGCTAAAGAAGGTGGCCATTGTTAGTCAGACTTCCTGGGAAGCGCCACACCTGGGAACGCCCCTTTTATAAGTTTTTCGGCTTCAACCAAACCAAAATAGGTTGAAAGGACACCAAACTGGAGGATTAAGCAAGCTCGTTGACATGTCTTTTCATATCATAAATGGGGCTTTAATCTCCCCTCCTTTCTAAGAATTTTCCAGATCAGAACTGGTGACCCCCAAAATGTTTCGGGTGTGCATGTTTGTGTGTATGTGTGTGTGTAAGGAAAAGTCTGAGGTTGTTCTTCTGGCAGTAACTGCCTTGCTTTTCCTACCTACAGATTCGGCATGAAGTGAATTACCAAAACGTTGTACACAAACTTTGCAGCGATGCCTGCTTCTCCAAGTTTCGTTCTGCAAACAACCTGACCATGAACTGCTGTGAAAACTGTGGGGGCTACTGCTACAGTGCTTCAGGACAGTGTCACATGCTTCAGATAGAAGGGCAGTCCAAAAAGTTTTGTAGCTCAACATGCATCACTGCCTACAAACAGGTCTGAGTTTTCTCCCTCCTTCTAACTTTTGAAGAGCGCATGTCTTTGCAAAGAGGACTTTGTGTGTTAAGTTTCTTGAGGATTGGGGAGGGCTCTAAGGACTGGGGAGGGCAGCTTCAAGACAGTCACTTCAGTGAGGCTGCATGTGGGAGGAGGCGCTGCCCATCGGGGGTATATATCAGGTATGATCCTTGGCTTACGACTGCAATTGGTACCAGAATTTCCATGATTAAGCAAGGCAATCGTTAAGTGAGTCACGCCTGATTTTATGACATTTTTTGCCACGGTTCTTAAACAAATCACTGCAGTTGTTAAATGAATCATGTAGTCATTAACCGAATCCAGCTTCTCCCATTGACTTTGCTTATCGGAAAGCTGGCTGAATAGGTTGCAAATGGAGGTCACATGACTGCAAAAATGCAGCCATCATAAATACATGTTGTTTGCTAAGTGCCCGAATTTTGATCATGTGACCATGGGGATGCTACAGCCGTTGTAAGTATGATGACCAGTCACAAGTCATTTCTTTCAGAGCCTTTATAACTTCAAACAGTTCCTAAACAAATGGCTGTAAATCAAGAACTACCTGTATTGACTTGGGAGGTCTTAAAGAGGGCAAAGATAGAGAGCTGACAGCTGAAAAACACCTGATAAAAACAACTGGAAAAGGGAAATTAAGCCTCCTCCCCCCACACCAATATTCCTGGTGTTCCCCACTTTACAATTTTCAGGAAAAAAAATACCTGGGCTTATTGAGTTAAGAGGAAATTGTGTACAGGTAGTCCTCTACTAATGACCACAATTGAGCCCAAAATTTCTGTTGTTAAACAAGACAGGTGTTAAATCAGTTTTGCCCTGTTTTACACCCTTTCAGGCTATTGTTAAGTGAATCATTGCAGTTGTTAAGTTAATAACACCACTCTTAAAATGAATCTGGCTTCCCCAATTGCTTGTCAGAAAGTCTCAGGCTGATCACATGATCCTGGGACACTGCAACCCTCATAAATATAATAGATGCCAATTGCCAAGCATCTGAATTTTGATCATGTAACCCCAGGGATGCTGCAACAGTGATAAATATGAAAAGTGGTCATGTCATTGTTTTAGAGGTGTTGTAAGTTCAAAACGTTACTAAATGAATGGTTGTAAGTTGAGGACTTCCCGTACTTTCCCTCCATCTGTCGTTTTTCGATTAAGACTGAGTTATCTATCAAAATACACAGTTCCTGCCTTTCATGTGATATAAACAACTAGGATAACTTTCTGTGGTCTGCCAAATCGAGAGGGCGCATGTTTCAACATTGTTGCTTTATGTATGGTTCCTTTTTTTCAGAAATCTGCAAAAATTACCCCCTGTGCAATGTGTAAATCTCTGAGATCTTCAGCGGAGATGATTGAAAGCACGAATACCATGGGGAAAACAGAGCTCTTTTGTTCCGTGAATTGCTTGTCGGCACACAGAGTCAAAGTGGTCACATCGTCAGGTAATTCACATACTTTCTCTGTAATTCATATATGTTCAGAAAGCAACAGGACAAATTAAATTCACTCTCTTCTCTTTGCATATGTTACTTAATTTATTTTTCCTGCCAGGTGTCCAGGTCCAGTGTAATAGCTGTAAAACCTCAGCCATCCCTCAGTATCATCTTGCAATGTCAGATGGAAGCATACGTAATTTTTGCAGCTATAGCTGTGTGGTGGCTTTTCAGGTACATCTTAAGTCTCCATCTGTCTCCTTACTTTTGATTGCACCATTCTGAATACAGACGAGTCAGGGTAGGTGGAATGTGGGGATTTCTCAGGACAGAACCAACCTGCATATTCTGTCATGTAGTACATACCCTTCGATGTGAAGAAAGCACATGTGGCTTTAATTCTCAAGGAAGCTGCTAGAACTGCCCCTTGTTAAAATTTCTGGACAGTTTTGTTAAATTTGTATGCAGCCATCTCTTTGTAGACAGACCAACAGTAAGAATGCTGTATAATATACAAGATTGTGCCATAGAAGTCTTTCAGGAAGTTACCATATGGGGGCTTCAAAACAGCCACTAGATGGCAGCAAGAAGATAGAATTTTCTGAATTTCTTTGCTGACATCTAGTGGCCCTATAGATGTTTGCAGCTAGAATACAATAGCTCCAGTTTTGATGGCATATGGTTAGATTGTTTAAGTCTCAGTTGGGTAGTATTGCAGATGAATTGGGCAAGGATAGGGCTTCATTGTGCAAATCTGCATTGGCTCCTCTCTTTGTCCCTTCCAGAATTTGTTCAACAAGCCCACGGGAATGAACTCCTCCGTGGTGCCCTTGTCGCAGGGCCAAGTAATTGTCAGCATTCCCTCAGGAGCGACGGTCTCTGCAGCGGGCAATACTACCTCAACGGTCTCTCCCAGCTCGGTCAGCAGCTCAGCCGCGGCCGGCCTCCAGAGGCTGGCTGCCCAGTCCCAGCAAGTCTCCCGCACTGTCGCCAAGCTCAGGTGTCAACACTGTAATCGTCTCTTTGCAACGAAGCCCGAAGTGCTCGACTACAGGGTAATTGGCACCTGCCATTGTTGTTGTTCACAGATGCCTTGACGTCGGACACATGAGGGCTGTAATTGTGGACAAGAGGCCTAGTGACAGGCAAGGTCGTGTGTATTCCATGCTTAGTTTTTTTAAACCATAAAATTGTTTGCACCAGCAAAAAAAAAAACCCCTTAAAATTGTTTGCACCAGCAAAAAGTGAAGCTTGAGACTTGTGTGAATAACACAGATTGTTCCCGTTTGCATAATGTCTCCTTTTGCTAAGTCTTTATGCTAAATAACTACATTAAAAATTATTCTGCAAACCTCTCATCTGTAAGGTAATTAATAAATTCCTGGGGGGAGGGGGAGCATAGGACAATTTGCCGTCACCAACTCACCGTGGCGGTCTCACCACAGCCAACGCATCGCAGGACAATTCCAAATGGAATTACCTAATCCAATCATCCCAAAGGTGCTTCTTCAAGGGGCAGCCGGACTTTCTGGTTTTCGTTTGAAGACGTTTTGCTTCTCACCCAAGAAGCTTCTTTAGCTGAAGACGTTTCTTGGATGAGAAGCAAAACACCTTCAAAAGAAAACCAGAAAGTCCAGTTGTCTCTTAAAATATCGCCTTTGGGATAACCAGGACCTGGTTGACTAAGAATCTCCATACCTAATCCAATAAATGTTATCCCCCACTGTCTCTTCGACATTATTTCCATTTTTATCGATGGAAATAATGTTGAAGGCACAGAGGGGGATAACCTCACCTTGAGGTATCTCACGTGGAATTGTCTTCTGGTGAGTTGGCTGGGGTGAGTTGGCTCTGGCTACATGGCCGTGGTGGGATTGTCCCATTCCATTTCCTGGGGGCTTTTGCAGCTCAAAAGTGGCAAGGATGCACATTCTTTTTTTTTTCCCCAGCTGCTGGGAATCATCTTTTACCATTATTCTGTCTTCTGAGATCCAGCAGGCATTGCTCACCAGTTTTTTAACTAATCCCATGCAGCTCTTAAGACTTAGGCCATAGATTTTGAAAGACAGAATTTTCATTTCTGAGCAGGCTACAGACTGGCAGCTCTGCAAATGGCAGGCGGTAGTCTTGATTAATGACAGATCTTGGCAGGTTCTTGATGTGGGGGTTTGTTTTTTGTTTTTGCATTTTAAATGGAAATGGGTGAATTTGCGTTTCTTTGAGAGAAGCACATGATGGCATGTTCTTTTCTGAATTGGGCTCCATTTATTTTATTTATTTTTTTGGCTTGATTACAGGGCAAAATGTTCCAGTTTTGCGGCAAGACCTGTTGTGATGAATACAAAAAGATAAACTGTGTCATGTCAATGTGTGAATACTGCAAAATTGACAAGATCATTAAAGAAACGGTGCGATTTTCAGGCATTGATAAATCATTCTGTAGTGAAGGTAAGAAAGCATGGGCCTAATTGGCATTCAATTCCCGATAGGCAGTGGTGGAAATGGTAGTTTTAATCATCATTTCTTCCGTATATGCTCGTGTGTAAAATAAAAAGCTTTAACTTTCGAATGGCAAAAGAGTTTGCTTCTGAAATTGTTACACCTTGGGGAAATGGTTGGAGGATTCTAAGTCATTGTCATTTGTTCTTTTTGGCTCTTTTTCTAGGCTGCAAGTTGCTTTACAAGCATGACTTAGCCAAACGTTGGGGGAATCACTGTAAAATGTGCAGCTACTGTTTGCAAACCTCTCCAAAATTGGTGCAGAATCACTTTGGAGGCAAAGTGGAGGAATTCTGCTCAGAAGATTGCATGTCAAAGTTCACAGTTTTGTTTTATCAAGTAAGTTATCCTGGCACTCTTCAAATCTGTCTTCTATCGATTCTCCCTCTTGGAAATAAAAGTGCTTCAGCACAGTAGGGTATCTTTTATCACCGGTGAATTAATTGTGATAGAAATCTGGCTTCAAAGATGCTTAAGTGTTGTCAGTGAGCCCTAGAATATATCTTTTTTAGGTCAGCCTTACCTCTATATATTCGGTCTATAATTATACAAGTGTTACATAATGATCTCTTATGGTATACAGATAGTCCTCATTTAACAACTACAGTTGGGACTTGCAACTCTGTTGCTCAGTGTTCTGGCCATTAAGCGAAACATCCTATCACCGTGACAGACTTATACAAGTTCATTTCCACTGCGGTCTTTAAGCAGCTTACCCACAGACATTAAGTGAGACATCACGTGACTTGTGATTTTACCACTTGGCTTTTCCATTGATTACGCTTGTCGGAATCTGGTTTTGAAGCGCACAAAGGGTGATCACGTGACCACAGGGTGCCGCAATGGTTCTGAGCGGGAAGACCAATTGTAAAGTTACTATTCATTGTGATCATAACTTCAAATGGTTGCTAAACAGGGCATCCATTAAGCAAGGACTACTTGTATGTAATAATGTATAGAAATAATTTAATGCTTTGTTTATTCATTCAGCACCATGTGCTGTTCCAAATAGATAGCTCCATACCAAACACAAAATTAAGCTTGCAAAGCACATTAGAGAATTACACCATCATAAAACATTTCAGCAGCTAGCAGCTGGCTGATCTTACTTGCACTCGGCAGCTAAGCAAAGGTTTGCCTGTTTAGTACCTGAATAGGGGACTATCCAGAATAGGGACCAAGAATTAGCAAGCGAACAAACGCAGGAAGAAGGCAGCAATAAACAAAAGATTGTGACTGAGGTTATATAGGCAGATCCATGTCGCTAGGAGTTAATTCAACTCAAGAATCCATCTACTTCCATATACACAACACACACAGTCTGATTAATTGTCAGTCACATCAGAGCACCTTAAGAGCAGCAGGTGATCGATGGATCTGTACTTCCCAGTGGGTTATCAGATGAAATGGGAAAAAGGTGATTCAGTTACATGTAATTAGGCCTAGTGGTGTCTTCATTGTCCTCTCAAATTAGGATTCTTGAGTCTCGTATTTTCCAAATGTGTGTGTGTGTGAGAGAGAGAGAGAGAGAGATCTGATTTTGAGTGTGTGTGTGTGTGTGTGTGTGTGTGTGTGTGTATTCCTATTCACACACACACAATATCAGATTTCTGTGTATATTCATATATTAATTTTTTGTCTGTTTTTGGACTGGGTCACTGCAAGTAGTTTGCATGAAGAAAATTGTTTAAAACTGAAAACTACACAACAGCAGAATCAATTTTTTTAAAAGTTGCCTTGTACCTCTTCCCCTTTCTTTGTAGATGTCCAAATGTGACGGGTGCAAAAGGCAGGGAAAACTCAGCGAGTCCCTGAAGTGGCGGGGTGAAATCAAGCATTTTTGCAACTTGCTTTGCATCCTGATGTTTTGCAACCAGCAGTGCGCATCAGATCCGCCACCACCACCACCCCCTCCTCCACCTCCTCCACCACCCCCTCCAAATAATGCAGGTAAAAGAAAGGTGTAGGCTGGCATTAAAACAGTTACGGTAGAGCAGGCTCCAACACTGGAGGTTTTTAAGAAGAGACCGGACAACCGTTGGTCCGAAATGGTATAGGGTCTCCTGCTTGAGCAGAGGGGAGGACTGGAAGACCTCCAAGGTCCCTGTCAACTCTGGTGTTCTGTTATAGTGAATCTGGTTCAATGCAGGTGTAGAGTATTACAATACCGGTGAGCATACCCTGTGATAACTGAAGCTTCCAATGATGTACATTATTGCCAATTGGAACAAATTTGGTATGTTTCCTTGATAGTAGCTATGATGAGGTACAGGTATTTCAAAGGGCATAATGGTTTGATGGTATGCTTCGAAGGAATAGGGTGGGGGGAGTTCTTTGTCTGTTCCTCCTTCTACTCAGTCATACTCTAGGTCATGCTCAGGGAATTGTGGGAGTTGAAGTCCACATGTTTTAAATTGTCATGGTCGAGAAACACCACCCTACAGAATAGACAGAGTATTTTCTATAGCATCTATTGTAGTTGTACTATGCCACATTTTGCACTTGACTTTGATTCATTGACTAGCAAACTTCCCTAATGCTACCATGTACTCTAGGTATGGTATTGACTCCAAAACCTTAATCAAATATTAAAATTAAGATGAAGGGTGATGCTCAGGCCTATAGGGGATTTAGCTGAGAGGAGGGTAGCTACAACTGCCTGTTGCAGTAGCATCCCATCACTCGGCTGTATGCACAATGGATTGTATCTCAGATGCAATTCACACAAAGACAGACATCATTAATTTAAAAGAACGCCTCAGATCTATCTTGGGGATAGAGATTCCCCATGTCTCTGCGCACACTCTGATTGGATGCTCTAAAACACATTTCATCTGTATGTATGATGTAGGAAGGCCTTTTTTAATGTCTACGTATAAACACTAGAATCTTGCTATCGTTAACTATGTTCCAACTTTCTTTCCTTTTCCACCCAGCAAATGTTTCTATGACACCAACATCTTCAGCAGGGCCCCCTTTATCTCTCAGGAAGGACTCCACCCCAGTGATTGCAAATGTGGTGTCTCTTGCCAGCACGCCTGCTGCACAGCCTACAGTCAACTCCAATAATGTCTTGCAAGGTAGGCAGTAGATGCGTCTGTTCTCTCTACCTGTTAAACCCACAATTTCTGTTACATTTCCCAGATGCATGTTGACATGTTACTGCTCCAGTGTGGAACTGTGTCTCTCAACTATGGCAACTTTAAGCTGTCTGGACTTATGGGAGTTAAAGTTGCCATGGTTGAGAAATGCCGGTGTGTAATGAGAATGTCTGAATGAACAAGTAAAGCATATAAGGGTGCTTTTGTGATCCAAAGCCCAGAATTGCTTTCAATGTTAAAAAGGAAGGAAGACATTTTTTTATATTTTTTGTTTCCTCCTAACAGGTGCAGTTCCTACTGTAACAGCAAAAATAATTGGTGATGTAAGTTTTCCTGAAAATAATATCTCCTGATGAATTACACTTCTACTTATGTTCTGACTTCATCACTATGTCATGCATTGATTTTTCCCTCATTTTCTTTTAATTTTTGATAAATATTTTTAAAATCCTTCCTTTCTTCCTCCTCCTTCCCACCCTTCCCTCCTTCTTCCATCCCTCCCTCCCTCCCTTCTTTTCCTTATGGCAACTTCAGCATAGTTTAATTCATGGGGTGAGTATCCCTTAAATGTCTCAGATTCCAACTCATCTCTGACCAATATTGCTAATTTTAAAAAAAGTTGTTGGGCTTGTGGTTGTTTGTACTTGTGTTATATACATAGTGATGTTATAATGGCCAATGCTTTTTTGCATTCACCAAATTAAGCTATGTTGTAGATACTTGACATAACCTGGAAGGAAAAACTCCTTTGCTAACTTTGATTCTCAAGCTTCCCTGGAAAGTGATTTTGTATGTTTGTTTAAGATTTCAATTTATGTAGCTGCCTATCTCTCAGACTAGGCAGTGAACATAGGATTTAAACAACAGAAGGAGCTGCATAAGACTACAATCACAAATTCAATCTATCTTAAACCATATAAACACGGAATCCCATTAAGAGTTAAACCCCACTTCCTGACCCTCATACCCAAGGGAATATGCAATCTTAAATGCTAAACATTTTACCAAAAAGTAAAGCAAGGCACAAAAACACAGGCCTAATTCTACCAGGAAGCATCCTTAGAATGGCCATGACCCAGAACAGAAGGGAAGAGGAGGAGGCAGAGCAAACTAGTAACTGAGGCTTACTGGTCGTACTTCCTCTCGTCTAGATATCCCCCTTTTAAGGATGTGTAACAAACAGACTCTTGTTTTCTAACCTGAAACTAGGCAAGTACCCAGACAGATGCTTTGAAGCTCCCACCCTCACAGCCACCCCGGCTCCTCAAGAACAAAGCCTTGCTGTGCAAGCCCATAACCCAGACCAAGGCCACTTCTTGCAAGCCTCATACACAGCATAAGGAATGCCAAACCGGTAAGTAACAAACAAGGATTGATTGCTGCTTATGCTTGCAAGGGAAAAAAAAAAGATTCAGGCAGCAATGCACATCACCTTTCAGGGCATTGGGGCAACCTAAAGTAGGGGTTGCCAACCTTTTGGACCTCAGGGACCACCAAACTCGTAATTTTAAATCCCGCGGATCAGAGACCCTGGGAAAATCCCCCAAAAAGTCTGCGGGAAAATTCCCCACCCTGTTTTCCTACTGATCGATCATTCTTTATTTGGGATAGCAGGATACTGTCTCCAGCTCCGTTCTCAGGGGGAGAGAGAGAGAGAGAGACTTTTGGCTTCATGCAAGGAAAGCAGCAGAAGCAGCAGAAGTTTTTCTTTCTCCCAAACTCTGCCAGCAATGAGTCTTTGTAACACTTGTTGCGCCGGCACAGCTTCTTGGAGCAGGAGGCCTTGCAGGGTCCCAAAGACTCATTTCTGGCGGTGTTTGAGGGAGAGAAAAAAGACTTTTGCTGCTTTCCCGGCATGCAGCCAAAAGCAGAAGCAGAAAGAAGCAGCCCGGTGGCCAGGCCAGGCGCGTGGGGCAAGTTCCCCCCCCCTTTCCTCCCTCCCCTCACTACCTCGTGTTGGATGCAAGCCTTGTGTTCCTGCACAGCCTGGATTAATTGCTTTGGGGGGGGTGCTTTGGGGGTGACATTTCTCTGCGGAACACCAAATTTTTCTCGCAGACCACCAGTGGTCCCCACCCCACTGGTTGGCAACCACTGACCTAAAGCCCGTGCTAGCAGGAGGAATCCAGGGAGTTGAAGTCCACACATTGCTGAAGTTGAGAAACGCTGTATAAAATAATATTGGCAGAATTTGTAATGGAGCACAATTCTTGTTTAGGTTCAGCTGCGTGGCAGGGAGGAGGGAGAAGCAAACGGCAGGCTGGGAAGCAAAAACTCGATTGTAAATACGTTTAGAAATTCCTGGGTGGGAAATACAGTCACATTGTACAACGTTCCTAAGAATTCTAAAGTTATCCTGAGTTTGAGAAAGGAAACCGAGCAGTGATTGAGTCTTGTTGCCATAGACAATAAGCCTCCATTGGCCTAAGAGTGAGTCGTCTGATGTATTTGCCTGGCCAGGAATTTATCTTGAAAGAATGGCAATATTTGGCGGGGAGGGGGGGTGGGTGGGAAGGCCAGTGAACAGATGAGTAGGCCAAACAGAAAGCAATAACGGAACAATGTTAAGAGAGACAAATGGGCAGCTGTTTTTCTTCAAGAATCACACCTTTTCTTTTTAACATGTCAATGGAAAGAAGAAGAAGAGGACGTTCCACCCAAAATCATTATGGTGCCTGTTCCTGTACCAGTGTTTGTGCCAATCCCACTTCATCTCTTCTCCCAGTACACACCAGTCCCTCTGGGAATGCCGGTCCCGGTGAGTGATGTGTGGGGTGCCTGTTTCTTCCAGCCAGCCTCCAAGATGTGCTAGTGAAGGATTGCATGAATGGGCTTCTACCTGACCAAGGTGCGGCGCCTGGACATGACCGCTTGTGATTACAGGTGGCCCTTGACTTATGACCAGAGACTTAACAAAGCTAGGTAACCTCAAAATTACAAACCACCCGGATTCAAAGTTTCAACCAAACTTTGAAGGAATGCACTCGATTGAATCTCACTTTCTGCCGTCACCTGATCAAACTTCGGGCCCTTGGCAATACGGCTGCATTTGTGGTCATTTGCAGGGTGCTGTAGTCAAGTAATTCACCCCTCACACACACACACACACCCCACACCCCTGTAAACTGAAACAGCCTCATCCTTTCAGTTGATGTCACGTGATTGGATGGCTTTCTGTGACCGGACATTTGTGGCCCTTATCCCTCTCACATGGTATGGTGAAATGTGCACCTGTAGTAGTGGGGGGAGAAGGAGAGCTTTGACCAAGGTAGACCTTTCCCAGAAAGAGACCTAGATCAAGAGATTGCACAGTCCCGAGTTGGATGAGAGAGGTGGGGACATGTAAGGGTTAACCATACCCTAGAATCTAATAACTTTAAACGTTACAGCTTTAGTTTGGCAAGATTCTGTCCATAAGGTGTAAACAAAGGAATGGACTTGATTGACTCTCACTGTTTCAGCTCTGGGTTTGAGCCTGGCACGTGGTTCACACTTGGGCTAGATAGTCTTCTGGGAATTTGCAGTTGATCTTCTAGCTAATTGTAGTCCCTCTCCCATTCTCCTTATCTTGAGAAGCCTAAGACGCTTGGTAAGGCTGCTGTCAATGAATCACAGGATGGGTTGCACTTATAGCCTCAACTATTATGGAGATGCTTGGCTTTTCTTAAGGGATGGACTCTCTCTTCAGACAGCATTGGTCAGCTTTAAGGAGGGAAGCGGGCTTTCCATTACAAATGATTCTTCACAGCTTCTGAAGCTGCTGGCGTTTCTCTCCAGGTCCCGGTTCCTATGTTTGTGCCCCCTGCCCCAGAGAGCACTGACAAAACAAGAGAAGCCATTCCAGACGTTAAGAAGAACTCGGCTAGTCCTTTTGAGGCCGATCTTCTCCAGATGGCAGAAATGGTTGCCGAGGATAAAGACAAGGAACATTCTCAAGGAGGTAGGTGGATTTTGTCTTAAAGAACGAATGAAGGCAAAATGTGCACGTCCCAGGATAACGTTGCAGGATCCAATCTAGGTCGGTCACTGGGATCCAAGATTTAGTCTTCTGAATTCATGTTTTGGATTCATGTTGGAGCCGATCCTTGGGGAACTTCTCTCTTCCGTAATCTGCTTTTGGGCTGTTCCATGCATAGTGACTTAAAGACACATTGTGGGTCCCTTGAGGGTAAATCTGTTTCATATAGCATTAACTAAGTTTCGGGATTTTGCTGAGTATTAATTTGATTTATCTTGGTCTTTCCGTCTTATTTCAGGTTCTCAAACATCTGAGCATGAGCTGTTTCTGGACCCCAAAATATTTGAAAAAGGTGAGCCCATAAGTCAGATCAACAGAAAGGCAAATTTCAACTGAACACGAGAAGAAACTTATCAAAGTAGTTGTCTAGATTAGAACAAACACATACATACAAACACACGCATACACACTTTGAAGGCTGTGTAAAGTAATAACCTTGACCATCAGTAGGGATGTCCAACCTTGGTGACTTTAAGACCTATGGACTTCAGCGCCTAGAGATCCCCAGACAGCCTTGCTGGTTGGGAAATTTTGGGAGTTGAAGTCCACAAGTCTTCAAATTGCCAAGCTTGGACACTCCTGGTCCACAGCAAACACGGGGTTTCTTTAAGGCCCCGTTTTCTAGTGAGCTTTTGTTGGACCCATTTCTTAGCCTTCCCCCAACCCCTTCTGCATTCACCTTCCTTCCTTTGCAATTTTCAGACCAGGGCAGCACGTACAGTGGGGACCTGGAATCGGAAGCAGTGTCAACTCCCCACAGCTGGGAGGATGAGCTGAATCACTATGCGTTACGCTCCAGTACTGTGCCTGAGCCTGAGCCCGAACCGAAACAGTTCTCCAAAGGCGAACTGGAGCAGGACCTGGAGGCTGACTTCCCATCAGGTTGGTCAGCTTTGGAAGAAAACGCTCCGTGCATATGAAGGTGTGGCATCAACTCAGAGGCCACAGCCTTTGAATCTCGGCACCACTCGCGGAGTAATTTGTGATTTGCCTCATTGTTGAAGGTCAGACCTGATTGCTACTTTGCTCTTAAATCTGTGCCTTTGTTTCAAAATTAGATTCCTTTGACCCCATCAGCAAAGGGCTTCATTCACGGGCACGAGCAAGGCGGAGACATAGAGACGGTTTCCCACAACCAAAAAGACGGGTAAGAAACATGGTTGGATTCCTTGTTTATCACTAAAACTAGAAGACCAAAGATGATTTGCAAGTGAGCCAACGATGACAGGTCAGGGTGCTGAATGAAGTACTACTTTTTTCCAGCAGTCTAAGCCAATGTTTCTCAGTCTCAGTAACTTGAAGATGTGTGGACTTTTAACTCCCAGGAATTCTGGGTTCATTCGTGAATGAAGATTGCAGGACTTCAATTCTGGGAATTGAAGTCCTGCTATCTTCAAACTTCAGCAGTCCCCAGTGACATAGAATATCCATAAGAGAGGTTTTCTTCCGTTTTCCCTGAGAAAATGCTGCAGTGATGCTGGCAGCATGTCTTAGATTGCTGCTGACAGCCTCTGTCAGCAACATTGATTTATAATAGTTGCAGCATCCTGCAAAATCAATGGGGAAGCCAGCAGAGAAGGTAGCAAGTCACTGTCATATGATACCTTGCTTAACAACCAATTTGCTTAACAACTGCACCCCTTAATGACAAATTTTCCGATCCCTACTGTGGTTGTAAGTTGAAGACTACCTCTAATAGGCAAACAAAGCACAACTTTTTACAATGGACAAATCATTTTATTTATTTTTTTACTTTCCTTCCTTCAGGGCAGAAAGAAGTCCATTGTTCCTGTGGAACCCCGAATCCTAGTTCAGAGCTCCTATCCAGGCTGTTCTGTTTCTGGGATGAGTCTCAAATACATGTATGGGGTGAATGCCTGGAAGAACTGGGTCCAGTGGAAAAACACCCAGGAAGATCAAGGAGACCTGAAATTTGGAGGTAACACCTTTTTGTTTTCTTATCTTTGTTTTTCAGTTTGCGTTCAATGGTGGAGATAAAAAAAAAGCTTGGCTTGGCCTTTGGACAGAACCATGTTTTTAAAAAATGGCTAATATCTAGAGGACAATAGGATTATAAGACTTGGAAATATATAATTTAGGAATACTAGAAGCAGGTTCTAAGATCCTGATTCTAAATTCTGCAGCAGGAAGGCCCATCTGAGTCAGTTTTTTGCTTTGGTTCATTGTTCTACTTGCTTTTCTTTGGTTTCCTATATACAAATGAATTCCTTGATTTGCCTCTTATTCAGGGATGGAGTTGAAAAAAAAAAAAGTCAAGATGGCAGCCACAACCATCTGATCAAAGCCATGCCCCCTTTTTAGGCGTGGCTTTGATTATGTGATTGTAGCTGCCGTGCTGATTCCTTTTTCTGTTTGGCCCCATCTCCGTGGACTCTCCTGCCGCCATTGCTAATTAACTCTGGAAATCATCCCAAGGGGGCTGAGCTGAGAACCATCTCCCGATGATCAAGAAATTGATCTGCTGTAGGTGCTTCTCCTTCCTACAGTTCGGTCCGTGAAGCTGAAAGAGGACATCCTCTCGTGTTCCTTTTCGGAGCTGAGTTTCGGCTTGTGCCAATTCATCCAGGAGGTGCGGCGACCAAACGGCGAAAAGTATGATCCTGACAGCATCTTATACCTGTGCCTTGGAATTCAGCAGGTTATTTTTCTTCTTTATATCCCTTTTCTGCAGTGACATGTCTTTATTTGACCTTGGAGGAGGAGCAGGAAGAAATGTATAGAAATGGCAGATGGGTTTATTAATTAGGCTGGGCTTTTGTGAACCTCCCTTGTTACCTATCTGTTTTTAGGTTCTAGCGTTTATATGCAAAAGCACTCTCCCCTCTGTATTGCTGGCCTATAATTCTGAATATAGAAAAGAATATTCGTTGTTGAGGGTTGATCTGTCGAGTCCTTGATGCTCTCTGAGCTTGGTTGTTTTCTTGCAGACATTTTCATGACCCAACTTTGTAATATGGTCAGTGTAAGTAAGCGTGGGGTTTGCTCCCTGATTCCATACAGTAGCTTGCCCTGCCATGTTAGTGGGGATATCGTTTTGTCCTTGGTAGTTCCTTCATCATCAGTTGGAACTACCATCTTGTTTACCTGTTCATGAAACACCAAGGACTCGACAAGTCTGAATACCTCAGCTCCACATGTATAGCAATAGCACTTAGACTTATACACCACTTCACAGTGTTTTTACAGCCCTGTCTAAGCAGTTTACAGAGTCAGCATATTGCCCAGAACAAT
Organism: Pseudonaja textilis; assembly: GCF_049901715.1. NCBI lineage: Eukaryota > Metazoa > Chordata > Lepidosauria > Squamata > Elapidae > Pseudonaja > Pseudonaja textilis. The sequence goes on from NC_141999.1 coordinate 7,370,060, forward strand.
CTGGGTTCTCATTTTACCCACCTCAGAAGGATGGATGCTGACTATACTTAATTTAATTAACCTTAAATGTAAGTGAAGTCAAATCAGACTTTTATCCTGGTCCTTCCCCCTATTTTTTGCATGCCCCCCCAAAATTAAGGCTGCCCTTTAGTCAAGAAAAGGTTTGTACACACCTCCTTAAAACGTGGGCAAGGTTACTTTGGGGGCAGGAGTACTCAAGCTGTGGGATGGGCCCATTTAAGACAATCCAATCTACTTTCAAGGAAAACCTCTCCTTAAAAAAAAAAAACCTGATTCAGCTTTCTTGGAAAATGGAGAAGGCACGTCAAAACTCCCTGTGGATTTTGCTCTTGTATATATATATATGCCTGTGCAAACTGACTGCAGGTTTGGTTGGGAAAAGCAGGAATGAGCTTGACTGCATCCCTGCCTTGAGTGGTGCACAAGCAAAGCAAGAATTCAGAAAGCAAAACTTTTTGATCCAGTGCGCAGGTGTAATAGTTCAAAACTAGAGGAACATTGGTGATAGGCATTCACAGGTGGTTCTTGGCTTACAACCATTCGCTAAGTCACTCTTCAGAGTTAACGGCGCCACGGAAAAAACTGACGTGACCGGTTTTTTTTTCCAATTACGACCATTGCAAGCATCCCCACAGTCACATGCTCAAAATTCGGATGCTTAGCAACTGATTCATATTTATGATGGGTTTTGTGACCCTCTGACAAAGTCAGTGGAGAATCAAGATTCATTTAAAAGTTGTGTTGCTGACTTAACTGCAGTGTTTCACTTAACAATTGTGGCAAAATAAGTCGTAAAATGGAGCAAAACTCACTTAACAAATGTCTCACTTAGCAAACAGAAAGAAATTTTGGGCTCAGTTGTGGTGTTTACTTCCAGTGTTTTACACTAATCACTGACCTTAATGAATTTTTTTCTATTTTGTTTTTTTTCCCAATATTTCTTAATGGCCACCAATAGCCAATCCTCTTATCAAAGCATAAAATCATTATGTATCATAAAACACACGGTGGCAACACTCTTAATATGTCAATAAAATTTAAAAGACCCCACTGCTGATTGGGTAGGAAGGTAAAAGTAGATGTAGGTTTCCATCACTTCTCTGAAATGCCATTGTTTCCATCATTGTCCCAAAGATGATTAAAATAGAAATCACTTCTATCTTGTGGGGGTGAGGTGACTGTATTCCAGATTTAGAAGTATCGTTACTGATTTATTTAAACAGATGACCAAGAACTCAGAAAATGACTTGTTCTCTTAACTCCTCCCTACCCAAGAAAGTCAGTTTGAATTATATCTCTTGCAGCTTTTCTGCAGGCCAAAGGGGTTGACCATCAAATTTCAAAATCTCAATTTGAGGATGACCAGATATTCAAATAGGTAGCATACACCAAGAAATCCCCAGTGTCTACTCGCATGGACCTGGCTTATCAATTGTACATTATATGTGAAGGAATATTTGAGATCATGCTTGAAAATATAGTTTGTGGGAGCATCTCGATCATATAAGGACCTGTATTTTCTGGCTACTTCCCAAACCCTTCTAAATATTGACAGTGGTTGTATTAAGATGGGATGACAGAACTGAATCTGTTGCTAAGCCAGAGGCTCTGTCTCTACATTTCTATAGAAACATAGTCATTTTTTCTTTTTTTTCTTCTTCTTCTCCTTTGCAGTACTTATTTGAGAACGGTAGAATAGATAACATTTTTACTGAGCCCTACTCCAGGTTTATGATTGAACTTACAAAACTGTTGAAAATCTGGGAGCCTACAATACTTCCAAACGGTAAGCTTGGCAATTTGTTCGGTTAGTAAAGGCTGTTTGTTGGTGGCCCCTTTTGAAAAGGGAGCAGATACCTTTGAAGGAGGATGGGGCTTAATCCCAGACGTTGTGTGCCTTTGATTTGATCCGGCTGAAGTGACTTCTTGTTGTCTCTCTCTTGCTCAATCTGCAGGTTACATGTTTTCAAGGATCGAAGAGGAGCACTTATGGGAGTGTAAGCAGCTGGGCGCCTATTCCCCCATTGTGCTCTTGAATACGCTGCTTTTTTTTAACACCAAATACTTCCAGCTCAAGAATGTCACCGAGCACATGAAGCTGTCCTTTGCCCATGTCATGCGACGCACCCGGACTCTGAAATACAACACCAAGCTGACTTACTTACGCTTCTTCCCACCTTTCCAAAAGCAGGATGTGGAACCAGGTAGGTATTTTCCCAGGGAGCGTTGTTGACTAGCTTCTAACCCTGGAATTTCTTCATAATAGTCACCCATTATGGCACTAACCAGATTGGGCCCTGCTTAGCTTCTGAGGCCAACACGACATGCCAGCTGCCATCTATCGGGAAGCCCAAAAATCCATTGATACAACCATTACTTTCATTTCCCCCTTCCCTTAATTATTTTTCAGCCCGTCTTTTGGATTTAGGCCCTAGGATGAAGGCAATATCTTATCAGACAGCCTCCCCTTTTGAAAATACTTATAGGGAATATTGGGACATTCGCTCCCAATTTCTTGCAGGAAGTAGACAGGGATAATCTTGGCTCCTCCGTCACAATGTTAGGTCCCAGGAATGTGCTGAAAGAGTGGCAATCAAGAATAGACGGTGGAATCCTTGGTGCTCCCTGTGCTTTGTGGTTTGCCTGCCAGTTAGGTAACACCCTAGCCTTTATTCAGTTTTCTTCCCATTTAAAAAAGAAAACAAAGCTGAATGCAGAATTCTCTGCTTAGCTGGAGCTGCCTCCTACCTTAGTATGCAGGTCAACAGGCTTTAATGGAGAGAGGGACAAGGCAGCACCTCTCGAGCCCCGTTATCTTTTTGTGTTTTCCAACTGGAGGATTTATTTCAGTAGTTTTCTTTGGTTTTTTTAATTGTGTTTCCAATAGAATGGTAGGAAACGGGCACTTTAATCCACTGGAATAGCGACGCAAAGGGTGTTAAGCGAATGGACTTCGTGATTGCATCTCAACAAAACAAATTCCCAGGCAAGATGCAACCTCCTAGCATCTCCCTGGGCAGCTAAATTGCTCTGGGCAGGGGTGGGCAGTTATTTTCCCAAGGGGCCACATGAGGAACTCGGTCTGTTGTGGAGGGCAGGCTCAGAAAAGCGCGCTCTCTCCTCATCTTCCCGCCGCTGACTGGAGAAGCACACAGCAACTGTGCAGAACGGAACTTGACACGCCCTTCCTTCTCTCGCCCTGAGGGCCTGCTTATTTATATATTTAATTTCTAATTTCCAACTGACCTCACACGGACAGGGATAGGCAAAGGGCCAGGTGGTGGCTCGGGGCCATAAAACGACCAGGTCTGGGTTACAGGGTAGCAAAAAAACCCATGTAACTCCATACTTTCTGCTGTTCTGGCCCGGTATTACCCTTTCTTCTGCAGCTATTGTGTAACATTCCACAAGGAACGCTGGGCAAGAAAATGAGACTTTTTCACTGGTTGTCCTGTTGCGGTCGGGTTGCGGGTTTGTTTGGCCTTTGCGCCCCGTTTTCCGTCTCTGATCTTTCTTTTCCGCCTCCAGATAAATTAGTGGGCAAAAGGAAACGTCACGAGGGCGAAGAAGTAGTAGAGATGGTTGAGAACACTGACAATCCCTTGAGATGTCCAGTTCGGCTCTATGAATTCTACTTGTCAAAGTGGTGAGCGATGCTACACTTTGGGGCTCATGTTTTTCTTTTTTTTCTCTTCTCAAAGGAGAGATCCCAACCTGCACCTCAAACCCTGATCCTTTTCTCTCTCCCCACCCAGTTCTGAAAGCGTGAAGCAGAGGAGCGACGTCTTTTACCTCCAGCCAGAACGTTCATGCGTCCCCAATAGCCCAATGTGGTATTCCACTATGCCAATAGATCCCGGGACTTTGGACATCATGTTAACGCGCATCCTCATGGTAAGGGAAGTGCACGAAGAACTTGCCAAAGTTAAACCGGAGGACTCGGATCCAGAGCTTTCGGACTAAACTTGGGCGAAGGGGAGGTTCTCTCTTTTTGTTTGTTTGTTTGTTTTGGGTTTTTGTTTCCTTCCCTTTCCATGGTATCTTGCAAAAAGCACCGAATTGCACCCGGCCTTCAGAAAAATCACTCATGTCTCACACACACACACACACACAAACAGACACAGACAGACACACACACACACACACACACACCCCTCTGAAGGCACAGCGGAAGCTGCAAGAGGTTGCAAAACGAGACTCGAAGGATGGAAAGTGGCAGAAGACGCAGGGACACTGGGGAGCTTTCAGTGGCTGCAAACCCTCGTGAAAATGTTCAGCGAAGATGATGAACTGGAGGGACCCGTCTCTTTCCCTCTCCCTGCCTCCCAAGTGGTGCTTGTAGTGGAATAAAAAAAAACAATTATGGATGTGTTTTCTTAAAAGAGGAAAGCAGCAGTGTGCATCCTTCCCTCCTAACCATGGAAGCAAAGGAAGCTAGATTTAGACTCCCGGGGTGATTTTTGCAGTGTAGCCGCCACCCATCCTTCCATGGGGGTTGCTCAACACTTGCTGTAGGACGCCAAGCAGAACGTAGCGAGACGGAAGCCCACGGGGATGCCATCTGTAACATACACACCAGATCCCTTCCTTGCCCCTTCTCCCTTTTCTATAATTTTCAGGGGGTTCCTTTTAGGGGAAAAAAAACGTTGGGTTGTTCAAAAAGACTTGACTCAGCCAGAAGCTGAAGCAAAGAGGAGGGAGCTTGATGGGCTGCCACCTTTGGAAAAACCCTGGCAGCAGGAGCAAATCAAGGTTAGCCAGGCCACCTCAACCATGGTTTTATGAGGAAACAACTCATTTCTGAATGAACTTGCACACACACACACACACACACACACACTCAGCCGCCCCATGCAGACAAATAGGGTTTGGTCCTCCACCCAACCCTCCAAAACCACTTGAGTGCTTTTTTTAAGAGCAAGATATTCAAAAGTGGTTCCCGAGAAATTGTACCCCCCCCCCATCTCCCTGGGTTTTCTGTTTTTTTTTTTCTCTTTAACTGGCCTAAAAACTATTCACTCATTTATAAATTACTTTTACAAATCCAGGAGAGTTGGAATGTTGGAGGTCTTCCAGATATTTTGTTGTTTGCATTATCCCACTGGTTGATTTAAAACAAGGCATTGTTAATCCTCAGCATGATTCATGTACCATTGCTTTTCATTTAAAAAAAAAAAAAAGGCATAGAAATCAGATTCCAAATCTAAAACAGAATTCGGGTGGCTTGGCCGCCTCCCCCGCCCCCCACCCTGCCTTCCTCTGGGTAGGAAAAAAATGCCCTTTATCAAAACACAGGGTGCATAGGCTTAGCCAAGTCCATTTCACCACCTTCCTCAAGCCGAAGATTTTTTTTTTTTCCTCAGTCTCTAAAAGATCGCTTTGAAAATTGAAACTATTTTTTAAAAGAAGAAGAAAACCAGGAAAAAGTGTATCTTTTTATTAGCGGTTTTGTCCATTCACCAAATTTCTAAAGAGTTCTTTAAAAAACAGAAAAAGAAAAAAGAAAACACCCTGTTGGTCTCTCCAGCATTGAACAAAGCCTTTTGTGTATGTATGTGTGCGTGTATGCGTGTGTGTGTTTGGGGTATTCTTTTTAACAGTAACAAAGGTTAACAATAAAATCAGAAAGTAGTCTTCTCTTTTGCAGTTGTGTACTTGATCGTTCCGTCTCCTGCCTGTAACGAAACCACTGGTGTATTTTGGAAAATGCCGAAAACAGTACAAGCAAGTCAGTCTTTTCTAAGTTACCTCACGTCATATTTCTATAATCTTTTAACTTCCCTTCACTCCCCACGTCTGTCTTTTTTAAACAGGCACCCCACATTTTATATATTAAGGCAAATAATTACAAGCTCGAATGGAGGAAGAGATGTGGCAGAGCTGTGACTTTTCCAATAAATTTCCCAGTTTGCATTGCATGGAATTTTTTAGGTGTTTTTAAAATACACAAGTGTATATTGTATTACATTTCTATGCCGCCCATCTTGCGGCTCAAGACAACTCAGGGTGGCTTACAATATAATAAAAACAGAATATAAAACAAGTGAATCCTTCCGGCATGCCCACAGAGATGTTGAGACGAGAGAACAACCTTGTTCTATGCTGTTTAGTGTGGTGTGTGTGTGTAAAAAGCAAACACTTCACTGGTGTCATAATTGCACAGAAATATGCACAGAGGTCTCAGAAGTGTGACTTTCCAAGCAGCAGTCAAAGGTAGTCTTCAACTTAATGCCATTTATTTAGTGACCAAAGTTACAACTGCACAGGGAAAAGTTGACGTGAGTTTTTCACTCATCTGTTGCCACATCCCCAAGGTCACATGATCCTTGGCAACTAATTCATATGAAGATCACAGTGTGCCCAGGACGTTGTGACCCAATGAAGTCAATGGAGAAATTAGATTCACTTAATTTAACAACAGATTTGCTCACGACTGTGGAGGAGGAAGATGGTAAAGTGGGGCACTTTAACTGTCTCGCTTAGCGACAGAAATTTTGGGCTCCGTTGTGATCGAGAGCTACCTGCATTCCTCATCCTTCCCTTTAGGAAATGGTCTTGTTTGCTTTTAGAATCCAACAGTAGGGGAATTACTTGGGCCATCTCCTGTAGGACCTCCAAATATCCCAGAGGAATTCTTGTTTGGATTGGGGAAGATGGGTCTCTCTGAGAGTGCCGTATGAAGAAAGGCAGGAGGGCTCTGGACATCACACTCTTGGGGTGTGGGAAACGAACCCCACGCTTCCTGGAGAGCAAGGGTGCTCTTTTGCAAAGCAAGCCCCAAGACAAGTAGAAGCAGAGATGCTGGATTAGCCCCCATTAGTGAAGCAGTAAAATGTGGTTCTGTTTTTGCTGATCTCTCCATTATGTAAACTTTACCAACTGTTCAAATGGAGCTGAATTATTGGGAGCACAGGTGATCCTCAATTTACATCATTCATTTAGTTTACTGAAGTTACAAGGGGGGGGGGGAACACTTTCAACCAGTCCTTGCCATTTTAATATTCCCAGTCACATGATGGCATCCTTCCTCAGAACGATTGTTAGCTATTTCCAGTCCAGATACAGAGTGCTAAATACAAGCTTTTTTTAAGAATTAAACCTAACAGACTATAGCATCTATTTCTAAGGAATAACAATGAACGTCAGATTTACTCCTTTCCCCCACAAAAAGGGTGAGATGGACTAGGAGAGTTTAGAAAAGAGTTTTATTTTGCCCGTGTCCAGCAGCAACAAGGGAGAACACCTGGCCAATGGATCCCATGAGACTGGGGAAAAGTTTTACTTTTTGCCTTGCACACCTGTGCTGCTTTGAGGTTCAGAAGAGAGGCTTGGGGTTTGCCTCTTCAGGGCCGGAGAAGAGAGGCGATTGCGAATTTGAGGAATGGAAACCCACCAAGGTGGACATGCCGTTACATTTAATATAAACTGAGGCGCAAAAAAATTATATAAGGAATTTTTAGAACAAGAAAAACAGTGGAACAAGTTCATAAGAAAGCAGGCTAAACTATACTCATTCGAGGACTCTATGAAGATCTAACCGTTTCCTCTTCAAGCAGTCAGCTAATACTATAGAGAAGAGGAGGGGGGGTGTTTTCTGGCCCCTCAACCCCAAATGTTCTTTAAGGCTCCCAGCGCTGCTCCTATGGCGGTTGTTGCTGCTGTCACAGCAGTCGGCATCCCTGCAGCCCCTAGACAGGAGGTATAAGACAAAAAGATAAGCTTCCAGCCCTCATTGACCAAACCAATCCTTGTGTCAGGGCCAGGGCAGGAAACGTACCAATGGACTGCAGGGTGGCAACCAAACCCCCAGCAGCCACTCCACCTCCGTTTGCAATGGCAGCAGCAGACATCATCTTGGCGCCAATCGAGCCAACCACAATTCCTGCGCTACTGAAACCCAGAATGCCAACTGCGGCCGGAACAGCCACCGCTGCCGTCCCTGTAGAGCGAGAAAGCAAATAGAGCTGACCTGTGGTCCTTGTGTGCCAGGAAGAGTTCCCAACTTTGAGAGGCCAAGAAAGATTCTGGAAATGGCTCTTTGTGACCTTCCTGTTCTCTTCCAGAGCAGGGATGACCAGACTGTCTTCTGATAAACTAAGGACCCCCAACCGTGGCAACTTTAAGACTTGTGGACTTAACAACTCCCAGAACTCCTCAGCCAGTGCATGTTGGCTGAGGAATTCTGGAAGTTGAAATCCACAAGTTGTAAAGTTGCCAAGGTTGGAGACCCTTTCCCTAGATCAACTTTGGAATGATGGAGAAGAAAGAGGGCATATCTTGAGGACTTCTGGACCATGTCAGTCCCAGCACATGTTCTGTTCCACAGGTTTGCAGTGGATGGTACATGATGCACCATCAAGATGATCCACATGTGACTTACAATTCCCACCATTGGCTGCAGAATGATTAATTCCAGTGGTGGTTTCTGACTGAGTTTTTGGAGGACACGAAGCATGGGAATTGGAGTAGTTTAGCCACACCCAGGATGGCAAAGAGCCATGCCCTCCCAGCAATGCCAACATGGGACTTTTGGTGTTCCTCCAAAAGATAGCACGAAGTTGAATTGTGGTCCCTAGTCCCGCAGTGAGTCCCTCTCCTTGAGAATAACTCAGGTTTCCTCCAGGTACAGGTAGTCCTTGTCTTACAACCACAATTGGGACTAGAAATCCAGACATAAAACAAGGCACCTAAGTGATCAGAGCCCAGGGGAACTTTGCATTTTTTTTTATGGCCATTAAGCAAATGGGGTGGTCATTAAACAAACCCATTCTTCTGAAACTGACAAAAAACATTGCAAATCAGTCATGTGACTGGTTATAAAGGCAGGCCTATTGCCAAATGCCCAAAATGTGGAAAAAAATTCCTGACAGAACAATTAACCAGTAGAATGGCTTGCCTCCAGACATTGTGGGTGCTCTGTCACTGGAGGTTTTTAAGAAGAGAGTGGACAGCCGTTTGTCTGGAATGGTACTATAGGGTCTCCTGCTTGAAGCAAGGGGGTTGGACTAGAAGGCCTCTAAGGTCCCTTCCAACTCTGTTCTTCTATTCTTCTGACCATGCTGGGGGAGTAGAAGCAACATTTTACCACAGCTGGAAATGTTTTATAGGCTGTGAAACATCCATTCCAAGACTGTCATAACTCTAAGCAGTTGTAAGTCAAAGACTAACTGTATACAATAAATACTATAATCCCAGGATTTACCAGCGGCAAGGTGAACTCGTTTCCTGTTGCTGGTCTCAGGAACTGTTACTTTTGAACAGGAAGCCCAGAATTCCCACCCAACGTTCAAGGCTTTTGGGGGATAGAGTCCAAACTACTGGAGAACATCAGCTGATCTACTTCTCCCTTCCACTGTTCAGCCCCCACCACTTACATAGAAGATACTACAAGACAAGGACCAAGAGAGAAATCTTAAACCCTCCAGTTCCCACAAGGAACTGCATTTACATACTGGGGGAGGAAGAAACTAGCAACTTACCCAGGCCAACTGCAGCACCAAGTAGAGAATCTGGGGATAAAGAGACTCTGGTTAACAAAATAAAGATTATAGTGCACAAGAATTGAAAAACCAAACAAAAGTAGTGCAGCAGCAATATAAAGACAAAATTGGACAACCACTTGCTGAATTGTAGCTTCTTGACTATGTTCATTCAACCACATTTTCCAAACTCCACCATAAATGGGCCCAGAACACTGGTTAGGGATACTTGGGTGATAGCACCATCCTGTGACCCTCAAGAGCCTGCAGGAAAGCTGCCAACCCATATTTTCCAAAGTGCATCGTGATCCTTAGAGAGGTCATAAACGGTGGCCCACTCATCAAATCTGGTGCACAAAGCGGGCAAAGCTAAAGGAAAAGCTGTGAGGCACAAAGAATCAGGAACATAGTTAAGTTCTACCCCAAAGGTGCTTTTTCTGAATTTTTTTCTGTGAAGAGGTTTCACTTCTCATCTTAGAAGCTTCTTCAGCTGTGAAGTTCTAGGCAAGCAAATTTACTGCTCGTGCCTGCACACTAGAATCTTCTCAACTAAAGATCAGCACTAAATTGGTGCTAGGTAAGAGTTAATGGACTTGTATCCATTGTGAGAACTTAATGATTCCAGGTTGAGTTCTGTCTTCACACCACCACCCCAAGCACCGCCTCTCCTTCTACAAAAGCAGCACAAAAAGCCTGTATGAAAACCAACATTATTGCTCTTCTTTCCACTGATATTGTGTTATTTTAACATCATTTTGTTACTTCATATCAGTGTTTCTCATCCTTGGCCATTTTAAGATGTGTGGATTCCAGCTCCCAGAATTCCCCAGCCAGCATCCTTTATTTATATCACCTATAGAATAAAATGTGACTAAGAGATAACTTTTATTGTCATACTTTTTTTTTACAATTTTATTGGTTTTTTAACAAACAAACAAAACAGACAAAACATAAAAGCACCAGCTCTCTTCCATACTTATATACAAACAGTGTGTCGGTTGGTTCATCAGTTTTGTGCATTCATTTAGTAGTCTCAATTACAATTATGTTACATAATAACTCTTATTATCAATCCAAACTTATATATCCTCATATCATTATTAAAAAAAAATCATTTGACTATACTTTTATTCATTCATACTTTATGAGATAACTATAATTTAAGTAATTTATTCTATAACAAATCATATAATCATACCAATTCTATCCTAAAAAAACACTTTATAGATGTAGTGTCAAATAGCAAAAGAAAAAGAAAAAACAAAGATATTCCTTATTGCCTAACATTCTAAATATTCTATTTTTGTATTTCATCGTCCAACCATTGATAGAAAAGGTCCCAAATTTTATAAAATTGTTTATCTTCTTGCTCTCTAATTTCAAATGTCATACTTTTCTGTGAACATACTGGCACACATTTTAAAAAAATCAAATTCTGATGCCTGCTCTCAGAAGAAAACAAGCCTGAATGTTTTAACTCCACCCAAGCTAACAGCATTATTCAGGACAGAATGCTTTAACCAAGTTTCCACGGAATGATGACACAGCAGTTTCTCACCTACCGATTTTGTTATTAACTCTAGCTTCATGTAATCCATTTTAGGGAGCACATTAGCAAACAAATAGATGGCAGTGACATGCTATAGGGGTTGGCTCCTTAGCCCTCCACATCTGCCTCATTACCTCTTTCGATCACACGGCCTCCATCGCAGAAGACACTCGCCCCCGTTGCTTCTGCCACCCTAAACACCTAGCACTTTCAGAGATTACAGATGACCTCACACCCTTCCATGCAATCCACTGACACCTCTGTTGCTCTCACTTTAAAACTAACATAATCCAAAGCAACAGACTCACTCAGAACAGCTTTGTCAATGGTTCCTCTCTTGATAAAAATCCCCGAATCCGATGTAGACTGACGGTTGTGTAACAGTTTGGGAATACAATTCTGCTGTGTTGTCACAATCCCCAAAGAATCCCTCAAGCCGGAGGGCGCTTTCAACTCCAAACCCCCAACCTTCTTGAGAGTCGAAGTAGCTGCAGCCAAGCAAGTCGCTGCCATTTTAGAACGCATATTGTGGTGAATGTAGCCTGGATGGATTCCTAGAAGGGAAGGACTGCTTTCCAGAGAGCACAGATGGGGTGGAGCTTGAAGAGCTTGGTTGGCAGGAAAGGGGTTAAAACGTCTCCTCCTTAATTATTCCCAGAATACATCTGCAATGATGCAAGCAGATGTTTTTAGTCTGGCAAGGTTCTTTTCTAGAGATATATGAAACAAGGAACAATACCGTATCTTCAAAAGAATAAAATGCACAAAGGAGGAAGGAAGTGTTCTCTTCGCTGATGATGAAAAGCTATTCAACACCACAGACAATACTGCTATCTTTCAAAAAGACCTCGACTATGTATCAGAATGGCAACTTCAAATCTCAACAAATAAATGCTCTGTCTTACATATTGGCAAAAAAATAATAATCAGAAAACAAAATACGAGCTGAATAATCAAGATCTTGTTGATGATCCAAACCCTGTCAAGGACCTTGGAGTACTCATCTCTACTGACCTAAGTGCTAGAGCCCACTGTAACTACATAGCCAAAAAGGCAATAAGAGTTGTTAACCTAATCCTAACGTAGCTTTTTCTCTGGTAATATCACACTACTAACTACAGCATACAAAACATTTGCTAGACCAATACTTGAATACAACTCATTAGTCTGGAACCCACATTATGTATCTGATATTAACACCTTTGAGAAAGTCCAGAAATATTTCACAAGAAGAATTCTCCACTCCTCTACGCATTGCAGAAGACCTTATGCCACCAGACTTGAAATTCTAGACCTAGACAACCTAGAACTACGCCACCTTCGGTCCGATCTAAGTATAGTACAGTATATAAAATCATACACTGCAATGTCCTGTCAATGAATACTTCGGCTTCAACCATAACAACACAAGAGCAAACAATAGATACAAACTCAAGGTTAATTGCACCAAACTTGATTGCAGGAAATACGACTTCAGCAACAGAGTGGTCAATGTCTGGAATACTCTACTTGACTCTGTGGTTCCTTCCCCAAACCTCAAAAACCTTAACCTTAGACTGTCTACTACTGACCTCACCCCTTTCCTAAGAGGTCTGTAGGGGGCGTCCATAAACGCACCAACATGCCTACCGTCCCTGTCCTCTTGTTTCTTTTATATTTTTTTTTTATTTTTCTAACATGTATCCATGTATTCATAACTATGTTTTTACTTATACCTATTATCTTGTAAGCAATTGACAAACCAAATAAAATAAATAAATAAGAAAAGAAGCAATGCACTGCGCCTTTCCTGCCTATCCTCATCAGCAAAGGAACTAATGGCAAATTAGAGCCAGTTTGGTCTAGCGGTTAAGGCATCGGACTAGACAGCAGGAGCCTGGAAGTGGAAGTTCAACTCCCGCCGTAGTCATGACAGCCAGCTAGGTGACTTGGAGTCAGTCATTCTCTCTCAGCCCCGCCCATCCCACCTCACAGGGTTGTTGTGGGAGAAAGAGGAGAAAGAAGCTGTGTTTGACATGTTTGCCACTTGGAGTTATTTGTCAAAACATAAAAGTGGGAATACAAATAAAGATCTTTCATAGATCTTGGAGACTGACATTCATTTTCTGCCTGACACAAACCCCAAGAAAACCATTTTATTATTGTAGCGGGGCGGGGGGAGGGGCACTAATACAAATTCATATTATGGCAGGGGTCACAATCTGGCAAAGTTTGAGACCCTCTGACAAAGCATGATGGGCAGGCCTAATTACCAATAGAAGAGAATATTTACATTCCAACTAGCTGTAGTTGGTTGGTGCTAACTGCGAGAGGGAAGGGAGAGGGAAGGAAGGGAAGGCCTGGGGGCGGGGGTGGAAAGCATCTGATTCAGCAGGCTCTGAGCAGTTCTGGAGAACGGGTGGCGGAAATTTTGAGTAGTTTGGAGAACCGGCAAATCCCGCCTCTGACTGGCTCCGCCCCCATCTCTTCTCTGCCTCCCATTGAGTCCCAGATGATTGGCTGGGTCTTCTTTCGTTGCCCTGCACAGGAGAACGGAGCTGGAAAGCAGGTTAGTGGGGTGGGGAGGTAATGGGGGTTTTGCAGTAACCTTCCTCTAGGAATTAGGGAGGTAGTAAAAAAAACAAAAATTGAATCCCACCACTGATTTGTTTCCAGGGAGAGTGGAAGGAAACTGCCTTGCTAGCAAGTGGGAGGCATCCAAAGAACAAACTCACCCATTGGTTAACTCCTGGTCTTCCTTCCCAGCTGATGCAGAGAACCCTGCAGAAAGAGACAAAGGCAATTTAGCCCCCCCAAAAGGAGTATTGCAGGAATTTTCTCAGCCTGACTTTGGCAGGAGAGCCCGCTTTTTTTTTTTTCTTCTATGTGCCCCTTGCTGGGAAAAGCGAGCCAATCCTAACCCAAAGGCTCCCCTCTTCTTTAGTTCCAACTCCCCAGCAGTCCCAGCCAGCAGGGACAGGATGCTGGCCTTTGTAGTCTCTTCTCGCCTGCTGGGTCGAGGGCTTCCGAGGAGTTGGCCGACCCTCTTTTGAAGAGCCATTCCTGGCCACCTACCCCTCTTCTCCCACTCTTGCAAGAGAGCGCCCCGGTGCTAGGAGACAGCAAAAACTTTCGGGGTCTCAGCAGCCCCCTTCCCTTCCAGCCAGCCCCCCCCCCCCTTTACAAAGCACCCGGCGGAGCATCTGTCCATGGGGCTTCTCCCTCTCCCACCCGAGCGCAGCCTCCCTTCGGAGCCGGGTTCAAAGCAGCCAGAGGCGCAGTTGCGTTTGGTGCTCCTCGCGGGCTATTCAACAGGGGCGGCTGGTCCATTCCCCTCCCCCACAAAGCCAACGGCTACTCTGACCAAAACGCCGCCATCCAAGCCCGGGCTTTGCACCGCCTGGAGCGCCCGCAGAACCTACCAGCGCGTGGAGGAGCCGACTCGCGAATGCAGCCCCGGCGCCTCCTTCCCCCGCTTTTATATGGAACCGGCAGGAAGCGACTTTCTATTTCAGCTCGCAAGCGGAGGAAATCGAAAGTGAATCCAGGGAAGGCGGGGTGGGGGGATTTTGGGCTTCTGGCTTCAAGCCAGAACTGACCATTGGGACGTTTCTTTTTCCTTTCCTTTCCTTTCCTTTCCTTTCCTTTCACCTTTCCTTTCTTTTCCTTTCTCCTTTCCTTTCCTTTCCCTTCTCCTTTCCTTTCCTTTCTCCTTTCCTTTCCTTTCCTTTCCTTTCCTTTCCTTTCCTTTCCTTTCCTTTCCTTTCCTTTCCTTTCCTTTCCTTTCCTTCCTTTCCTTTCCTTTCCTTTCCTTTCCTTTCCTTTCCTTTCTTTCCTTTCCTTTCCTTTCCCTTTCCTTTCTTTCTTTCCTTTCTTTCCTTTCCCTTTCTCCTTTCCTTTCTTTCCTTTCCTTTCCTTTCCTTTCCTTTCCTTTCTCTTTCCTCCCTTTCTCCTTTCCTTTCCTTTCCTTTCCTTTCCTTTCCTTTCCTTTCCTTTCCTTTCCTTTCCTTTCCTTTCTTTCCTTTCTCCTTTCCTTTCTCCCTTTCCTTTCCTTTCCTTTCCTTTCCTTTCCTTTCCTTTCCTTTCTTTCCTTTCCTTTCTCCTTTCCCTTTCTCCTTTCCTTTCTCCTTTCCTTTCCTCTTTCCTTTCCTTTCCTTTCCTTTCCTTTCCTTTCCCTTTCCTTTCCCTTCTCCTTTCCTTTCCTTTCCTTTCTTTTCCTTTCTCCTTTCTCCTTTCTCCTTTCCTTTCTCCTTTCCTTTCCTTTCTTTCCTTTCCTTTCCTTTCCTTTCCTTTCCTTTCCTTTCTCCTTTCTCCTTTCTCCTTTCCTTTCTCCTTTCCTTTCTCTTTCCTTTCCTTTCCTTTCCTTTCCTTTCCTTTCCTTTCCTTTCCTTTCCCTTTCCTTTCCTTTCCTTTCCTTCTCCTTTCCTTTCCCTTCTCCTTTCCTTTCCTTTCTTTCCTTTCTCCTTTCCTTTCCTTTCTCCTTTCTCCTTTCTCCTTTCCTTTCCTTTCCTTTCCTTTCCCTTTCTTTCCTTTCCTTTCCTTTCCTTTCCTTTCTCCTTTCCTTTCCTTTCTCCTTTCCTTTCCCTTTCCTTTCCTTTCCTTTCCCTTTCCTTTCTTTCCTTCCTTTCCTTTCCTTTCCTTTCCTTTCCTTTCTTTCCTTTCCCTTTTTCCTTTCCTTTCCTTTCCCTTTCCCTTTCCTTTCCTTTCCTTTCCTTTCCTTTCCTTTCTCCTTTCTCCTTTCCTTCCTTTCCTTTCTTTCCTTTCTCTTCTTTCCCTTTCCTTTCCTTTCCTTTCCTTTCCTTTCTCCTTTCCCTTTCTTCCCATGTCCTTTCCTTTCCTTTCTCCTTTCCCTTTTTCCTTTCCCTTTCCTTTCCTTTCCTTTCCTTTCCTTTCCTTTCCTTTCCTTTCCTTTCCTTTCCTTTCTTTCCTTTCTCCTTTCTCCTTTCTTTCCTTTCCTTTCCTTTCCTTTCCTTTCCTTTCCTTTCCTTTCCTTTCCTTTCCTTTCCTTTCCTTTCTTTTCCTTTCCTTTCTCCTTTCTCCTTTCTCCTTTCCTTTCTCCCTTTCCTTTCCTTTCCTTTCCTTTCCTTTCCTTTCCTTTCTCCTTTCCCCTTTCTCCTTTCCTTTCTCCTTTCCTTTCCCTTTCCTTTCCTTTCCTTTCCCTTTCCTTTCCTTTCTCCTTTCCTTTCTCTTTCCTTTCTCCTTTCCTTTCTCCTTTCCTTTCCTTTCCTTTCCTTTCCTTTCCTTTCCCTTCTTTCCTTTCCTTTCCCTTTCTCCTTTCCTTTCCTTTCTCCTTTCTCCTTTCTTTCCTTTCCTTTCTCCTTTCCTTTCCTTTCTTTTCCTTTCCTTTCCTTTCCTTTCCTTTCCTTTCTTTCCTTTCCTTTCCTTTCCTTTCCTTTCCTTTCCTTTCCCTTTCTCCTTTCTCCTTTCCTTTCCTCCTTTCCTTTCCTTTCCTTTCCTTTCCTTTCCTTTCCTTTCCTTTCCTTTCCTCTTCCTTTCCTTTCCTTTCCTTTCTCCTTTCCTTTCTCTTTCCTTTCTTCCTTTCTTCCTTTCTCCTTTCCTTTCCTTTCTCCTTTCCTTTCTCTTTCCTTTCCTTTCCTTTCCTTTCCTTTCCTTTCCCTTTCCTTTCCTTTCCTTTCCTTTCTCCTTTCCTTTCCTTTCCTTTCCTTTCCTTTCCTTTCCTTTCCTTTCCTTTCCTTTCCTTTCCTTTCCTTTCCTTTCCTTTCCTTTCCCTTTCTCCTTTCTCCTTTCCTTTCCTTTCCTTTCCTTTCCTTTCCTTTCCCTTTCCTTTCCTTTCCTTTCTCCTTTCCTTTTCCTTTCCTTTCCTTTCTCCTTTCCTTTCCTTTCCTTTCCTTTCCTTTCCTTTCCTTTCCTTTCCTTTCCTTTCCTTTCCTTTCCTTTCCCTTTCCTTTCCTTTCCTTTCCTTTCCTTTCCTCCTTTCCTTTCCTTTCTTTCTCCTTTCCTTTCCTTTCTTTCCTTTCCTTTCTCCTTTCCTCCCCTTTCCTTTCCTTTCCTTTCCTTTCCTTTTTTCCTTTCCCCTTTCCTTTCCTTTCCCTTTCCTTTCCTTTCTTTCCTTTCTCCTTTCCTTTCCTTTCCTTTCCTTTCCTTTCCCTTTCCTTTCCTTTCCTTTCCCTTTCCTTTCCTTTCCTTTCCTTTCCTTTCCTTTCCCTCCTTTCCTTTCCTTTCCTTTCTTTCCTTTCCTTTCTTTCCTTTCCTCCTTTCCTTTCCTTTCTTTCCTTTCCTTTCCTTTCTTTCCTCCTTTCCTTTCCTTTCCCTTTCCTTTCCTTTCCTTTCCTTTCTTTCCTTTCTCCTTTCCCTTTCCTTTCCTTTCCTTTCCTTTCTTTCCTTCTTTCCTTTCCTTTCTCCTTTCCTTCCTTTCTTTTTCCCTTTCCTTTCTTTCCTTTCTTTCCTTTCCCTTTCTTTCCTTTCCTTTCCTTTCTTTCCTTTCCTTTCTCCTTTCCCCTTTCCCTTTCCTTTCCTTTCCTTTCCTTTCCTTTCCTTTCCTTTCTCCTTTCTCCTTTCTCCTTTCCTTTCTCCTTTCCTTTCCTTCTTTCCTTTCCCTTTCCTTTCTTTCCCTTTCCTTTCCCTTTCCTTTCTTCCCTTTCCTTTCCTTTCCTTTCCTTTCTTCTTTCCTTTCCTTTCCTTTCCTTTCCTTTCTCCTTTCCTTTCCTTTCTTCTCTTTCCTTTCCTTTCCTTTCCTTTCTTTCCCTTTCCTTTCTCCTTTCTCCTTTCCTTCCTTTCCTTTCCTTTCCTTTCTTCCTTTCCTTTCCTTCCTTTCCTTCCTTTCCTTTCCTTTCCTTTCCTTTCTCCTTTCCTTTCCCCTTTCCTTTCCTTTCCTTTCCCCTTTCCTTTCCTTTCCCTTTCCTTTCCTTTCCCTTTCCTTTCCTTTCCTTTCTCCTTTCTCTTTCCTTTCTTCCCTTTCTTCCTTTCCTTTCCTTTCCCTTTCCCTTTCCTTTCCTTTCCTTTCCTTTCCTTCCTTTCCTTTCCTTTCCTCCTTTCCTTTCCTTCTTTCCTTTCCTTTCCTTTCCTTTCCCTTTCCTTTCCTTTCCTTTCCTTTCCTTTCCTTTCCTTTCCTTTCCTTTCCTTTCCTTTCTCCTTTCTCCTTTCCTTTCCTTTCTTTCCTTTCCTTTCCTTTCCTTTCCTTTCCTTTCCTTTCTTTCCTTTCCTTTCTCCTTTCCTTTCCTTTCCTTTCCTTTCCTTTCCTTTCCTTTCCTTTCCTTTCTCCTTTCCTTTCCTTTCTTTCCTTTCTTTCTTTCCTTTCCTTTCTTTCCTTTCCTTTCCTTTCCCTTTCCTTTCTCCTTTCCTTTCCTTTCCTTTCCTTTCCTTTCCTTTCCTTTCCTTTCTTCCTTTCCTTTCCTTTCCTTTCCTTTCCTTTCCCTTTCTTCCTTTCCTTTCTCCTTTCCTTTCCTTTCTTCCTTTCCTTTCCTTTCCTTTCCTTTCCTTTCCCTTTCCTTTCCTTTCCCTTTCCTTTCCTTTCCTTTCCTTTCCTTTCCTTCTCCTTTCCTTTCTCCTTTCCTTTCTCCTTTCCTTTCCTTTCCTTTCCTTTCCTTTCCTTTCCTTTCCTTTCCTTTCCTTTCCTTTCTTTCCTTTCTCCTTTCTTTCCTTTCTCCTTTCCTTTCTTTCCTTTCCTTTCCTTTCCTTTCCTTTCCTTTCCTTTCCTTTCCTTTCCTTTCCTTTCCTTTCCTTTCCTTTCCTTTCCTTTCTCCTTTCCTTTCCTTTCCCTTTCCTTTCCTTTCCCTTTCCTTTCTCCTTTCCTTTCCTTTCCTTTCTTTCCTTTCCTTTCCTTTCCTTTCCTTTCCTTTCCTTTCCTTTCCTCTTTCCTTTCTTTCCTTTCCTTTCCTTTCCTTTCTCCTTTCCTTTCCTTTCCTTTCCTTTCCTTTCCTTTCCTTTCTCCTCTTCTTTCCTTTCCTTTCTTTCCTTTCCTTTCCTTTCCTTTCCTTTCCTTTCCTTTCCTTTCCTTTCCTTTCTCTTTCCTTTCCTTTCCTTTCCTTTCCTTTCCTTTCCTTTCCTTTCCTTTCCTTTCCTTTCCTTTCCTTCCCTTTCCTTTCCCTTCTCCTTTCCTTTCCTTTCCTTTCCTTTCCTTTCCTTTCCTTTCCTTTCCTTCCTTTCCTTTCTCCTTTCCTTTCCTTTCCTTTCCTTTCCTTTCCTTTCCCTTTCCTTTCCTTTCCTTTCTTTCCTTTCCTTTCCTTTCCTTTCTCCTTTCCTTTCCTTTCCTTTCCTTTCCTTTCCCTTTCCTTTCCTTTCCTTTCCTTTCCTTTCCTTTCCTTTCTCCTTTCCTTTCCTTTCCTTTCCTTTCCTCCCTTTCCTTTCCTTTCCTTTCCTTTCCTTTCTTTCCTTTCCTTTCCTTTCCTTTCCTTTCCTTTCCTTTCCTTTCCTTTCCTTTCCTTTCCTTTCCTTTCCCTTTCCCTTTCCTTTCCTTTCCTTTCCTTTCCTTTCCTTTCCTTTCCTTTCCTTTCCTTTCCTTTCCTTTCCTTTCCCTTTCCTTTCCTTTCTCCTTTCCTTTCCTTTCCTTTCCTTTCCTTTCCTTTCCTTTCCTTTCCTTTCCTTTCCTTTCCTTTCCTTTCCTTTCCTTTCCTTTCCTTTCCTTTCCTTTCCTTTCCTTTCCTTTCCTTTCCTTTCCTTTCCTTTCCTTTCCTTTCCTTTCCTTTCCTTTCCTTTCCTTTCCTTTCCCTTTCCTTTCCTTTCCTTTCCTTTCCTTTCCTTTCCCTTTCCTTTCCTTTCCTTTCCTTTCCTTTCTCCTTTCTCCTTTCTTTTCCTTTCCTTTCCTTTCCTTTCCTTTCCCTTCTCCTTTCCTTTCCTTTCCTTTCCTTTCCTTTCCTTTCCTTTCCTTTCCTTTCCTTCTCCCTTTCCTTTCCTTTCCTTTCTCCTTTCTCCTTTTCTTTCTCCTTTCCTTTCTCCTTTCCTTTCCTTTCCTTTCCTGTTCTTCTTTGGAACACAATTAAAAATGTAACAAAAGCATTGGGTGCGGGGGGAGAAACAGATATGAAAACATTTTTTAAAAGCCAGAAAGCAGCATCAGAGTTGTCAGAAGAATAATTTGGGGCTTCCAATTCGAGCGGGGGAGGGGAGCGAGAACAAACAAAAATGTGACCCAGATAGCTGTGGGGAAGGAAGCAATGTCTTCCTCAAAGTAAAACAGTTTGCCTTTAGGGCAGGGGGTCCTCAAACTTGGCTACTTTGAGACTTGTGGACTTCGACTCCCAGGTGACCTGCTTTAGCGGCAGGCAGGCTGCAGAGAAATGGAGTACAGCAGCAGGCTTTATTTTAACGGGGGGAGCTTGTCTGGGGTGTCGCGTGCTGATTCTTGGGATCTAGGGTGAGACTTGAGGGGTGTGTGTGTGTGTGTGTGTGTGTGTGTGTATTGTGAACATACAGTTCCTCTAGGAGACCTAATTTAATCAGCGCTCTTTTTGCAGACCTTATCCTTTGATATGTGGATTAGGTGTGGGTAACTTATTTGAAGAAGTTTGTTAATTTTAGTTGCTTAACTTAGTTTCAGCTTGACGGTTAATTATCTTGCAGTGCCACTGATTCTCAGGCCATTGTGGATTCTGGTAATATTTTAAGGGGAAGATGGAAACAGTATAAAGAATAAAATATATTTGGATATAAAAGGAAAGAGAAAGAAAACAATTTCCAACAATTTTTTTGCAGCATGCAAACATAACCCCTAACTATTTCCACCCTCACAAACTACAGGATGTGGTTCCCATAAAGAGCCCTTGTTCATCAATCCAAAACTTTGGAGCTTTGAAAGCCAGATGGGGTAACACAATGGCAGTGGTAGGCCAGCACGATTAATGTCAGAGTGTTTTCCTTATACATTTACAATAAATTTAAATTAAGGATTGTTTTAAGACAGCATGGACAGCAGTGACGCCAATATTATAAAAGGAAAAGGATGGCTCCTGCCATTATAGATAAATGAGCACAGCAGATTGCAAAACTTGCACATAGGAAGACGTATATTTTATGTATAGGAAGACATATGCTTGGAAAAATGAGATATTCCTTTACAAAACCTCTTAGTTAACTATACATAAGGAAACATCCCTTTTAACAGAACATGAAAGAAAAGAAGAAATGCACAGGAGGAAGATTGTCCTCGACTTATGACCGTAATTGAGCTTGCAATTTTGGTCCTAAGTTGTGATGGTTGTTAAATGGGTTACCATGTGTCCACACCCAATTTTCCAAACTGTTTGGCAGTAGTTGTTAAGCAAACTCATTGTTTACTATGTGGCATTGTGGTCATGACTGGGGGAAATGGGTGGCCATGAGAACTTTGAATTGGGTTATAAGTCGCTTTTGGGAGGGTGGGGACTGTCATAAGTAGAGTAACTAGATACAAGTCAAGGAATACATGTACAAGCTAATACAAGCTAATACATTCCATTTGATTAGTGATTGGCTAAATCTTTCAACTGAAAACCTATTTTATTAAATTTCTGCACCACCCAGGTGACTTTGAGACTGTGAGAAGGGAGACAGGAGAGCAATCCACTGTGACTGTCATCCCATGTTACTTGACAAACTTGGGTTGAGTAAATGTAACCTGTGGATCATCTGGCATATTTTGTTGAATGCTTGGATTGGATACAAATTCTGGGGAATGTATCTGGTCTTTCGGACAATGGGATATTTGTTGGTTCAGGTTTACTACTGTTGATTGCAAAAACATTTTTAAAGATTTCTTGACTGCTACCCATTGGGTCTCTGCTGTTCAGGGAAAGATGGAGTTGAGATGGACAAAAATATAACAGGCATCAAGAATGCAAACTTTTAAAAAGAAACATAGACTCTAAAATTGATTCACAAGAGCTGTATGGGGATTCCTACCCATCTCTCCAAGTCAATAGACCCGGCTGCGGGTTATATCTCTGGCCATTCTGGACCATTCTCTCTCTTGGCATCAGCTCTTGGGCCAGTCTCCCAGGGTTCCCCCAGATACTGTTACATGTCCCTTCCCTGTCCAGCTGTCTCACCCCCTGGCCCAGGACACCTGGAAAAGGCCAGCCCAGGCGTGAGCAACCAGATCCACACATGTAGAATTCCGGCCACTTTATTGTATTCTGCCTATAAGATGGAATCACCCCAGTCTGATAGCTCTCTCTTGGGAACAATTATCTAAGGCTTTAATGCAGGGGTGTCAAACTCCCGGTGTCACGTTGTTGTCATGTGACATATTGCAACTTCCCCCCCCCCTTTGCTGAAACGGGGTGGGTGTGGCTAATGCGTGACCCCTGCTCTATGGAATTCAGGGCAGATTGCCTCTCGCCCTTTAAGAGTTGCGCAGTGACCTTAGCTCTATTCTTGATCCTTCTTGATCCACCAGCCCAGCTGGGTGCTTCCAAAGAGCAGCCTTGACTTCTGTCTTGACAAGAGGTCCAGAGGGCTGGCCATTTCCAGGAGTCCTGGGCCAGGGGGTGAGACAGCTGGACAGGGAAGGACATGTATCTGGGGGAACCCTGGGAGACTGGGCCAAGAGATGATACCAAGAGAGAGAATGATCAGAATGGCCAGAGACACAACCCAGTATAACCCGCAGCCGGGTCTATTGACTTGGAGAGATGGGTAGGAATCCCTACACAGCTCTTGTGAATCAATTTTAGAGTCAATCTTTCTTTTTAAAATGGCCAGAGACATAACCCAGCATAAGCCGAAGCTTTTTTTTCCAAGGTTGAAAAAAACCTGTTCTGATTGATGCTGGCAGGATCTTAATTCTGGATTGGCAAAAATCCCACCCAGCATGGTCAGCATGACCAATTCCAGAGGGTACTTTTGGGGGTGGACACAAATACAGAATCTTCCGAACCTTCCGGAGATTCATACCTGAGGGAGGATTTGAACCTAGCTTTCCCTGAACACCAATCCAGCACCTTAACCCAACACCCAACATCAATGATCTTTCCCAAATCCCTGTCTTTTCGGTAGTACTATCCAAAGGGGGCGGCTTTGTTGTCTTCTGGGATACCTTTCAACTTTCCAGTCTGTTTTTTTAAATTCTTGGATTTCCTGGTGGTCTTCTATCCATGCGGTAACCAAGTCAAATCTGACTTCCCACCTTTTGAAGACCAACCAAGGTTTGGCAAGACAGGAGGCACTTCGTGCGGTGTGTGGCTATGATTTTTCCAGGTTCTTGCATGAGGATTAAAAAGCGTCCCACCCGCCCTCAGGCATAAATCCAATCTCGTCTAAATTTTCCATTTCAGAACAGAGTAGCAATGAATCATTAATGTGCAGCCGTTGCTCTTTTGTGATCTGAAAGGTGTTTTAGAAGCTGCAATGTGGTGACCTGGGCTTCCTCTGGAGGTCTCTGTCTACAGCTCAGCCAGGGAATCTGAGTGGGGGTTTATCTCCTCCCCCCTTGTCTAGGGGCAGCACCCAGGTGAGGAACTGCCTGCAGAGTCACCTGTTTCCTCTGACCTGGCAGGGAAGGGAGGAGAGCAGCAGGTCTGCCATAAACCATCTCTCTCTCTAACCTAGTCTTCCCTCCCCAGATATATGGGACCTCAATGCCCATCACCTGCAGGAAACAGTCGGAATGAAGGTTATTTTAGTGGAAGCCCATGTTGGCTGGGAAGGAGATGGTAACAAATTAATAGAGTCGGAAGGGACCTTGTAGGGTTAGGGTTAGCTCCCACAACTTCCAAAGGCAACTTCTGCTCCACGGGTTGATTTGTCCGTCAGAAAATTCTTCCTTATTTCCAGGCTGAACTTCTCCTTGTTCAGTTTCCATACATTATTCCTCGTCTGCCCTTTGGGTGCTTTGGAAAATAGCTGCGAAGACCTGGCTTTTCTCCAAAGTGCTGGGGAGAAGATTAAATAATTAATTGCCTTTCAATCTTTGATTTGGGGCCAGGTTGATGTTGGTTGGTTTGGTTTTATAGTTTTAATAATGATTGGATGTGTCTTTTGGTTTTTTGATTGGGAGCCGCCCAGAGTTGGTTGAAAGATGGGTGACTACATCATTCACCATCGTCATCATCTTAGCCATTGTCTATCCAGGGCAGGATGAAGGCCTTTTCTGCATGTTTGCAGCCCATACCACCCTGAGGTTTCTTTTGCCAATTGGGCCTGCTGATGTCATCGATACATCTTGTTTTAAGGTCTCTTGTGGATGCTTTAAATGTTGTAAACAAACAAATGGGGGGGGGGGGAGTTTGATTATTTATTACATTTATACGTCACCCACCTCAGTCTGCAAGGCTACTCAGGAGGTGCAGCCAGCTTTAGGGAAGGCCGTCTTAGCAGAGTAAACAGGACACCCCCACCCAGCTGACCAACAGGCACCCCAAAGAAGAGGCAGTCCCTCTTGATTTTTTTCCATTTTATTTTCCACAAAAGTTTGCTCTGAGGCATAATACTGTCACCGTGACACTGAGCGCAGCACCCCCAGAAATGCCCCACCAGGAAACAGCAGCACCGCCCCCCACTCAGAAAAAGCACAGTGTGTTGGACGATGGCAGCTGCTCGAGTCGCTAACAGTGCTCACACACATACACACACAGCCACACAATGTTGCCCATCTCCTGGCTGAGGCCAGCGGGGAGAGTTTTAAATAAGAAAACGAGATCCGTGTTTCTCAACGTTGGCGACCATGGCTGGCTGGGGAATTTGGCGAGTTACAAGTCGTCCAGGTTAGGAAACACATGGTGTAAATGCTTCCTATTGGCAGGAACACACACACACACTCATCTGCAACACTGACACCCCCTCGCTTCGGAAAAGGAGTTGGGGGGGGGTCTGTTCCCCCCACCTTTCTCACGATCTGGCCCTCACCTAAAGATACCCCCCGAGGGGCAGCCAGATCATCAAGGCATAGTCCTCATGCTAACATCCAAGTTTATATACATTATTCACATCCTTTGTTACCAAGCCAGTTAAATAACTATGTGGTTATATAGTGTTGAAGATGAGCTATGAGATGGGGTCAGTCTGATAAGGTGCTTGTTAAAAAAATAATACTAGTCATAAAATGAGGACAGGAAGAAGAGTGAGTCCACAGGGCTGGCACCCCAGCCTGGCTCCTTGCGTTGCCCTCAAGTCCACAGGAGGAGCAGAATTCGCCCTGGGTGATCATCTTCCCATCTAACGTAGCCTGGAGTTGGCCCAACGCTGCACTCGTCCTTTGGCATCCCCATCTACAGAACCTCTGCAGGAGGAAAAAAGGAAAAGAAAAATCAAGAGTCTTGGAAGAGCAAAAATGCTCCAGGCAGAGCACGGTTCTGACCCACCCACCCAAGCGTAAGACAGGACTAAAGGCAGGTAGTTCTCCAGCTACGAGCACAATCGAGCAATTTGTGTTGCTCAGTGAAACATTCCTTAAGTGAGTTTGCCCCGTTTTATGACCTTTCTTGCCCCTGTTGTTAAGTGAAACATGTTGCATTTGTTAAATTAGTAACATGGTTGCTAAATGAATCTGTCTTCCCCGTTGGTTTTGTTTGTCAGAAGGTCACAAAAGCGGATCGCATGACCCCAGGACGTTGCAACCGTCATAAATGTGAACCAGTTGCCAAGCATCGGAATTATTATTTTTTTGAAAAAAGTTTTCTTATTTTTATAACAAACAAAACAACAAATAAAATCTTAATTATACAGTGTGTCATTTTGGTACATATGTCGTGTGCGCAATATTTATAAACCTTTCCTCTTATATTTGCTTTCATATTATATCCTAATCAACATTCTATATCATATTGTATCATTACTATATTATCATTAAAGTTTTTATTTTAATTCCAGGCTATCTTTAAGAATAAATCTCAACTGTTACTAAATTATATTCATATTATAACTTATTCAAAAATAATCAATTATAATATATCATTACTATTACAATATACTTCAATTTCTTACTCTTCTTTCTAGCCATTCATAAAATAAACCCCAAATCTTGTAATATTCATTTTCTTCTTGCTCTCTAATTGCGAATGTTAATCTACTCATTTCTGCACATTCCATTATTTTCTTAATCATTTCCTCCTCCATTGGAATTTTCTCATTTTTCCAGTTTTGAGCAAGCCTCTGAATTTTGATCACATGACCAAGAGGACATTGCAAGGGTGGTAAGTGTGAAAATGGTCATGTCACTTTTTTCCAGTGCTGTTGTAACTTTGGTCACTAAATGAACTGTTGTAAGTCGAGGACTAGGAAAGCTGACACAACTAGTCCTCGCCCATGGAGCTCTAAATGTCCGTTGCCAAGCAAAGCAGTTGTTAAGTGAGTAGTGTCCCATTTCCCCATTTTATTAGCTTTTTGCAATGATTGTTTAAGCGAATCACTATGTTTGGACATTAAGTGAATCTGGCTTCCCACATGGGCTATGCTTTGCCAGAAGATCCCTAGGAAGGTTGCAAATTACATTCTCGGAACTCTGGGACCTCGGAACCGTTGCAAATGCATGCCAGCTGCAAAGTTTAATGATATGTGATCTATGGGGGATGCCGGAACGGTCCTAAGTGTGAGAACTGGTCATAAGTCACTTTTTTTCAATGCTGTTTTAATTATGAATGGTCATTAAGCCAATGGTTGTAAGTCGAAGATGAACCTGTAATCCCTTTTCTGCCCAGATTGGCATGTCTGTTGTTTTCACTCTATTTCTTCCTAAGAAGGAAGCCAAAGGCTCTTCGTCTGTACATTGATCCAGTGAAGGTCTTGGGGGGTGTGGGGGCAGCAGGTAGCCCCACCCATGCCATAAAAGGCAGACTGCTATGAAGACCAAAGCAGACCACTCCCCTCTAGTGCATTTGCTCCGCCTTGCTCACCAGCCTGCTGGCATTTCCAAGCACTGGGTGTGTGGAACTGAACCTGGTTTATTCGTTGGTGAGATGGATACCCCAAAGCTTTCCTCGAGAATATCCAAGGGGCATTCCTGGAACCCCTTTCCCCAGTGTTTCTTGACCCCATCACCTTTGAGATGCAACCGGGACCCAATCTGTGGGCCTGCGAGATGTGAACCTGCTTTTAGCCTCTCTCTTTATTCCAGCTGGGCACCTGAACCACAGAATATAAAACCACAGAATGTACAGATCTACCAAGAAAGCCCCCTTGCAATTCCCCCTAGCTGAATTCTTTACCGTTTCACACAGAACCTTAACTTGTCGGACTGAAGACTCTACTATCTACACCTACAACCAGGATTGCCCAAACGTGGCAACTTTAAGACTTGTGGACTTCAACTCCCAGAATTCTCCAGTCCACAAGTCTTAAAGTTGCCAGGTTTGGAGACCAGGGGTGGGATTCTACCAGTTCGGACCAGTTATATAGAACTGGTTGTTATGATTTTGTGCAGTTCGGAGAACCAACAAATTGTGCCACTGGCTGGCCCCTCCCTTCCTGTCGGATTTCTTGCTTTTCTAGCTAATCTAAATCACTGTTGTACTGCTTTGCCTTCATCCAAAAGGCTTCCTTGAGGCCCAGTCAGGAGTGGTATTCAGGAGGTTAGAGGGTGAGGGGGAAGTGACCCGAGAGCAGAGCTGAACCTTCCTTAGGACTGAAGCTTCTATTTTTCAGTGCAGACTCAGGCAGCAGATTGCAGAATGGTAGATCTCTGGGTGAATCTGTGATTCTACGAGCAACTCAATCTGCTTTGCCTGATTTTCGGTAAAAGTTGCTCTCTTTTTTATATACAGTATAAAAAATTCAATATTGACATAAATATTTACAATGTTTACATACATGCCACACCCACCCAGTCACATGACCACCAAGCCACATCCACAAATTAGGCCATGCCCACAGAACCGGTTGTCAAGAAATTTGAATCCCACCCCTGTTGGAGACCTCTGACCTACAATACACAGCCTGTCTTTGACTTGCAGTCCTTCATTTAGTGACCATCGAAGCTAAAACTGCACTGAGAAAAATGGTCCTAGCACTTACCCCACGATCACTTGTGGTCACACCATCAAAATTCAGGTGTTTGGGCAACCAGCATGTATTTACAACGGTTGCAACCTCCCAGGGGGGGGGGAGTGGGGGATCCCATGATCACCATTTGCAACCTTTCCAGCCAGCTTCTGACAAACAAGTCAATGCGAAAGCCGGATTCACTTAAGGACTGTGTGATTCATTTAACAGCTGCTTAAAATTTGCTAATAAAAGGTTGTAAATTCTGATCCCAATGGTGGCTGTAACGTCAAGGAGTTCTATGTGGTCTGTGAATTGTTAGGGGAGGGGCTGTCCTCACCCTCTTTCTCTCACACATGCTATCTGGGCTGAGTTGCCTCTTGACTCCTCTGGAATGAAGCCCCTCCCTCCTGGGAGTCTACATTCCATCCGAGGCAGAAGATGCTCCTTGGTGGGGAATGGAGGCTACCTTACCTGTGACCTGGGGCGCCTTGGCCACTGCATTGTTGAGGAAGGGCTCCTTGTTGGCAAAAGGCAGGATGGGCTCATTGGCCATGCTTAGCCCGGACCCTGCAGGGTGCTCCCGTGCACCAGGCTCCTGGGGAGAGGGGAAGCCATTCTCATGCTTGCTGGACTGCAGGCCATTCACCAGGGCCAGGGTGGGGTTGATGGGAGAGCTGCAGCGGAAAAGAGAGGTGGGAGGAGTGTGAGGTCATGGCGTCACAAGCTTCCCTCAAGGAGATGGGAAGGAAGACAAAGGTGGCCAGAAGGGAGGACATCCTGGAGAGCAGATCTTTGCAGGTATACACACACAACACACACAACACAAACTGTCGTTTTAGCCCCAAGTGTTCTCCCCTGCACTAGCATGAAGGACTTTTGAGCTGGCCTTGGGATGATAGGAACAAGGAGGGGAAGGAGGGAAGAAGCCATTCAAGAGGGTTTTGGAGCAAGCAGTCACACTCTCTGGAGACCGAAAGGAGGTTTCCAAGAGCCAAACCATCAATCATGCCCATACACAACCAAGGGACAAAACTATTGTTGAATTTTGGCCATGGGTACTAGTACAGGTGCTGCACTGTGCTGTGTTTCTGGGTGCAATCCAAAGTGCTGGCTGGCACCTTTCAAGCCCCGCCTGGCCTGGGATGGGGTTACCTGAAGGACCGTCTTCTCCTGAGAGGTTCTACCTGTCCAATTCTGCCTAGTAGATTGAGGATGCTATGGCTCCTGTCAACTGGCAGGTACCAGGAGACATGCCTCCTTGGAATATTCCTCCTTTGGTGCTCAGAATAGGCCAGACCCTTTTAGCCTTTTGTAAAGCTTTCAAGATCCTAACCTTTAAGAGTAGATTAGGGATCTCCAAGGAAGGAAGGAAGGAAGGAAGGAAGGGAGGGGAGGGAGGGAGAGGAAAGGAAGGAAGGAAGGAAGGAAGGAAGGAAGGAAGGAAGGAAGGAAGGAAGGAAGGAAGGGAAGGAAGGAAGGAAAAGTGAAAGACAGTTACTGATGGGAATTGTAGTCCAATATATCTGTAAGACAGGGGCCCCCAAACTTGGCAACTTTAAGACTTGTGGACTTCAACTTCCAGAATTCCTCAGCCAGCCAAGAATTCAGGAAGTTGAAATCCACAAGTCTTAACATTGCCAACTTTGGAGACCCCTGGATTAGATGATGGCACATTTAGCATGGACTAGAACTAGGTTTTTGTTATTTTTAATGTTTTATGTTTTCACTGGCTGAGTTTGACAGATTTTAAAATGATTATAGGTGTGTTTTAATTTTTGATTGGGAGTCTCTCCAAGTTGGTTGAAAGGTGGGTGGCTGTATCATGTTTTTAAGTACATAAGTAAAATCTGGCGATGTGGTGTCCTGGAAATATTGGGGGGGAGGGGGCATTAACTGGTTGCACTGTTAATTTTTATGTCTTATGATCATTTTCAGCTGCCTATATATATTTATAATCTGTAACTGTTCTTGCATTTTTATGGTTTTAATTAGTGTGATATTGTTTGCTGCCCAAAGTCAATTGGATTGAGATCCTATACAAATTGAAGGGTTGGTTGGATGGTTGGATGGATGGAGAGGATAGATATATGATAGACAACTCAAGTTCTTCTATTCCAGGAAGAGTTGGTAATGTGGCCCCTGCAGCTTCAGAGGCTCACTGTAAAACTGATTTTCAACCATCTCCCACTTGAGATCTTGCAAAAGTTTGGATATTTTCATAAGATCCTGGTGTGAGAGCACTAAAAGCCTTTAGAGTTTTAGAGCATTTTGTTTGGGTGCTCAGCACCTGAGAAGATTGCTTTTCCCTGAATAATCCACGTGAGATGTTTGCGGTTTCCCAAGATTAAGAGGTAAGATTGAAAAACAAGCTGAAAGGCAGAAGAAACAGAAAACGGAATTGGAGACGGAAATAATACGGCCCCGATAAAAATCAGCAGGATAAAGATTCCGACAAAGTTCCTTGTAGAGGGGAACACTCAAGTTTTATCCCGTCCTCATCCCGGAGTATTCCAAAAATGTGAAGAAGCTGCACTACCCTTGGAATGGAGCCAAATGTGAGCCTTGATCCGGTGTCCATATGCTTTTTTCAGGACACAAATAATGCTTCTGTTTTTTAAGCAGCTCCATCACATCCACTCATACGCACTTCAAGCCATGTTTCTGAACTGCAACTTGGAAGATATCTGGACGTCGACTCCCAGGATTGCCACCACTTGGCTGATGTGAAGTCCTCACATCTTGCCAAGGTTGAAAAACACTCTAGATAATTCGGCTGATCTTGGAAAAAAGGCTCCTCTGGTTGGATCCGATTTGTAACTGGATGGAGGAATACCAGAAAAAACCCACGGCATTCCAGAAGTCCCACCTTTAGTAGTTCCTTCTTTATTCTTGACAAGAAAACCACCTAGACATGTGAAGCTCCACTCGAGGGGAACATTTATCTTTCTATACCAGAGCTATCAAACTCCCAGCCCACGGGCCAGATGTGTCATGCGCTGGCCACGCCCACACCCCGTTTAACGAAAGGAGAAAAAGTCCTGATACGTCATGTGACGCTGCCATGATAACACGAGTTTGACACCCCTGTTCTATACTAACAAAGAAGGGGATTCTGGGAAAATGTCTGCCATGCCCTTCCTGTAATGTTCTGACCTGCTTTTCCAACTCTTTATATACCTGTGCTGTATGCCCTCTGGACTCAGCCCTTTGCGACTGGCCGGACTTGAAGGTTGCATCTCTGGCAGCTCTTCTTCCTTGGGGAGACTCCCAGGGTATTTCTTGCCATCTGAAAATGGAAGAAAAACTTCTATTAAGCACCCTAGAGCAGGGGTCCCCAACTCCCGATCCGTGGACTGGCAATGGTCCGTGGCATGCCAGAAATCGGTCTGCGCAAACCAGCAAAGCCCCATCCACGGGATGCAGCCAGCCAACCAAAACCAGGCCCTCTCTGGTCCATGGGAAAACCTCTCTCCACAGAACTGGTGCCTGGTGCCCCAAAGGTTGGGGACCACTGAATCCTAGAACCTCCTCCTCCTACCCACTCCCCCCAAAAAGCTGCATTTCTCAATCGGATCCAAAATGAATCTCTATTCATCACGGTGAGTCTATGAGCAGAGTTCATTTATACATGAGAGAAACAGGCTCACAAAAGTATAGGTAGTCCTCAATATACAACCACAATTAGGACCAGAATTTCCTAGCAGTTGTTAACCGAGTCACACCTGATTTATTTTTTGCCGTAGTTGTTCAGTGAAACATTGATGTTGTTCAATGACTGAGACAGCCATTAAGCGAATCTGGCTTTCCCGTTAACTCTGCTTGTTGGAAGCCAGCGGAGAAGGTCACAAATGGTGACTTCCGGGATGCTGCAATCCTCGTAAATATATGTTGGTTGCCAAAAGCACCTAATTTTGAACATGGGATCATGGAGATGCTGTGATGGTCGTAAGTGGGATGACTGGTTGTAAATCACATTTTTTTTCAATATTGTTGCAACTTCAGATGGTTGCTAAATGAACGGTTCTAAGTTGAGGACAACCCGCAATCGAATTTCAGAACAAGTCTATTTAAAGATGCAGAAAGGGATTCTCACCTGGGCCCATTCCGCCCTCTTGTTTCTCTTCCTTGCCATTCACCATCTTCTTGTCCTCTTTCTTCTGCAAAAAAAAAAAAGAAAAGAAAGGAGTGGGAGATATATTAAGCGAGAAGGAATCAGGTCTTCAAATAGTATGTTGGCAGAAGAAGAGCCCATGCTCGCTATCTTCCCCTGGAAGGAAGGAAGGCTCATGACAGAAAATGTCCCAGGAAAATGTTGCAAGATCCAATCTGGGTTGGTCACTGTGACCAGAGATTCTGTTTTTTTGAGCTTTTGGACTCGGTGCTGGAGCCCATCCACGGAGAATTTCTCTCTCCTGGAACGTGTGCTTTGGATTACATCAATCTCAGAAAAGTTAATCCTCTGGTCCTGGTGACCGATCCAGAGTGGAAGGAAAACTGTCCACTTTTTTCTGGGCATCGATGAAAGCACCCAAGATGCGGGGGTTCCAGAGATCCAAGGCTGCCCTATCGATAAGAGGGACACAGCAGAGATGCTAAGTGGCAGATCCAAAACCCCCTGTGGAGCAGCTGCGCATAAATGCTGAAGAGGCACGGCAGGCTGAATGGTGCTCCCGTTCCTTCAGGGCTGCTATCTGCTGTCTCTTCTGGAGGCATCACCCTATCTAAGGCCGGTTCGCGGTCCTCTCATCGGCCAGAGGAGACCAGGAAAATCAAATCACCCTTGCAGCAGCTCCCTCTGCTTTTCGCGTCCGTTTCATGATCTCTTCCAGACGCTGCAAGGAGAAGAAAAAAAAAAAAAGATGAAAAAAGGTGGTCACATGATATCCCTTTTCAACAGCAAAGTTTTCCTGTCTCATCGTAATTTATAAAACGGTGAGGATATTTTAGGCGTTAATTGGATATTTTGTTGTGGGGTTAAGGATGAGAGACCAGGGGTCTCCAACCTTGGCAACTTTAAGGCTTATGGACTTCAACTCCCAGAGTTCCTCAGCCAGCAAAGCTTAAAGTTGCCAAGGTAGAAGACCCCCGTGCTGGACCGTTCTGTACATTTTTCAAATCACAAAGGTTCACCCAGGGAAAATGTAGTGGAGATCTCTTCCAAACCTTCAGAATAGCCATTGCCAAGCAAGATGGTTGTTAAGTGAATCGCACCCAACTGTATGACCTTTTTGCCAAGGTTGTTAAGTGTATCACTGCAGTTGCTAAGTGAATCTGTAAGGCATCCAGAAAGTATCCATGATATCAATCACTCCGAGACATATTCTCTCCAGTTGATCTATTTAGGAACAGATCTGGTATGTCTAAGGCAATTTCTCAAAGTGAAAGTATTTTTGCACATTACACAGAATCCACCTCTCTCTCCTCCCACTTCTACACTTCATAAATCACGAGAACCAATGAACTGCAACTGGAATTTCTTAGTACGGCATACAGAATAACCTTGAACTTTTCGACTCCTCCACCCCCCCACCCCTTTCATTAAATGTGGCAGCTGAATTTCAAAGTTGACAGAATCTTGAGATCATTTCGCAACTCTGGCTTTTCCCGTTGACTTCGCTAGTCAGAAGCCAGTTGGGGAAGTTGCAAATGGAGATCCCAAGACCCCAGAACACTGCAACGATTGTAATTAGATGCCGGTTGCGAAGCGCTTGGATTTTGATCACATGACTGTGGGAATGCCACACCAATGCTCACCTTTGGGGTGGGCTTTAACTGTGCTTGCCAATGAAATTGTATTTAACCCAAGACGTCATGGTTTTCCAATTGCAACTCTTTAAAATCCTGGGGTTCAGGCCCCAACAGCCAGACCCACTCGCGTTGAGTACAGATAGTCCTCGTCTTAAGACCCACAATTGAGCCCAACGTTTATGTCGCTAAGCAAGACATTTGTTAAGTGAGCTGTGCCCCGTTTTATGACCTTTCTTGCCCCCGTGGATAGGTGAATCGCTGCAGTTGTTAAGTCAGTCACATGGTTGTTTCAGTGAAGGTTGTTTCCCCGTTGACTTTGCTTGCCAGAAGGTCACAAAACGGGACCACTCTGGGACCCTGCGACCATCATAAATATGAGTTGGTTGCCCAGCATCCGAATTTTGATCATGTGACCACGGGGGCACTGCCATGGTCGTAAGTGTGAAAAATGATAACAGGCCACGTTTTTCAGTGATGTTGTAACTTGGAATGGTCATTAAACGAACTGTTGTAAGTCTGTACCTGTACCTGTAAACTACTTTATCGCTTTGGGTCTATTTCACGGGAATCTTCTTAGAGTGGCAGTTTGCCACCCGCCGGGGAAAGACTAGACAAATCTAATAAGACAAGCCTTCAAGGGAGGGTCAGATCTTGTGTTTACATAAACAACTCCAAACTATTCCTCATTTGACCTCTCCTCCTGACTGGGAGGGTTGATCTCCAACACAGCGGCTAACCTAAGCTGGCCTGCTTGCTTGGGAAGCAAATCCCCAAGCGGCCCTTTTCCTATACAGAATAAAGCTATTATAGAGATGACTACATCTGGCATGATTAATTGGCGCAGCACTCCAGGGGCAACCAACCAGGGATTCTGGGGGCATCCCTCTTACCTTCTTCCTCTCCAGCCGTTCCTGTTCTTCTTTCTGGAAATGTTTCTCTCGTTCCACTCGTTGGCGTTCAGCCTCTTCCCGGGCCCGAGCCTCAGCTTCCTCCTTCTGCAAGGAAGGAGAGGAGAGATGAGCAGCTGCTGCGCAAAAGAAGGATTCCCCCCACCTCACCCCCGTTTCCAGCTGCTTGCAGAAGGACCAAGGACAGCAAGTGAGGAATGGGGGGTTTTCCAAGTCGGACCCTCCTCCCAAAAAAAACGAGAGAGAAAAGGCAGTTCCTCTTGCCAGACCACTAGAAAATTCAGAGCTCCATCCCTGATCCTTTTCAGCAGAACAGGTAGTCCTTGTTTAGCGACTGCCTCATTTAGTGACTGAACGTTATGTTAGGACCAAGGCCACTATCTCGCAACACACCTGTTTCTGCAGCCGTTCTTGTTCCTCCTGCTCTGCCCGGGCCCGTTCCTGGGCCTCCTGCTCCTCCTGCCGGGCCAGCTCCTCCTCCTGCCTAGCCAGCTCAACCTGCTGCTGCAGGCGGTCTCTGGCCTCTTGCTGAGCCCGCTCCTCCGCTTGGCGCCTGCCGGAGGCCCAGAGTCAATGTTGGAAGCACAAACCACGAAAAAGAAAGAACGGAAAGCAGCCGCTAAGGGCGTTTTAGCATGCCCCGGAAGCAATAGGCTTGCATCCCTGCTCATGCAAAGAGAAAATAAAAACTCTGCACATGTTCCATGTCACCCTCTCGTTTTATGCGTTCTAGGTGAATTATCTCATCCCTTAATTCTCTAGGAGACAAGATACTTGACCTAGAATGAGATAAGATGAGATTTTGGCTGGTCACTCGAAGGCTCATTGTGCCCAACTCTCCAGAAAAGAAAAATAACACTCTCCTCCATGAGGTCTAGAAACCTTGCTTCAGCTCCACTGGAAAACTCACCGCTCCTGCTCCTCTTGCTCCTTCCGCTCCTGCTCCTCCCTCTCCCGCTGTTCCCGCGCTTGCCGCCGTTTCTCAGACAGCAATCTAGCAGCTTCTTCTCGGTCTGTGGTGCCAGCCATCGGTTTGCCTGGCGTTGAGGGAGGAGGTGGAGGCATCGGGCTGGCAGTCCCAGAGGGGGCAGTGACTTCTATAGGAAGCCAAGCTTAGAGTTAGGCCACTTCCCCCAGAAGGAGCCTCCTCACCTGCCCACCAGCGTCTCCACCCAGGCATCACATTCATAATGGGAAGGAAGATGTAGCTTGACTTGCTTGTAATGAGGCTCTGGGGTGGTTATGCCTGGAGACTGCTTGTTCAGTGGTTTTGGATAGTCCCCTTGGCTGCATTCACACAGTGCTCTTAAGCTGAGGCTAAGTTATTGCTAAACTAACCAAGAGGGCATGCTTCACCTAACAGGAGGGGCAAAAAAAAATAATTAACCAAGGTTAGCATTATCCAAGCTAGTCCCAAAGGTGTCAGGATTCCCACAGTTACTCCAATTAAATCATGAGCCTCGAGCCACACTCCCAAAACTAAAAAAGATTTATTTGAAGTTAATATTCTACATCCGATACAAATCTGGGCGTAGCCAACTCTGAGATAGGTAATTCACTGTCACCCTTGATCCTGCTTTCGCCCCCACCCCCCACCCCTCTGGGTGTATCATCCAACAAAAACACGTCCATAGCCAAGAGTCATCAATCATGCTCTCCAATCAGGCAGAAGCTTCAGTCATCTAATCAGTCTTTGAAGAAAATATGAATGGGATGTATTTTCGATTCCACACTGCTCTCTGCTCTTTGAAACTCCCCCCACTTCTTGCTGTTGTCAACTATAAAAAGTGTATACAAAATATTCCATGAGTTGACAAAAGCTGCTTTTTCAAGAGGCAACTGGACTTTCTGTTTTTTCTTTGAAGACATTTCGCTTCTCATCCAAGGCGCTTCTTCAGCTCTGGATGAGAAGTGAAACGTCTTCAAAGAAAAACCAGAACGTTTTTTTCTTTCAAGCTTCAAGCTGCCTCTTGAAAAAGCACCTTTGGGACAACCATGACCTGGATGACTGAGACTCTCCAAGCTAGACAAAGGCATCTGAGCTTCACCTGAGGTGGTTTAGGAAGCTGTCTGCATGCAGTCCATCTCAGCTTACTTTGCAGAGTGGATGTCCCTTTCAGATAGGCCAAGTTGGGAAACAGACCCTATAAGGACTATTTAAATTTGATTATCACATGATATAATAACGGTATCCTGCCAGTTCCCCTCTCCCCTTTTATGGAAAATCTATGAGCTGTTATTTTGAGTTTCTTCCTTACGCTTCCTCTTTTCCCAGGATTGAGATTTCATTCGCTGTCTCTCTTGCATTCCTTCCTATCTTTGCTTCCTTCTCCATGTAAAGTTGGAAACTTCCATCCTTGCTTTGAGCAATCAGAGGAAAGGTAGAATGTAACATGCTTTTTCCTCTTCCTTTTAATGCTTTTGAATCATGCCCATATTAGGATTGTAATATCCCAGTTTAGCTTTCTAGCCGCCCTCTGAACACGGCTGTCCTCGACATATGACCATTATAGAGCCTGCCCATTATGGTCATGTGTTGTGAAAATCATAAACTGAGTCCATCTTGTGACTGACCCATTTTGTGGTGGTCATTAAGCAAATCACCACGGCCGTTAAATGAATCTACGATCATTAAGCAAACCAGTGGTTCACTATGGGTACGGTTCTGCAGAAAACTGAAAGGGACAGTTTTAAGGGAAATTGTTGTAAAACGCGGCCACATGACTACAGGACACAGTAAACAATTGTAAATGTAGCCATGTTGCTGAAGATGTTGAATTTGGGTTGTAAATCTCCTCTTAGGGGCTGGTTGTAACTCTGAATGGTTGCAAGTCAAGGACTACCTATATACATTTTCAAAATTCGATGATTAATTCTTTCATTTTCGGCTCTATGCCTTCTTTTATTTGACCGCATTAGCCTTGGCTGCAATTCAGGGTTAACGAAGAGCAATTATGGCCCACCTGCTGGTGTTTCACTGTTAACTGCTGCCTTCAAGTTGTCCTCCAGGGCTGGAGAAGCTGCCCCACGTTCCTTCGGTTCATTCTTGCATTCACGGGCCTTTGGTTGGCCCTCGGGCTCCCTGCGAACTCGCCTCTTGGGTGAAGACTGGGCACTGTGAGCCAGGCTTGCCCGATGCGAAGTGCTGGGTCCTGGGCTTGACGAGGCTGGGCGCTGTTTGGCCACAGCCGGCAAGGCTGGCTTGGACTTGGGGCTCGGGCTGCCAAAGGGAAGCATAGAGGAGCTGGCATTAGAGACAAAGCGGGGGAAACAGCCAGTCCCATTCTGGAGACCCTTCTCGGAGCAGAAATGCACAAGACAACTCTCCAATGATATGATTTCCAAGGAGAACTCATGCCCAGAATCTAACATCATGCCAGCAGGAACTACATGCTGCAAAAAAACCCAAAACCACCTGAAATCCTGTTAAAATTGGCAGTTATCCATGTCAACCTTTCCCAACCAGCTGAATGCGCTGAATCCCACATTCCGGCTGTGCAACCTCCCAGCTTCTTTTGCAACAGGTGCTTCAGAGCATGGAGACGTGTGAATCTACTGTCCTGCAATCCGAGTAAGAGATGCAGCTGCTTTAAAGAGCTGCC
This sequence comes from Pseudonaja textilis, assembly GCF_049901715.1. Classification (NCBI taxonomy): domain Eukaryota; kingdom Metazoa; phylum Chordata; class Lepidosauria; order Squamata; family Elapidae; genus Pseudonaja; species Pseudonaja textilis. The sequence continues at coordinate 7,408,197 of NC_141999.1, forward strand.
GATTGAGGTTGCTTTCACAGCCCAGGATGCAGCGAAGCATCTTTTCTCAATTATGTCCAAAAAACTCAGAATTATTGGAATGACTCCCTTATTGTAACTGTAAATTTCGACGACTCCTGTGACAGATTGTACAAAATGGAATTATCATCCTAATAGGGAGGGTTATGAGGTTAGGGGGGGAAAAAAGAGCATTATTGTCAAGAGGGATTCTTGGCAGGCAGCTTCATCCATATAAGGCATGGCCGCCATCTTGAATTTTGATACATGGATTGGAATGGAATGGAATAGAATTGGTTCTATTGGTTTAGTCATTTGATTACATTCAAAGTATAAAACTAACGTAAATATATAAGTAGATGCAAAGAAAACAATAGGATGTGTTCATAGCAAGCCACCCCCCTTACAATTAACTTCAATCTTATCTAAATATTCTGTCCTCCTCAAAATGATCTTTGATATACATCTCCCGTAATCAGATATGATTGCAAAGTTGGCTTCCCAAAGCCCATTTAGACAGTGCTAACTTAATTCTGTACCCCGTCAAGATCCTTGTGACTTCTATGACACTGTAATAAGGATATACTATGATATATAATGTTGAATAGGTTATAATATGAATGTAAATTCAATAAGAAATGTATACAAATATTATGTGCACAAGGTGTATGTACCCAGTCGACACACTGTATAACTGAAAGATGGTATTGTTGTTTTTGTTATAAAAATAAAAAACTATAATAACGATAACAATAATAATAAAAATAATCTTTGTGACTTCTTACCTGCCTTCGGGTACATGCAGCTGACGCGCCTGGCCAGAAGGCGTAGAATGGCGTTTGCGGAGGGCTAAGGCACTCTTTTCTTGGGCGTTTTCTCGATCCTTGTCTTTCTTTTCTTTCTTTTTCTGATGCTGAGAATAAGAGAAGACAGAATCATAAAGGAGAACCCACTTCCAGGGCGGAGAAGAACTCTGGGCCAAATCAATGCACAGTAACCTCATCTTCAAAGCAAGGGGTTGTTGAAAACTGCTTTTAAATCTTGGCAATGTATGGACTTCAACTTCCAGAATTCCCCAATCCTTTAAGATGCGTGGAAGTCCCAAAACTGCCAGGGTACTGGTTGGATCAACCTCTCTGTACCTTGTCTGTACACAGTTGCTTAGCAACTGAAAGCTATTTGGTTTTCATTCATCTCTCAAGGCAACAGCAGAAGCTTGTTTGAACATATAAAGCTCTGATGTCAGAGGTGGGTTTCAAATTTTTTTTTACCACCAGGTCACTGGGTGTGGCTTGGTGGGTGCACTTTGCGCGCACGCAGAGGGTTTCTACTGACCTTCTCCTGCAATCCTGCACTCTCCCTGTGTCTTCAACAGCTGACGTGCGGCAATCCGCTGTGCCGCGTGAAGCAGCTGAGCTTCAAAACCAGGAAATAAAGGAGAGGATAGAGGCGGGGCAGCAGCCGATCGTCGGAGCAAACCACTTCACTCATAGATGATCCTCAGAGCTACCGGTTCTGACGAACTGGGCCAAACCAGTAAAATACCACCACTGCCTGATGCATATAGTATTTGGCTAATTGGTGTCTCTCTTCCACCCCCATACTTAAGGTCTGGAATTCAGGCATCCCTTTCTACCTAAGAGGCCAGGACTCAGGTTTAATTGAGGAAGACTACGAGAGTCCCAGGAATTAAGGGAATCCTGGGAAACAACCACTGAGAAGACAATTTTCCTTTTCCATTAGATGAAACTCCTGCAATTTCCTCAAAATACTGACCCCCCCTCAAGGTCATTACAGTTCTCCTCCTACCAACAGGCAGGTTGAAAATATGATGTAGCCCCCCCACATCTGGAGTAGGGGACAGCAGCACTCAAGACCATAAATCTGCTCGTCTCTGTTGCTTCTAAAGGAGAGAAGAAACTTCGGTGGGAATAAAAATGTGGATCTAAAGCAGCATTTCTCAAACTTGGCAACTTTCTGGGAGTTGAATTCTTAAAAGTTGCCAGATTTGAGAAACACCGATCTAAAGAGTTGGGATAGTTTTTTTTAAAAAAAAATCTTATAGCAACTTACAGGAGAGGAGTGAGGCTTATTCCGGGGGGTTACATCAGGGCTGGTGGTTGCTGGCCGCCGTCGCTCCGCACAACGGTGTACACGCTGGTTTTTGCAGGGGCTTACTGGGCTGGCAGAAGCTGAGCGAGGGCACACAGGAACTGTTGGTGGTGAATGAAAAAAAGAAGGTCTGAATCTTCTACCGGGTTGTTTAGCAATACAAGACGTTCATGCTCGTTTGCATGAGCCGCGGGCAAGTGTGTGCGTGCACGCTCCATTTGTGCGACAGGGAGACACTCAGCCACTTGCATGAAACATGACTTCCCTCTGCCCACCGGTCTGCAAAGCCGGAAATGTTGGAGAACTCAGGCTTATTCAATCAGCCCAACATGACATGCTAAGCCAGGGGAGTAAAATTTAAGGCCCACAGGTCGGATTTGGCCTGCGATATGGTTGAATCTGGTCTGCGGGGCTGTCCAGGTCTACCCAATGCAAAGAGGAAACATGCCAGCAGTTTGGGGAGTGGCATCAAACTAGCCATGCCCACCCCGTTGGCCGCACCCACCCATGGGCGACTGCCCATGCCCCCCTGGACAGCCACAGGTCAACCACAGCCCCGATGCAGCCCTCAATGAAATTGAGTTCGACACCTCTGTGCTAAGCCACAAACAGCCGAACAACAGTTATGAACAACAAACGGTTCATAAACATAACAGCTGAGTTCACGGAAAACATAAGCTAAACCTAACAAATCAACCTAACGATGCAACCAGGCTGATGCTGTTGCAAACGCATCATTCCTTTGGCATCATCGAGGCTTGCTTCCCACCCTCCTCTCAATGACATTTTAGCCCCCTTAGATCCTTCCGCTCACCTTGCTCCTTGCCATTGCCGGCTAGCGTCACAGCGCTTCTGCTGCGGGCCAAGAAAGCGAGAGTTGGGGTCATCAGCCGGTCCACGATGCTGCTCTCCCAAGCACTTAGTTGAAGACTACGATCTGGGGAAGGAAAAACAAAGTTTTTGGTTAATCCAAGCTCTGGTAGGGTTCAGTTTCCTCCTGGACCAACCTTCCAGTGCTTGGAGATACAAAGCGCTCCTTGGATTTCTGGTCTGCAGAGGTGTGCAACAACACTAACTTTCCAAATCTCTTCCTTGAAACTTGTGACTGCTACTACTACTACTACTACTAGTACAGTTGCGTTAGGAGAACCAAAGCACTTTCAGGCTGAAAGGATTAACCAGTGATATCACTATGGCCCAGGGGGTGCCGAGTTAGGGGCTCCTTTCATACCCCCACGAAGTTGCCCCCCATGAAGTGGTACCCATCTTATCTACCTGCAGTTGCCCACTTTCGAACTGCTGGGTCAGCAGGAACTGGAGCAAGATGATGGAAGCTCACCCCATCACACAGCAGCAACCGAGTCTCAAACATGGGCCTACCAATCATCAGACCAGCATCCTAACCACGTGAGCCTGTGCTCCCCAACTTGTAGCTCATGAACAATCTTCCAGTAGCTTAACCCATAATCTTTCTACAAGAGATGGTTTTAGATCTTTGGCATGACGTAGTTTTGCTTGCAACTGCCTTACATGGGTGTGACAAAAAGAAAATCAGGTATAAAGGAGAGAAAGGGTGTCCCCACTCATTCTGAGTCTACATCTGCCTACATCTCTCAACAGATTAATTCCTGATAGATTGCAGTTCTTGGTAAAAAGAGGGTTACAATCCAGATTGGGACAATTTGACTGATGGAATCCAATCAAAGGTGGACTTTGCCATCTCCTTCCTTTTGCTCCCTCTTCATATTTCTAAACCAGTGTTTCTCAACATCAGCAACTTGAAGATAGGTGGACTTCAACTCCCAGAATCCCTCAGCCAGCCATGGCCGAGGGATTCTGGGAGTTGAAGTCCACCCATTGTAAAGTTGCCGAACTTGAGAAACATTGTCCCAGAGCAGCGGGCTCCAACCCTTCCACCAACCAGGCAATAAAGATTTATAGATTTTAAAAGATTTAGGTGAGGAAAACCAGGTTCAAATCATAGTTGGTCCTGAAACGTCATTGGCTGTGTTCACATAGAGTGGAGGTCTCCAAATGTGGCAACTTTAAGACTTGTGGACTTCAACTCCCAGAATTCTGGGAGTTGAAGTCCACAAGTCTTAAAATTGCCAAGTTATGCCTGACATAGAGATATCCAGCCTGTACTGAACAGCAAATGGTTTTTGAGTAGTGGCAACCCAATTCTGCTCCCGCATTTTGTGTGTATATGATCATTGGCAATACAGGTGTTGGAGAGTCAAAAACAGTCAAGATGGCAACTGTAACGGTAACCATCTTGAAAGCTTGTTTGTTTGTTATTGCTTGATTCCAGCCAAAGTATTGAAAAAACATTGTGTAGGACTCATAATCTCCCAATAGTTGCTTGTTCCTGTTATATTAAATGATTTATTCAGTTGCACTAAACTGGTAAATAAACTAAGATTAGATGATTTACCTCCTTTTGTCCTGAATGTGTAGCCAGTTTCTCAGTCTCTAATAATTCCAATGGTTGTCCAAACAAACTACTTTAAAGCTGGCACACTCCGGGAGATTAAAGGAACATTGTAATAGTTGCATAACAAACTACTTCTTGACATTTTGGGTATGGCTGATAATTCTGCAAACAATGTTGACGCTCGACTGACGTTACAAACCACCTTTGCCTGAAAAACCTTAAGCTTTGTAGATTCTGCCAGAGGAAGTGACTTGCAATAAACACAAATATGAACAATGAAAGATTGAAATAGCAAATGTGGCTAATCATGGCCAGGAATATCCCACACCCTATCAGTGGGAAACCTTTTCGTTCGAGAGATAGCTGGGATTCCAGCATTTTTCTGAACAAGCTTGTTTTCAGTGGGTCTGGAGAACAGAATATAAAGGTCATTTTAATGCTCTTTACTACTTATGTTATTGGTCTAAGGAGCTTGAAAACTTGGGTCAGAGGAAGATGGGATGTATTTTATTTTAATATATTTTATTCTGTGTACCTATATATTTATCTTAACATACAGGTAGTCGTTGACTTATGACCACAATTGAGTCCAAAATTTCTTTTGGTAAGCAAGACATTTGTTCAGTGAGCATTGTCCCATTTTATGACCTTTCTTGCCACAGCTGTTAAATGAATCACTGCCATTGTTAAGTTAGCAGCAAGATTGTTAAGTGAATCTGGCTTCCACATTGACTTGGTTTCCCAGAAGGTCACAAAAGGTGCAGGACATTGCAACCGTCATAAAGATGAATCAGTTGCCAAGCATCCAACTTTTGATCACATGACCAGGGAAATGCTGCAGTGGTTGTAAGTGTGAAAAACGGTCATAACTCACTTTTTCAGTGCTGTTGTAACTTCAAACAGTCACTAAAAGAACTGTTGTACGTTGAGAACTACCTGTATTTTATTTTTAAAAAGTGGGATCTGTTTAATAAATTTTAATGGGTTTGAACAAAAGAGTCAAACTATCATTTCAACGTTTTATGCTTGTGGGGTTGTTTTATTTTTTGGTTTGTTGACCCCTGCTCCTGTTTGAATTGAAAACCAACCAAAATCAGAGATATGAGGTGGGTGCCTATATACATTGATAAATAAATAAATACAAACATAATTTTACATCTATAGGCTTGCTTAATTTGGCTTGGTCACTGATACCTTCCTATACATTAATCTCAGCATTACGAGATTGCAGAGTTGTGGGGTTTTTTTTTACCTAAAAAGGCCAATTTTTAAAAAAATAAAGAAAAATTTGTCAAATCTTTCTCTTGGCATCCATACGTACCTATGAGCACACTGCTGTCTGAATAATTTCACCTCAGGACCGCACCTAATTCCACATGCATTAACCATCCCTTCCGTTGGTCTTTTCCTGAATCTTGTTCAGATGCTCAGGATATTTTTTCATCATCGCTAAGCAACGAGGAAACAAAACAATGGCGGGCAGAAATACTATCTTTAGCAGCAAAGAGACATTAGGGCAGGGCGTAATTGGAGCCCGTCGAACTCAGCAGTGTAGGATCTGCTTGCAAGGACCAAGTGGGTAAAATTTCCCCTCAATGGAGAGACAGCTCCACAGGAGGGTCAAGGTGCTTTTCAGATTGAACACCTGGGAAGTGTCATGCAACACACCTGGAAAACATTAGAAGGTGCTCTCCTATTTTGTAGTGTCTGTTGTCGACCTCACCATCACTGCAGGGGTCAAAGTAAACTAGGATTATTAATATCCCACACAGTTTATACTTTACATTTTATGGGAAATTCCATCTTACTATTTCATTAGTGCTTCTAGCGTTTCAGCTGAGACCCTTTGCAAAGAGCTGCTCCAGAAACATACAGCTAGGAAGAGAAGGGTCATTGCAAAGGTCCCGTGGTTTGGGACCAACTAGACCAGTTTGGTCTAGTGGTTAAGGCAGCAGGTTAGAAGCCAGGAGGTTGTGAGTTCTAGTACCAGCTTAGGCATGAAAGTCAGATGTGTCAAAGTCACACATCTCTCAGACCAACTCACCTCACAGGGATGTTGTTGTGGGGAAAATAGGAGGAAGAGAACTATTGTATATGTTTTACTCCTTGAGTTAGTTATAACAATAATAAAGGTAGGATATGAGCTGTGATGGCACGGTGGTTAGAATGCAGTATTGCAAGCTAACTCTGCTCACTGCCAGGAGTTCGATCTTGATGGGGCTCAAGGTGGACTCAACCTCCCATCCTTCTGAGGTCAGTAAAATGAGGAGTCAGATTGTTGGGGGAAAATATGCTGACTCTGTAAACTGCCCAGAGAGGGCTGTAAAACACTATGAAGAAGTATATAAGTTTTATTTACTGTATAAATAAACAAGCAAACAAATAAATTAATAATGGTTTGAAGTACCGAACAGGGATTCACATATTCTGCCAGCTGTGCCCCAACGTGACCTAATGGGTGAAATGAGGGAGAAATAATATTTGCTTGTTGAAAAGGATCACTGGGAACCCTGACGCAAAGCATTGTGAGCATCCCAAAGACTCCCCCCTCCGTGCAAAAGTGATTTCCTGCTCTGCCCTCCTCCCCACAAACAGCTGAAAACGCTGGATAGCAGAACTGCAGTACATCCAAAGAGACTGAAATTATGAGGCTGCTGTGCGCCCAAAACTAAGGATGTCAACCATTTTAGCTTTTTGAGGAATTACTGTGTCTCATTTGTGTTTCTATAACTGTCTGGTTTGACATAGCAACCAAACAGGACAGGGACAGACTTCATCGGATAGTTAGGACTGCAGAAAAACCATTGCAACCAGCCTGCCTTCCACTGAGGGACTGTATACTGCCTGGGTCAGAAAGAAAGATGAGAAAATATCTATAGATATTCTGCTGTCTGAACCTTATGCTCAAGCTTTGGTCTTCCTTACACCCCAGTTGATTACAGATAGCAGGTAGTTCTCAACTCACAACTCATTGCTTATTAGCCATTTGAAGTTAAGACACACACACCCAAAACATACTTCTGACCCAGATTCGAAGTTCTGACGGCTGCACTACTCTTCCCCATCACCACCACCCAGTCATCTGAAGATAATTTGGGCATTATGCAAGCGGCCCACATTTCCGACACTTTGCTGTGGCCTCTGATCACATGAGTGTGATTTACAATAGTTTCCTGCAAAAAAAAACCAAACAGCCTATTGCACACAATACTTTTGGTTTATGACTGTGCTATTCACTTAATGACTGTGGTATTCACTTTACAACCACCATTACACCACTTCATGTCCTCTGTAAAAAAAATTAAAATTAAATTGGGTCAGTCATACGATTACCTGCTTACCAGTTGGCACAACGTAAGATCTTTAAGTTAAGCTGTTAAGTCAAGGACTATCTGTACATGGAGTTAAAAACATGCTTCACATGTGTACTGCAATTAATTCATCATACAAGCCAAGGTTGGAAGCCACACTAAGTCTCCAGTGCCCGCTAGAATCTGAAGTTTGATGTGCGTGTGTGCGTGCGTACACCATCCTGTTCTGTCGATCAAACAGCAAAATGCTTCAGACCGCTTTGCACCTCTAACAGTTATATAAAATCAACCAGTTCAAGAAAAATGTCCATATTGAGCTCTTAACCAAAATGCTGAAATGATTTGGCACTGCCTCATTCCAGGATACGTTTTTTTTTTCAACGTTATAGTCTAGCTGCCTATAGCCCTGAGCTCTCCTAGTGGTCTCTCCTCCTTCAGTCTTTTCAAGTTCTGGCAATATCTCCTTATGCTACCACTATTTTGGGACATAGAAGGTGGGCAAAAAGAGAGTGCTCTTCCTGTTTGATCTCGAGGGAAGGCAGATAATGAAATTCTCTTCAGACGTTCATCATTCTTTTGGTCAGTTGCTGAATTTCAATGCTGCCACTATATTTCCTTCTTTTTATCTACTGCAGCATTCATCTGTTTACATATTGAGCTTTGCATTTAGTTCTTTTGTTTGTTAAAAGCACTTTGAAGAGCTGGCATACAAAAAAGGCCACAAATAGACTGCAACCAAGGTATCAACAAACAGACCAGGCTGGGCAGTGAAACCTGGGACACGTCCATGACAATTCACCAGGCCAACACACTATGGCCAACTCGCTGTGGAACAATTCACTTTGGACAAGAGTTACACTAATATCAAAGAAATGGTGAAATAGAATCATTAAAGAAAGGATGAAAAAGGAGGGACAAAAATGGAATGTGAATCACAAAATTTTTTAAAAAAATAATTTATTTTGAACAATTAAATTGAATGTTTAAATTGTCCCGCAGCAACTTAGCTGTGACGAGTTGGCCGCAGCAAGTCGTCCCATTCCGTCCTGGGACTGATGATTGAGAGACAGAAAGAAAGAAAGAAAGAAAGAAAGAAAGAAAGAAAGAAAGAAAGAAAGAAAGAAAGAAAGAAAGAAAGAAAGAAAGAAAGAAAGAAAGAAAGAAAGAAAGAAAGAAAGAAAGAAAGAACAACAAACACACTCTCTTCAAGAGAAAGGTCTGAGCTATTCAAATGGCTGCGAAATAAAACCAAAAGTGGTCTGGTAAAATCCAACTTTAAATCACTGATCATTTTGCACTAACCTCGCAGCATTGTTTTATGACAAAACGGGGCAGGCAGCATATAGAGGTAGTCCTCTACTTACGACCCCAATTGAGCCCAAAATGTCCATTGCTAAGTAAGACTGCTGTTAAGTGAATCGCTGCAGTTGTTTAAGTTTGTAACATGGTGGTTGAGTGAATCTGCCTTCCCCACGGACTTTGCTTGTCAGAAAGGTTGCAAAAGGGGATCACGTGACCCCGGGACACTGCAACCGTCATAAGTATGAGTCAGTTGCCAAGCACCTGTGAATTCTGATCACGTGACCATGGGGATGCTGCAACAGGCATAAGTGTGAAAAACAGTCACAAGTCACTTTTTTCAGTGCTGTTGTAACTTCGAACAGTCGCTAAATGAATGGTTGTAATTCAAGGACGACCTGAATGTTGAATCCTTGGTGGGATGACAAATGCACTTTGCTTGTCAGCAGTGAGGACATAACAATGTTAATATTACAGAGTCAGGAGTCCAGGGTTAGTCCTAATTCCTACTACAGTTTAAAGATGAAGCTGAAATTAGTTAGCATTCCTTCCTTGTCTAGTACAGACAGTCCTCGATTTATAACTGTTGAGCAACCACGCCATGTTACAACAGCATTAAAAAAAGAAAAAGCAACTTACAAGAGGTGTTTGCACATCCACCTCTTGTAGCACCCCAAGTCATGTGGTCAACATTTGGGTGTTTGGCAACTGACATGTATTTATAAGTGGTTGAAACATCCCTGGGTCATATGACTGCCATGTATGACCTTCCCAGCTGGCTTCCAAAAAGCAAAGTCAATTGGGTGGGGGAGGGAGAGAAGCTGGATTCACTTAGCGACCGCACGATTCACTTAATATCTCAGGCATGACTTAGTTAACAACTATTTTGCTTAGGAATGGCCCCAACTGTGGCCATAAATCAAGGACTATATGTATCTCCTGCATGCAGTTCCCTACATCGATCTGCTGCAAATCCTATGAATAATTCAACTAACATTTCAATCTCAAACTCTACCTCAAGATAAACAAACAGGGAAGGGGAACAGAAATGTTAATTGCGTTACTGAAAAACTGCAATGTACTTGATAATTTGGCCACTGGGAGGTGCAAGGACGTTCTGACTCCAATCTCTTAAAATGCTACTGAGCCTCCTCTTCCGTCTGCTAAAATTTCGTCCTGTTTTGTAGGCTTTCTCAACCTTGGCAACTTTTAAGATGCGTAGACTTCAACTCCCCAAATCTCCCTGCCAGCAACTCCAGGGATTGAAATCCACACATCTTAAAATTGCTAAGGATGAGAAACCTTGCTCTATTGGCTAGATTCGTGCTTCCTTTGGTAACCATGAAGAGGTCTAGGACCTTGAATCTTTTAAAAATGCTGAACACTCCATCCTGCACTTACAGGCTTGTCTACATCCGGGTTTCTCGATCTCAGCAATGTGAGGCGATGACTTCAATTCCCAGAATTCTCCAGGCACAATGACTGGCTAGGGAATTCTGGGAGTTGAAGTCCACATATCTTCATGACGCCGAGATTGAAAAACATTGGTCTAACACAGGGGTGTCAAACTCGCATTGTCGCATTGTCATCATGTGATGTATTGCAACTCCCCCCCCCTCGCTAAACCGGGGTGGTCGTGGCCAGCGATGAGGCATCTAGCCCACGGGTCGCAAGTTTGATACTCCTGATCTAACACATATACTAGAAGGTCTCTTGCTCCCTTCCTCCCTTCCTTTTCTTTCTTTCTTTCTTTCTTTCTTTCTTTCTTTCTTTCTTTCTTTCTTTCTTTCTTTCTTTCTTTCTTTCTTTCTTTCTTTCTTTCTTTCTTTCTTTCTTTCTTCCTTTCTTTCTTCTCTTATCAGTTTACCCCTGTCAGCTAGTTCCAGGACTATCGATAGGATGGATTTAAAATTGGGGGCCCCCATCCCTCGCCCTGACACAGCTGCATGTCCCCGGGGGTCTCTTACTTCTACTGGGCGAGTTCCAGAGAGTGGCAGAAGATTTGGAGAGGCGCTTGTTGATTATAGAGTCCACATGTTTGGGGAGATTTACAGCAGAGAGAGAGCACCTGCTTGCACCTACAGAGGGAAAAGACACACAGGTGTTAAGGGCAGCGGGGTGCGGGGGGGGATCTGGTGGAAGTGCGAGCATGCAGCAGCGGGGATCATGCAGTGAATGCTATGAGTTGCGAAGGAGACTCCCGGGAAAGCCCACGAGGGTGCCTCGATTCGAGCTGCCTGCAGGAACAGGAAACCATACGAACACCTTTTTATGTGCTGATCTGCAGCCTCGTGTATTCTACTCCAGCGCACGTCCCCACTGATGTCACGGGCCTAAGTGAGCTTGGCAGAAAGCAACTTAGCACGTGTGGTGGCTCAGTGGCTCCTGGCGGGGCTATGACCTTCCCAGAGGCCCACTGTCGGAGGTCTTTTCCCCTCCTGCAGCCAAACAACAGCAGGAGGTGAAGACATCATTTACAGCTCCTTCTTGTTACAAGCTGACCGACTCAGGTCCCATCCAGCTGAGAGAGGCCGAGTCCCATAGAAAGCATGCAACAGATGACAGCCTTCACAGAAGATGTTAAATATCAGGTTCCTGCGCACACTTAACAGCATGTTTGCACTGCCATGGCCAAAAGATGAGCAGGACGTAGACTCAACCATCCAGCAAACAGATCCCTTTTTAGATACAGAAGCTGAACCACAAACAGCCTGGATTGACAGCAAAGCAGCTTTTTCAGACCAACATTGAAAGGACAACACCGAAAGCATTTTGAGTGTTCATTTATAGGACACCGTCAGAATTTGAAACAAACCCTGGCTTTTTATTCCAGGGCCACAACAAATAAACAAGGTAGTAGTTTATCCTCAGTGCTATCTGCAAGACAACATTTTGAACAATTGACCAAGGAGATGATTTTTTTTAAAGCACTCTTCAAATTTCCATAGTAAAAAGTGGTTGTGCTTCTTCTCAAACATGCCTAACTTGATGATTACAGACTAGATCGGTCATTTGCACAATATGAAAAGCCTAGCTAATTCTAAACTTGTTAGGACTTTTTTTTTTTTGGGTGACTTTATGCGTTCTGTGAATCCAGGTTGGTGGATTAGTTACTGATTCAAAGTATTATACCAACCCAGGGAATAAGGTGGCTCCATCATCTGGTTAAATGTGTTTTGTGAACAAGCCCAACCAAAGCATGCCTTTGAACTTGCTTTTTCTTGTTTCATGCGGCAATGTAAACATAAATTAGTGAATTAGACATTTTTTCTGCACATTGGGTCACTGGAAGCATCCTGCATGGGTCTCTATCTGTATTCTAGGATGAAAAAGAAGGGCTAACGTGGAATTCTTATTGCCAAAACCCACATGGAGCATCGTGCCCAGTTTTGTCTAAACCCAAAGCAAAATTCACAAATCCAAAACTAATTTAGAGTAAGAGCTGCCAATATTGATGGAAGATTCGTAATAATAGAATAACAGGATATGTCTCTGCCAAAAAATAGACAGATTTTTTATTGCAGATAATTATTTGAACCTTATATATCCTATTTCTATTCTGCAATAAATAAAATGCAGCCACTGAATAGTATTTAACTTATTCAGTGAGGTCAAACTAGTTAAGGAGAGCAATTTCATGCGATGACCTGAACTATTTTGGAGAATTCAGCAAAGACAAAATGCTGTTCAACATTATTTATTTATTAATGAACCATTCACTCTGAAAAGTGTCTCAAAAGAGCCCTACAGGTAGTCCTCATGGTGCAACTGCCTTGTTTAACCATTATTTGCAGTTACAACATGATGAAAAAAAACAACTTAGTGACTAATCTTCGTATTTTTGACCTTTGCAGGTCTGCAAGGAGTTAAGATTGTAAAATCATGACAATTCACTTAACAACTGCTTTGCTTAACAACCTACTTGTCTATCCTGTTTGTAGTTGCTAAATGAAGATGAGATCAAAAATCCACCAAGTTCATCATTCACTTCCCAACAAGATATAGCTTCCAACTATCCATACACTGGCCAATAGATCTTCCTCATAAAGATACAAAGTGCTTTGACCATCTGAAACGTTTGAACATTTGTTTTTATCATGACCAGCAGCAATTTCCAATCAGTTCAGATAGTTAAAGTTAATGAAGAGCACAGCAGAATGGTAAATAGCCTGGTTGTCTATTATTTATTAATTATTTATTGCCACAGGTAACCAGGAAGCTGCTACTTATGTCTGTTCTTTTAAAGGTAGTCCTTGAGATACGATTGTAATGAAACTTGCCCATAAAATATGACCTCTTTTGTGGCCATCACAGTCATTCAGTGAACCAATGATTCACTACAGATATCATTTTGCCGAAAACTGGAAGTGCTAGTTTTCGGAAAAACTGTCATAAAATGGAGTCACGGGATCATCAGATGCTACAAATGGTTGTAAATGCAGCCATGTGGCCAAGTAATAAAAGTGTGGACACTTGACTCCATAGGTGGGTGACTGTCAGAACTTTGGAACCAGGTCATAAATCCCCTTTTCTGGACTGGTCATAAATCAAGGACTACTTGTTTTTTTTTTTGAAGCCAGAGCGTTCCAGAGAGTTTCTACTTTGTCATCCTGCATTCTGCATTACACATTTCTCTCTCCAGTCATGAGACCTTGTGAGCATATAACTGCCTCTGCTGCTAGGGCACCCGGCTGCCTTGGGGAATTCTGGGAGTTGAAGTCCACACAAGTGTTATTGCTGAGATGAAGCTAGTCCCCAGGATCACTCCCAAAGTTGCTTCCTAATACTACCAAAACAGGAAATCCTGGCCCTGTTTACACACACACGGCTATGTCCACTTGGTATCATCATGCCTGCAGCGTTCATACGTGCCCAGAGTGTGAAGCGTGACACCTCCCATTCTCGTCCTTCAGTTTCCCACCTCCAGTCCATTCCTGCCCAAAGACTCTTGGGGATGGGAAGATTGCCAAGGACGGAATATGCTGTGCTCAGCAGTGGGCAAGTTATATTTGTGGCTCAGCTCCTTCCTGCCTTGGTTCCAATGTGCCCGCAGGGCGGAAACTGCCAACCAAGGAGGAGAAAGATGGGTGAGGCTCTTGAGCAGCACATCACATAGAAGAGAAGAAGCAGTGTGGGAACTAAAAGGTACCAAGCGGTCGAAAGTCCACTGAAAATCGACAACGGGCCCCAGCAAAGCTGCAAAGAAATGCAGTGCTGTCCTGTATGCAGAAGAAAGAAAGAAAGAAAGAAAGAAAGAAAGAAAGAAAGAAAGAAAGAAAGAAAGAAAGAAAGAAAGAAAGAAAGAAAGGATGGAGGAAGGGAGGGAGGGAGGAGATAAGAAGAGTGGGGAAGGAAGGGAGGGACAGATGAAAGGATGGAAGGAAAGAAGGAAGGAAGAGAGAAAGAAAAAGAAAGAAGATAGGAAGAGGGGGAAAGGGGCGGAGGGAGAGAAGGAAGGGAGGGGAGAGGGATGAAGGAATCGCCTTATAATTTCAAACTACACTAGGGTGCAGAAGCCCCTCCTCGTCCCAACGACATGCGCGTGCAAAAGTGCCCAGCCGTGCAAAAGCATAAAAAAAATAAAATTGAAAAAAAGCCCGCTCCCCACCAGGCCCATTGTACTTGCTGTTCCCCCCCAAGAATACGACAGCCGTGTCCCCAAGCTAAGCGGGGCCTCCACTCACCCTCCTTGTGTACAGGGGAGCCGTGGTGCAGCGCTCCAGCCCACGACCATCGCTGCTGCCGGATTTCAGCCCAGGTTTTCTTCACGGAGCGCTGGATGGCGGCTTCGTAGAGCTCCTGATCAAAATGCAGGAGGGGGGGGGAGGTTTAGTTTTCTGTTTTTGTGTGCCAATCATGCAACTTGGGGGGGTGTTTGCATAAACAATGAAGCTGAGCAGTTTGGTTGGAGAGAAAAAAAATGATAAAAATACTTTTTTTTTTTTTTTAAAAACTGGAAATCCTTACAGGTCGTCCTTGACTTACAACCAACATTGGGACTACCATAGAACTTGGTCCCTAAATAGGGTGCTTGTTAAGTGAGTCTTGCCCGAATTTACTTTTTATCTTTTGCTGTATTTGTTAAATGAATGCAGCTTCCTCACTGACTTGGCTTGTTGGAAACCGGCTGGGAAGAGCAATCACATGACCGCAAGAGGCTGCAACCGTCATAAATACATACAGGTTGCCAAGTGTCTGAATTCTGATCCCGTGACCCTATGGATGCTTGCAAGAGGTGTAAGCGTGATGACCAGTTTTAAGTCACTTTTTTCAGCTCAGGTCAAGGACTACCTGTATACGGACTTTCTGCTTGAAAGAAGCAAAAATGAATTTATTATGGCATTTGGATATTAAAAATGAGACTAAGGAATTGGAGCAAAGTTTAATATGACAACTGCTCAGCAGAAAGGACAGAAGCTACAACTGCATGACGGGGCTTTTCACCCCAATTTTTTTTCTTGTTCCTCCATCGCTTATTTTCTTTATTCTTGATTGTTTTGTGTACAACTAGTCCTTGATTTACAGCCGTTCGTTTAGTGACCATTCAAAGTTACAACTGCACTGAAAAAAGCAACGTGACTTTTTCACTTTTCATATGTTCCTCATACTTATGACCATTATAGTATCCCCATCAGAGGTGGTATTCAGCAGGTTCTGACCAGGTTCTGGAGAACCGGTAGTGGAAATTTTGAGAAGTTCAGAGAACCGGCCAATACTACCTCTGTCTGGCCCCGCCCCCATCTCTTCTCTGCCTCCCATTAGTCCCAGCTGATTGGCTGAGTCTTCTTTGGTTGCCCTGCACAGGAGAACGGAGCTGGAAAGCAGGTTAGTGGGACGAGGAGGGAATGGGGGATTTTGCAGTATCCTTCCCCTGCCACACCCATTAAGCCGTGCCACCAAGCCACGCCCACAGGACGGGTAGTAAAAAAATTTGAATCCCATTACTGATCCCCATGATCACATGACCAAATCATGGGATCACCCAATGCAACCTGCTGACAGGCAGGTCAAGGCGGAAGCCGAATTTACAACCGTTGTCACAGATAGTCCTCGACTTACATCCACAACGGAGCCCCAAATAAGTGAGCTTTGCCCCATTTTATGACTTTTCTTGCCACCGTTATTAAGTGAATCATTGCAGTTGACAAGTCAGTAACCCAGCTGTTGAGTGAATCCCCATGGACTTCGCTCGTCAGAAGGTCACCAAAGGGGATCCTATGACCTTGGAAGCACACAGCGACGGTCATAAATTTGAGCTGGTTGCCAAGGCATCTGGATTTTGATCCTGTGGTCATGGGGGGGGATGCTGCAAAGGTCGTAACTGTGAAAAACGTCCGTAAGTGACATTTCCCAGAGGGGTGGTAACCTTGAACAGTACTAAACGAATTATTGTAAGTCAAGGACTAGCTATATTAACAACTGCAGTGATTCGCTCAACAAGAAAAGTCATAAAATGGGGAAAATCAACCATCTTGCTTAGCCACAGAAATGTTGGACTTAGTTGTGGCTCTAAATCAAGGCCCGCTGGTATTTTTTTTTCCTTTAAACCAGGGGTCCCCAAAGTCGGCAACTTTAAGATTTGTGGACTTCAAGTCCCAGAATTCTGGGACTTGAAGTCCACAAATCTTAAAGTTGCCGACTTTGGGGACGCCTGGTTTAAACATTTCTAATAAAAAAAGGCCTCGTGGAGGAAACGAGGTGCCTTCGTTTCTGTTACCTTCCAGGGCAACGTAGGCAGCCTTGGAGCAACCCAACGTGGGTGACCCCATGGCTTGATTCCTCTTTGACTCGCCCAGAACGTCTCCAACTGACCTTGTTCCTCTCCATCTTTTGGCGCTGGCGTTCTTCCAGGGCGGCTCGCCGCTTCTCTGCTCGCACTCGCTGCTCTTCAAGCCGCTTCCGCCTCTCTTCCAGCTGTTTTTCTCTCAGCAGGCGGGCCTTCTCTTCCTTCTCCAGCCACACCGCCCGCTTGGCAGCTACTCAGGGGGGTGCGTTCAAAGAGAGAAGAAGGCACAGCGAGGTTTGTTGAGACTTAGAGGAGCCCTACACTGCGTGCCTCTTGCCTCCACAGGAGGCCCACAGACCCACTCCCGGAGCACGTTGGCTTATTGTGAAATGTGGTGCTTTTGCACTTTTTGTTTTTGAGGACTAGCTGGTTGGAGCCCGCCCTGCCAGAGCTGTAAAAGGCATCTCAACCAGCACTGAGGATGTTACCTATTTGGGTAATGAAAGGTCTGCAAGAAAACGAGGCTCAGAGAGCAGAAAGGATCCCACCCCTTTACTTTACAGCACTGTTTCTTCAACTTTTTCTTCTTCTCTTTCAGGATCCTTCCCATTTTCAACATTATAGACACACACACACACACACACACACACCCAATGCTTTTGTTCATAAGGATTCTATTGATCAATATTTATTTTATTAAAAATTAAAATTGATGCCTGTGCTAATTTTGAGCACTCTGAAAGTCTAAAGGGAGTGAGAGAGGGTGGGAAAGGAAGGCAGGAGAAAGAAGGAAGAAAGAAAAAAGAGAGGGGAGGAAGGAAGGAAGGAGGAAAAGGAAGAAAAGAAAGAGGGAGGGAAGGAAGGAAGGAGAGAAAGATGGAGGGAGGAGAGGGAAGGAAGGAGAGAAAGAAGAGGGAAGAAAGAAAAAAGAGAGGGGAGGAAGGAAGGAAGGAGGAAAAGGAAGAAAAGAAAGAGGGAGGGAAGGAAGGCGGGAGAAAGAAGAGGGAAGGAAGAAAAAAGAGAGGGGAAGAAGGAAGGAAGGAGGAAAAGGAAGAAAAGAAAGAGGGAGGGAAGGAAGGAAGGAGAGAAAGAAGAGGAAGAAAGAAAAAGAGAGGGGAAGAAGGAAGGAAGGAGGAAAAGGAAGAAAAGGAAGAGGGAGGGAAGGAAGTAGAGAAAGAGGGAGGGAGGAGAGGGGAAGGAAGGAAGGAGAAAGAAGAGAGAAGAAAGAAAAAGGAGAGGGGAGGAGGGAAGGAAGGAGGAAAAGGAAGAAAAGAAAGAGGGAGGGAAGGAAGTAGAGAAAGAGGGAGGAGGAGAGGGAAGGGAGGAGAGAGAAGAAAGAAAAAGAGAAAGAGGGAGGGGAGGAGGAAAATAAGGAAGAAAACAGAAAGGGAGGGGAAGAAAGGAAGGAAGAAAGGAATAAGAGAGGGGAGGGTGGTGAAGCAGGTGTCGCAGTAACTTCTTCATCCCCAGCTTCAGGCATGACCTGCACAGCTGGCGACAGCTGCTGAGGCAGAGTGGGGGGAGAGCAAGAGAGGAGGGAGGGGAGGAGCCGCTAAAGCTGAACACAAAAGAAACGGGAAGCCGCCCTGAAAAGCACATTCAGGCCAGACAATTGGGGAATGAGAGTGGAAAGGGGCAGAGGGTGAACCGCCACTGCTGAGAGGGAAGAGCATTGGGGAGGGGGCTGGAAGGGGGCCCTGGGGCAGAAAAGACCACCCTGCCGAGTACAAGGCAACAGACCCGCCGGTTGGAGCAAAGAAGCCCCCTTAGCCAAGGGGTCTTCCCAGAACCACGGAGCAACTGCGAGAGCCATGAGCTCTGGCCTTGGGAAGGCTTTGCCTCCAGCCCCTCCGAAATGTCCTTTTTAGGTCGACAGAAGGGTCGGCCATCCCGTGAAGAATTAATCACATTTCAGCTGAGCTGATTTCAATTTCACGAGCTCCCATTCTCTCGAATTCTTTGCCCCGCTCCCTTTTGGAACGCCCTGGGGCGGGGGAGGGAAACCCAGGCTCGCTGGACAGTTGAACGTCCTCCAGCATTGGGCTAACTATGGGAATCGTAGTCCAATATACCTAGAAGACATTGGGGAGGGAGGGAAGGAGGGAGGGAGGGAGGGAGGAGGAAAGGAAGGAAGGAAGGAAGGAAGGAAGGAAGGAAGGAAGGAAGGAAGGAAGGAAGGAAGGAAGGAAGTGGAAAGACAAGGAAGTTATTGATGGGAACTGTAGTCCAATATATCTGTAAGACAGGGGACCCCAAACTTGGCAACTTTAAGACTTGTGTACTTCAACTTCCAGAATTCTCCAGCCAGCCTGGAGAATTCTGGGAGTTGAAGTCCGCAACTCTTAAAGTTGCCAAGTTTGCAGACCTCTGCTATAAGACATTGGGAGTGATGGATGGATGAATGGATGGATGGATGGATGGATGGTGGAGGGAGGGAGGGGCAGAGGGAAGGAGAGAGGAAGGGAGGAAAGAAGGAAAGAAGGAAGGAAGGAAAGGGCTTATAGTTTCTTCCCACTTCTTAAAGAATAAGTTTACACTGAATGGAAAACCAGCTTTGGTGCAGTATATCGTGACTAACTACAATTTAGCCAATAAAAACTTAGTTGATGGAACCAAGTGTGAACATGGCATCTGAATTGTAGCCAGTGATTCCAAGGGCCTCTTCCAAGAATGGATCCCATGTAGGCTAGGTTTATACAAGACTACCAACTTTGAACAAAAATGGATGTTCTTACTTTAATTGAAAATATACAAGATTTCCCCTGATTTCTGTAGATTTGGGCTTCTCTAAGAATTTTTATGTTTTGAATTGATCTAAATTATCTAACTCCTAAATCATGGGTGATAATTTATGGTGTATCCCCTCCGTGGAACAATTTATGTTGCCAGTTATGTTTAATTCAGAACCCCTTGTATGAAGGATTAGAAATTCAGAATATATCACATACAGTAGGAAGGGAAAGTGCGTAAGTTTTTATTATTTGCTGATTATGTTTTATAGCTAGTTCAACAGTCAATATTCATGTGAATTTGGAATGGCTATTGGATATGAATTTACCGGATATTGAGCAAATTGGATTATCCTATCATATTGGTTAAAAGGAATTTACAAGGTTTTTGAACAAATTTCATCAGCACGGGTATCTTGCAAGCCTGTTGCTCTGTGATAAAGTGCAATTATCTGTTCTCAAAGATGAGTTTACTTTTCCATCTTTTGAAGGTTGATTGCTAGGCATTCTTTGGTAACTGTTTAACTTGAAAGGTATTATCTGGACCCATTGCAATCTTGCCTGGTTTTCAGACATGTTATTTATGCAGGAACCTATTTCAAACCTCTTTCTAATGCTTCAAAAATATATCGAAAATATTGGATCACAGATAACCCCAATATTTCTCAACCTTGGCAACTTTAAACTTTAAGACTCCAACTCTTAGAAGCCCAGAAAAGTTAAAGTTGCCATGGTTGAGATACACTGATTTAACCCATGAAAAACATACAACGGGAAATTTAAAAATAGCTAAGTATAAACTAAGCATCTCATAATAGCCAGTTCTGAGGAAGCCCAACTGTTGCAGCATTAAAACTGAATCTGATTTATTCCAGAGTAGATTCAACCTAAGGATTTATCATCTGGTTTATCTAGGCCAGCACTTTCTGAAGCTCCTGAGTGATTTGCATTATGGTTTCTAAGCTAGGAACTCTTCTGTATAAGATGTAGAAGAAAGCTGATGGAATTGGTACTATATTTTACTTGATTTTAGATATTAAGGGGTTTTACGTTATGGGTTTTGGGGGGCTCTATCCCCATTTTTTGGGAATCTATCCAAATATCTTGAATGGTGGATTGAGAATTAATTAAATTCTTCTACAATTCTGATAGGAAAATGTTATGCTTGGTTTGCAGCGATGGGTTGTTGTTATGTTTAACTATCAACAACACTAGAATTCATCTTTTTTTTTTTTTTAAAGAAAGGGGAAAGGAAGAAAACGTTCAAGTAAATGATAACTTCAAATTTTGGGATTCACAGGGAAAAAAGATTCCAAAATCCTTTCCATGACTTAATATATTCTGTGTAAATTCGGTCATTTCGAGATGTTTTCCCCACTTTCATTCTCCTTTTGGGAGGAAAGAATGAAAGGACATTTTGTTCACAATCAATCACAAACACGAAGTGTCTTGGCCAAGAATACAACAGAAAGAAAAGCATGTTAGTCTTGATTATTATTATTATTTTTTGCCCCATTGGGCAGTATTTCCTGAATGTGGAGTCTCCTTAATTGTCATTGGATAATCCCATCCTCCCCTGTTTGGACAGCTAAGCAAGACAGGAGCCTAATCAGATGGCTTAGAGACCACCAGGTTGAAAAAGAAGGTGAAATAACTGGACCATAAATCTGGATTTGGTGACCTGACATGGCTCAATGAGGTGACTCCGTCTAAGTGCATTGGATGGCATCTCCCATCATCCCCCTTCTTCGTGTGCAGGGCTGGGTAAGCCTGCAGTGTGAAGGTTAGCTGGCCTCCTTCTTACCCAGATGTTTGGCTCGTTCTTCACGACGCTCCCTGGCCATCCTGTGTCTCGCTTGGGCCTTCTGAGAATCTGGAAGAAGGAGAATCCAAAGGCATCAGAACAACGAAGGGGGAGTCAAACAGGTTGTGAAGATGATGAACTTGCAGAGATGGCTGAATTAATTTCTTTGCTTCTAGACAAAACAGTATATTTATGGCTGAGTGGACCTACAGACTTTTTGGCGCAAAATGGGAAAAAAAACCCACCCCTATGATTTGTGGGCAACAGCATCCAAGCCCCCTCCCCCCAGATCCCCTCTGTAGGTTGGTCCCACTTACAACAAAACCTACCTTGTTTTGCCCTGGGAGTGGGTGAACCCTGGGCAGGGGGAGGCTGTTCGCTCTTGGGGGGCAGGTGGGCACTGCCACGCGTCTCCTCTCTTTGAGGCGGACTCGGGGCTCCAATGGGTGGGGGGCGATCACTCTTAGGGGGCAAGCTCTCTGCTTCCGGAAGTGGGACGGCAGGCAGGGGGCTGGCCTGGCGAGTCTGGAGGGCAGAACTTGCTTCCGAGACAGGTGTGGTGGGAGTCTTGGCACCGGGGACTTCGTTTGGGGCTGGCAGCGTCACAGCTGCAGCTGGGTGGAAGGCTGGGGGGGTCTGGTGGCCCGGCTGAGCCTCTGCCTTCCCCACCAGGGGAGCCTTCTGTTCATTTTGTGGTGGCGGCGGCATCACTTCTGACACGATCCAACCGGAAGCTGAAAGACAGACATTGGCTGGCTCAAATCCCATTCAGCTGCTGATACGATCTAAAGTTACACATGTTGGGAAAGACAAGCAAAAGGTTGTCCTTGGATGAGAGACCCTGAGGAAAGCCTCACGCTGTGGATGAGATGAGAAAAGGGGTTTTCAAACTGACAACATTCTCCAGCCAGCTATTTTTCTCTTTCTGTTTTTTTTTCCTAGTTTCTCTTTTGCTAGTTTCTGTTTCTCCCCTCTAGTCATTTCTCAGGACTGATTCATTTCCTTCCCTCCTCCACAAGGGCTTCCTGAACTCCCCCATTTCTTTCCTTCCAAGGCATCCCCAAAATGCTTAGATTGAGCAAAGAGAGAGAGCCGAGTGGAGAATTCTGGGAGTTGAAGTCCGCTTATCTTAAAGTTGCCAAAGTTGGAAAACAATGCACCAGAAAGTTAAAAAATAAAAAATAAACACCACAGCCCCCCCAAGGAGGGAGGACCAAACCATTTCCTCAACACTAGGAAGAAAACATGGACATCAGATCCTCTTTACTGTGGGTACCCGAGGCCGCCAATCCAACATTATGCAAGCTGCCTATAAAAACCTCTATTTGCTTTCAGAGGCATGGCATGACCAAATGAAGCTGCCAAAGACCACACACACACACACACACACACACACACACACACACACACACACACACACACACAGAGCTTGGAGGCAGGTGCCACTCAAAAAGGGTGAAGCCACCCAAAATCTTCCAGTTGGTCTGTCAAATGTCATCTGACCTAAGACAGGTATGATTTTCATAGTTTCTGTTTTTCCGCTCTAGTCCTTTCTTAGCACTGATTAAATCTCATCCCCGCTTCCAGAAGGGCTTCCTGAGCTGCTAGTGACCAATTCCCCCAGAAGCCCCCCCCCCCACCGATTCCTTTCCTTCCCAGGCACACCCAAAGTCCACAGTTTGAGGAGGGAGGGAGGGAGACAGAATGAATCACTAGTTTTGCTGATGCCCACATATGTAATTCCTCACTATCCTTGATTCCCGCAGCCATGCCTACACACACACACACACACACACACAAGAACACTGCTCCCCTCACAGCAGCAGGGCCTTTTCAGACAACAATTAAGTAATGCATCAAGAATGTCCAGCCACGGATGCTGAGAAGCCCAGAGAACAAGGCTGCGAATGTTGGTTCCCTCCAAGGGAGGGAGGGAAGGAACAGCTTTGAGCTTCTAAGGAAGGAAGGCAGAGCAGAGAGTCGGAGCAGCCAGCCAGCCAGGCATGGGGGAAAGGAGAGAGCCGGACAGCAGAGAAACCGTGGGAAAAATCTCCTGGGCTGGCCTCAAAAAACCAGACCCGGTGGATTAATCCTTTACTCTAAAGGACAGCCCTTGATTTCAGATAACTGCCCTTTGCATTGATGTCATTTCCAAAAGTGTTGTCCTTTATTTTGGTCATTTCATTTTTATAGTACTCATAACACCACTTTCTGCACAGTTTTCCTTGTGCATGTGAAAAAGATAGAAATGGACCGTCTTTTTAAAATGTATTTACATGAGTTACTGTTTGATTTTAGATATTTTTATGAGAAGAGGAGTTTTGGTGAAGCTTTAATTATCATCTCTCTTTCTCTTATCTCTCTTCTACATGTATGTATGTATGTATGTATGTATGTATCTCTATCTATCTATCTATCTATCTGTCTGTCTGTCTGTCTGTCTCCATCTTTCTAACATCTTATGATAGATACATGTCTATCTGTGCCTCTTATTTATGTCTCTCTTATCTCTCTCATTTTCTCAACTGTCTATCAATTATCAGTGTCTGTCTGTCTATCTATCTATCTATCTATCTATCTATCTATCTATCTATCTATCTATCTATCTATCTCCATCATTCTAATATGATAGATACATGTCTACCTGTCCCTCTTATTTATCTGTCTCTCTTATCTCTCTCATTCTCTCATCTCAATCAATTATCGGTGTCTGTCTGCCTGTTTATCTATCTATCTATCTATCTATCTATCTATCTATCTATCTATCTATCTATCTATCATTTTATAGGGCCACACATCTCACAAGGAAATGACTTTGGGTGGCATACAACAAAACCGAAACAATAAAGTTTTTCTTGGCTAGCTCTTCATTTCCTTTGTAAAGCTATGTTATAAAATATAAAGGATTAAAATGTTTTATCCTTATGGACTGTTTTCAGGTTTGCCCATTTTTCAGATCCCTCCTTTATTTATTTTTTTCCAGGTCACCGTAGCCTAACCACCTTCTTTCAAGCCATGATGTACGGAATGGGGAGGGAGCAGAAAAAAGAGCCAAGAACAGCCAAATCCAAAAATTCCTAAAATAGGAATTGATTGCGGAGCATCTTCAAGAGGAGTGAAATAGACTATCCTTCCCCCTAATTGGATTAAGCCATGCTTGGGGTTCATACAATCCAACGAACTCTATAGGGACCAAGGTCAGACCTCAATTCAGCTCAGTACGTACAGTACTGAAATTGAGGGCATTCCACCTGCAGTTAACCCAGTTAAATGGCAACGTGGTGTGAACGCGGCCAGCCTGCAAGAGAGAAAGCATTCCCCAACCAGGTAACCTCAAAGCATGCTGAATTATGATCCCCTCTCTCTCACACCCATGCACACCCACAGGCATCCTGGATAAGGTCGATAGGAGTCATGATCCCATGCATCTTGCAGGCATTAGTTGAGGGGTGGAAGAGGACTACTTAACATATAATGGTCCGATGTACGGCTGTTGTGTGCAACTACCCTTTCAGACTGCCTGGTGCAGAGACCCTTGGAGAGGACCCTGTGAGGTGCTAGTGGACAATCCTGTTCTTCCTCCCTCCCCTCAACAACCTGGCATGTTTTCCACCCTAATAAAACCACCCAGGGCATTGATTAACCGGAAAAGCCAAACGCCAAGTCACTTCTACAGAAAATTGTATGGATGGATGGATATATGCACCAGGTTCCCAGGAGTTGGGCTCCAGCCCAAAGAGACTTCAGTGTATGGAATCCCAAGATCCACCATGTGGTACAGAAGCCAAGACTTCTCAATGTCAAGGAACCACACATTTGTGCCAGAACTGACTGGGGGGGCTGGGGGACCGAGGGGACTTCAACTGCCAGAATTCTCTAGGGCTAGCTGGGGAATTCTGGGAGTTGAAGTCCACCTATCTTAAAATTGACAAGGATGAGAAACACTAGTGTAAGAATTTGCCTATATAGGTAGGCCTCGACTTACAACAGTTCATTTAGTGATCAAAGTTACAAGGGCACTGAAAAAAAGGGAGCTATGACCGCTTTTCACACTTATGACCATTGCAGCACCCCCATGGTCACATGATCAAAATTCAGGCGCTTGGCAACTGACTTGTGTTTATGACGGTTGCGGTGTCCCAGGATTATGGGTTCTGCTTTTGCAGCCTTCTGACAAGCCAAGTCACCGGGGATTGCAGATTCACTTAACAAGCATGTTATTAATTTAACAAATGCAACGATTGACTTAACTCTGGCAAGAAAAGTTGTAAAATGGGGCAAACTCACTTAATGAATACTTAGCGACATAAATTTGGGATTCAGTTGTGGCCAGAAGCCGAGGAGTACCTATAATGCATTTTAGCAATACAATTTACTCAAGCTTGTGTTCCCTTTGTTAAAAGAACCGGGTGACACAAATCTTTGCGGATCCACTTAAAATCTCCCAGAGGGTTTTTGCTCTCCAGCCCCAATTCACATAGTTTCAAATGATACTTATGGAAATAAAGGTAGTCCTCGACTTACAACAGTTCGTTTAGTGTCCATTCAAAGTTACAACAGCAGTGGCAAAAGTGAGTTATGACCATTTTTCACTGTTACGACCTTTCCAGCATCTCCATATTCATGTGGTTCAAAATTCAGATGCTTGGCAATTGGTTCACACTTATGACCGTTGCTGTGTCCCCAAGGTCACATGATTCCCTATTGAGACTTTCTGACAAGTGAAATAAATGGGGAATCCAGATTCACTTAATAACTGGTTCCGAACTGATCAACTGCCATGATTCACTTAACAACTGAGTCAAGGAAGGTCTCAATTGTGGTCGTAAGTTGAGGACTATGCCTATGTCTATTTGTTCAAGTGATTGCTACTTTATTGGAAACTGGGTTTGATCAAACCTTCTCATAACAGTGCGTGATGGTTTAATTTGGGGTTCCTTGACTTGAGCCCAGAATTTCCATTGAGAACCAAGGCAGTTGTTAAGTGGGTTATGCCTCTTTTGACCTTTCTTGCCATGGTTGTAAAGTGAATCATTGCAGATGTTAAGTGAACCCTGTGGTTGTTAAGTGAATCCCGAGCCCAGGACGGTGCAACTGTCATAAATACATGCTAGTTGCCAAGTGCTGAATTTTGATCATGTGACCATGGGAATACTGCAATTGTTGTTAAGCGTGAAAATCGGTCATAAGGTATTAATGGCACTTTCAGTGCTGTTGCAACTTTGAACGGTCACTAAACAAATGATTGTAAGTCAAGAATTAGCTGTATTGTTTGGAAAACACTGGGAGATGGACTTGTCAAACTCCTGTTAAATTGATAAATTAAATCCAATATAGCAGCTTCAGGAAAGAAGACACAAGCATAACAGGGAACAATTTGTCTCTGGCAACGGCCATTTCAGCTAGAATGAACAGCCTTTTGGGACAAAGTATCCTTGTTCCTTTAATGCAAGAATCAATTCCCATCAATCCTTAAGTAGATAATAATTTTGATAAAATTTATGGCATTCCACAACAATTCCGGATGCCATTGGAGAAGGAAATCCTCTGTTGTTATTAGGAACCAGCAATTGCCCCACCACCCCCCTTACTGACTCTGGCTGAGGCCCCACCCCAAACATTAAAATAAACATCCTTGGATGAGAGACCACCAGGAATTCTGTGGGTGAGACGGGACAATTTAAAAGAGCAATTATATTTCTGCCTTCTTGCAGGACAGAGGAAATATGCCTTCTCTAGCCTGATCTCCACCAGTCTTGGCAACTTTATTTTATTTTATTTAGCGTGTGGCAAATACATGGACTTATAGTGGCTTAAGTGTTAATGTCCAGCCCACCCAGCTATTCAAGGACAGGCTGGTCTATGTTGAAAAGGTCAGAAATTGGGCCGGTGTAAGCTCTTGATGGATATTCAGACAAAATGCAACTTTAAGATGTGTGGACTTCAACTCCCAGAATCTCCCAGCCATAAGATCTGTGGACCCCAAGCCCAGGAATTCTCCAGCCCAATACGCTGGCTGGAGATTTCTGAAAGCCGAAGTCCACCCTTCTTAAAGTTGCTAAAGTTGAGAAACACTCATCCCCACCTCTGGATCAGCGCCTCCAGGTTCAGACGTTGCCCTTTCCCCTGGTGTTCCAGGAAGCCTTTACGACCTGTCTCTGTTCACAGGGCTGGAGTTAATGGGGATGTGAAGCCAGGCCCCTGTGGCATTGTTGCTTTGTACGATGTGTACTGTTTGTTATTTTAGACCGAGCTCCCTGTTTATTTAAATTTCAATTGTTTCCACTCTTTTTGATGGATTTTGCAAGCAACGCAGTCTACTGGAGTAGGAAGCCAAATTCAACTGCATAAAATATATTAAATATTAAAGTAACCTCTCTTTCAAGGGTCCAGAAAAGGATCCATGCAAGATATTAAGGTAATCAGAATTAACCTATCCGAGTTCAGTTTGGTAGATGCCAGGATTTTGAGCAATATGAGTCTTATTAAGTTTGGTGACCCCACCTCAAGAATGCAGAGGGAGAATTAGCAAGAGCCTTGAAGGAAATGAGTCCCCATCAACAAAGACCGAACAGTTTTAGACTGTGTGTTCCTCTCTTCGTTCCATCCAAATACTGCCTGCTCTTCTGAAAATCTTGTTTCTATTCTAGGCTTCATCAATAACCATGACATTTACGAAATTCTGGGAGCTGAAGTTTTTACACATTGGATGGAGAGTTCTCAGATTGCTAGAGACTGATCTAAGTTGGAAGCAACTGATAACGTGAAACTGGTCAAAGGAAGTGTTACCCACCCCAGCTATGCCTGGATTATCGGAAGCTACACGAGATTTTCAAAGATGTTTAGAGTTCTTCCGTCAACAGCCATCCCCAGCCATAGCCCTTTGGGAATTGCAAAGCCAACTAAAATGACCACAATCGAACACCTCCTTATATGTGCATTTCAACTCCCAAATTTCTCAACAATGTCATGGTAGCTGGAAAACTTGGGGACATCTTCCACTTATGGAAGGTACCCAGGCTTGAGAAAAGCAGAACAGAACAGAGTCGAGTCAAGTAGAACAGTTTATTTGGCCACGTGTGATTAGACACACAAGGAATTTGTCTCCAGTACAGAAGCATTCAGTGTACTTGCAAAACAGAGAAATAATAATACAACCAGTAGAAGTGGGTAATAAGAGATAATAAAAGGATAAATGATACTAGACAGAATTTACTAGTCACTGTATGTTGTCAACTGCAAGAATTAGGTGTCTAGTGCTGTACAGGGGGAAGTAGCTGAAACACTTTATGTCCATGATGCAAGAGGTCTGCAAATATCTTCTCAGCCCCCCTTCTGAGCGGTGTAATATACAAGCCTTCTATGGAAGGCAGGGCGGGGTTGCAATTTCTTTCTACAATGTTAGCTATCCATTGGAATCTGTACCTGTCCTGTTTGGTTGCTGTACCAAACCAGGTAGTTATAGAAGTGCAAGTGACAAATTTACGACGCCTGACAGCTGAAATCTCAGACACCGAGGAATCTTTCTCATTAACTTCTACTCAATGCTTTCAACTACACGCTGGAGACACAACCCAAGAGTTAGTGCATGCAAAGTGTGCTCCTCAACACTGCCCTTCAGAGAACAGACAGACAACCAATATACACCAGTCCATCAATCCCCTGACAGCTCCTTTTATCCCAATCCCGTTACTTTAAACCTTGAGCAGTCTTGGCACTGTGTAATTAAGGGGGTGCAAGCTGCTTAGTCCACAGTATCGCCCTACTGGATAATGATGGATGAGATACATCCAGTGCAGGAGACAAAAGAAACTCAGCAGACAGAGCAAAGAGAAAAAGAGGTGGGGAGGAACATCAGAGGAGAGAGCAGAGTGACAGCTAGACCAGGGACGGCGGTTGGCAAGGAGACCTGGAACCAGTCGTTCCCTCCAAGCTTTTGAGAAGTCGATACGAATCCCTCTTCCTAAATGTAACCCTTATTCCACCACCAGATCCAGGAAAGTGACAAGAGAGAAAGCTGGACATGCCCATGCAACTTTATCAAATGTTGGACATCAAAGTTGTTTTCTCCCCTTCATGCAAAGGGGGCATTTGGTTCATCTATCAAAGTCATCTGAGATGCCCTCAGGGGCCAGAAGGAACCATTTAGGTCAGTCTATGAAGTCTGGGAGGTTTCCCACAAACGGAATATTTTGTTGTTGTTCAGTCGCTACGTCACGTCCAACTCTTCACAACCCTACGGATCATAGCATGCCAAGCCTCCTTATCCTCCACTATCTCCTGAAATTTGCCCAAATTCATGTCCATCGCGTTGATGTCCCCATCTAACCATGTTGTCCCCTTCTCCTTTTGCCTCCACTCTTTCCCAACATCAAGGTCTTTTCCAACAAGTCCAACAAGTTCTTATTACATGGCCAAAATATTTGACAAGACATCTGTCCTTCCAAAGGCTTGATTTCCTTTAGGATTGACCGATTTGATCTCCTCATGACTCTTCTCCATCAACTGGACATTAGCTCTCCTAATTTTCAGCAATCATAGCCCCGGGAAGGCCCATTGAGTGCAACCTGCTCCTAATTGTAGAAAGCCCCAATAAAGCCATTATGATGGGTGGCTGTCCAGAACGGCTCTTGATCCAGGCAGAAATGATTCCTTGAAATTTTCCACCAAAATTGTAGGGCAGACAAGTCAGAAGGATAATCCTCCCCTCCCGCTTCTTTAAGAGAAGGAGAAATTCTTCAAGCAATTCTCATTTGGCAATAGGGCTACTACTAGAAAAATCCTATGAAGGGTTTTGGAAGGCAGAGACAACTGGAGAGAAATTTCTTCAATGAAAGAGAGGAGATAAGGGGAGCAGGCAAGAGATATTAAGTACTTCCTAATGCAGCTGAAAATAAAAGATTCACACCTAACTCCTCAGCTGCCTTGTAACTAAATGAAGTGAGAGAATCATGCTCACTCATAAATATTTCACTGAGGATCCCTTTTCCTTTGCCATTTCTTTTGAAAAAATGCTTTCATTTAATTGAATGTGAGTCAAAACCAAAAAAAAATATTGTAGAATCTTTCTGCCCAACACGGCTTGTTTGATTGTTTAGCCATTCTTTCTGTCAAACAGATTTTCCTTCTGTTCAGCCAGATCCTCAGTTTCCAACACTCATGGTCGGAGGGACACTAATCTTATGATAGGCAGAGAGGAAGAACATGTCTCGGTCTCTGTTATAGCACATTTTGGAAGCATTTTCAAATCCAGATTCAGCCAGAACCGGCACTTTGCTTTCGACCCTCCCAACTGCTGACAGCATACATGTTTGCACAGAAAGCAGAGATGCCCAAACAGCCTCCTTCTTTGGCATTTGCCAGGCTCCCATATAAATATGCAAAGCACGTGCCGTGCCATGTGTGCTAAGCACCTGCTGATAACAATTTATATTGTATTTGTTTACTTACTGAAGAAGTGGATTAGCCAGCTTTCCTTGGTATGATTGCAGCATTCCAATAATCAATCATTCAAACAACAGCAATAGCACTTAGACTTATATACCGATGCTTCACGATGCTTTATAGTCCTCTCTAAGCCTTTTTTTTTACAGAGTCAGCGCATTGCCCCCAACAATCTGGGTCCTCATTTTACTGACTTTGGAAGGATGGAAGGCTGCGTCAACCCTGAGCCGCTCAGAATCGAACTCCTGGAGTGAGCAGTGAGTTAGCCCTGCAGTACTGCATTCTAACTGCTGCGCCACCACGGCTCATCTAACAAACCAATAAGTTATAACAAAGAAGATGCAGTATGGAGGGATGGATCGATGTGTTGTGCTTGATGTATTTTGAACGATTGATCGTCAACTTTAAATAAAAAATGAATTTTAGTTTTTTTAAAAAAGGGTAATTTTGGAATATGCATAACAGTAAGAAAAATATAATTGATAAAATGTTTATCTTTAAATATTACATTTGGTGTGGTACATCTTAATTAATAGGGGATATAGAAATTTTGTTTTTATGTTATATCTATTAGTGTTTCAGAAATATCCCCTGGGTAACAACTATATTAACATAGTAATGAAGGAAGGAATGTTGTATTACGTGATTTATTTTGCTACGGGTAATCCTCAACTTACAGCTATTGGTTCAGTGACCATTTGAAGTTACAACAGCACTGAAAAAGGTGACTTATGACCAGTCTTCTTATTTAAGAGGGTTGCAGCATCCTCAGGGTCATGAGATCAAAACTTTGGCAACCAACATGTATTTGACGATGACTGTACCATCCTGGGGTCATGGGATCTGCAGCCTTCTCTGCTAGCTTCTGACAAGCAAAGGTATTGGGGGAAGCTGGATTCATTTAATGACTGCATGGTTCACTTTAAAACTGGGGCAAAAAAGGTTGTAAAATGAGGAGTGACTCACTTAACATCTGCCATGCTCAGCAATGGAAATTCTGATTCCAGTTGTGTTCATACATCAAATACTATGTTTTTGTTAGTACATAAACTGTTTCAACTCCTTCCCTCAAAACAACACTATAGAGCACTGCACACCAGAACAACTAGACACAAAGACAGTTTTTTCCCAAATGCCATCACTCTGCTAAACAAACAATTTCCTCAACACTGTCCAACTATTTACAAAGTCTGAACTACTATTACTGTTAATCTTCTCATCACTCCTTATCACCCATCCCCTCCCACTTGTGACTGCATGGCTGTAACTTTGTTGCTTGTATCCTTACGATTTATATTGACTGTTTCCTAGTAGGATTTGATTGATTATTGTACCCTATGATTAACATTAAGTGTCGTACCTGATGATTCTTGACTCTTGACTAATGTATCTTTTCCTTTATGGACCCTGAGAGCATTTGCACCAAGACAGATTCCTTGTGTCTCCAATCCCACTTGGCCCATAAAGAATTCTATTCTATTCTATTCTACATGGTTGTATTTGTTTACTTCGCTCTGTTATAGTTCTTTTAAGCTTGGCTAATCATTGACTGAATAAATATAATGGAGTGTGCAATTAGTGGCAAGCTAACAGATTTCTTCCTGGATCAATAGGGGTTCTGTTAACAGCCCACCCCACCCCACCGCATGTGATACAGGAAGCTGTGTTTACAGTTATGCTGAATTATTTCTGTTGACTTGATGAGGCCTAAGCAGATCAGGCTGTTTTCATCTTCCTATCTCTCCGTATAGACTGGGGGACAGGGAGCAGAGGGGGAGAGATCTCCAAACATGTGGAGATGAGTAATCAATTCTAGCCCTTTTCCATTTCCACAGTGGATCAGCTGAAATAGATGGTTCAACGAACAACAACAGGCAGATATTGGATCTAGGATTCATTTATCTCTTGGCACCCGCCCCTGTCTTGAGTTTAAAGGGGAGGGGAACCTTTCTGGCTAGCGCTAGGGCTTTCTCTTGGAGAAAAACACCAGCTCTGGAAAGCCCCCTGACTCCCAATCTGGCAAACGTTTTCCAAGATCACAAGATAGCTTCCCCACCCCCACCCCTTGGTCCTTCCCAAAGTTTGCATGCAGGGAAGGAGAGCCAGGGAGGAGGCCGGATGCTCACTGTTCCTCTGCACCCTCTCCCTCTTTGCCTATGTGCAAGCATGCATAAACACCCAAGCGGCGCACAAGCGGCGCGCCACAAAGGTTAAAGCCAGGAAGATGGGAGAGGCCCCAAGGGAAAACAGGTGGAGCAGGGCGGCAGGAGATAACACGGCCTGTTGCAGCGCTTCAGAGCATTTCTGGGAAGGCCCGATGGACTGATGTGGGCAGAAGGTGGTGAGGAAAGAGGGAGGATAAAAGGTAATGGATTGAAAGCTTCTGGCTTGATAAGACCGGCTTAACACACTGGATTATCTCTAGAACAATAAGCTTTGCCAAAAAGACTGGATTAGCTGTATAACGCACGATTAATTAAAACCATTTTTCAAACAGAAGCATCCTGAGAGCAAAGTAATTTAGACCGGGGGGTCTCCAACCCGGGCAACTTTTAAGACTTGTGAATTTCAACTCCCAGAGTTCCTCAGCCAGTTGCCAAGGTTGGAGACCCCTGATTTAGATCTACATTCAGGCGTTGATCAGGAGAAGAAAAAAAAAAAAAAAACCAAGTCCAAAGCCTGAAGGAGAAACGAAACGGTTCTTGTCTGGTCCATACCTCTCGCCCAGGGTTTCTTAGATTCAGCAGCTTTTAAGAGGTGATGGCCGGGGAATTCTGGGAGTTGAAGTCCACACCTCTTCAAAAGCGCTAAGCTTGAGAAACACTGCTTAGGGCACCAGATTGCACATCTCTGCCGCAGATTACTTGCATTATCTCAAAAAGCAAAACTGGAATTGCAAAAGGTAAGAAGAGGATGTAGGAATTTCCCAGTTTCCCAGGTTGGCATCCTCAGATCTGCCGGATGGGGAATTCTTGGTGTTGAAGTCCACACCTCTTAAAGTTGGTGAGGTTGAAAGACCCTGGGCTAACCTTAAGCAAAAAAGTCCCTCCTGAGATGGCCAGGGAATTTATTTATTTGTTTGTTTGTTTATTTATTTATGTATTTGTTTGTTTGTTTAGCTGATTATTTATTTGATTTATATTGCCACCTTTTCACCCATGGTGACTCAAGGCGGCTTACACAATGTAAAATCATATTTAAAACAAAAATAAAAAGTAAAAACAATAAGAACTAACAAAAAGAATCAAATAAATTAGTAAAGTACAATAGAACATAATTTGGGAAAACAAAACAAAAAAAACAAAAAACCAACTCCCATCTCCACACCCCAACGACAGTGGGTCACACTAGCCATCTGATGGGTTCCATCCCTCTCTGGGCTCCCCAGGCCCGCTGCAAAACCAGGTTTTCAGTGCCTTTTGGAATAGTATTAATGAGGGGACCATTCTAATCTCTGGGGGAATGATATTCCAGAGAAATGGAGCCACCACAGAGAAGGCCCTTCTTCTAGGTCCCACCAGGTGTATCTCCCTCAGGGGTAGGACCCACAGCATTCTCTGCCTCCTTGCTCTAACGGGTCAGGTAGATGTCACTGGCAAGAAATGTTTCCTCAGATAACCTGGTCCCAAGCCATGAAGGTGATAACCAGTACCTTGAATTGCACCCGGAGGCAAATCAGCAGCCAATGCAGCTCCTGAAGGAGAGGTGATACATGTGCACACCAGGGTCTGCATGAAACCATGTGGGCCGCTGCATTTTGCACCAACTGAAGCTTCTGGATGCTCTTCAAGGGCAGCCCCATGTAGAGTGTGTTGCAATAATCAAGACGGGAAGTGACCAAGGCATGAGTGACTATGAGTAGAGACAGCTGATTCAGGAAAGGGCATAACTGGTGCACAACCTGCAATTGCGCAAAGGCCCTCCTGTCCACGACCGCCACCTGCTCTTCGAACAGGAGTTGTGAGTCCAGGAAAACCCCTATATTACGCACAGGGTCTATTTGAGGTAGTGCCACCCCATCCAAGACTAAAGGTGGTAATTCTCCCTGAACCAATGAACCCCAGACCCAGAGCCACTCGGTCTTGCAAGGGTTTAGTTTCAACCCGTTGCTCCCCATCCAGCCCCTAACAGCCTCCAGTCATTGCAAGAGGGAGGACATAGCAACACTTAACTCACCACATGCCGAGACATACAGCTGAGTCTCATCAGCATATTGGTGATACCTCAGTCCATGCTGACGGATGATCTCACCCAGCGGCTTCATATAAATGTTGAACAGGAGCGGAGAGAGTACCGAGCCCTGCGGAACCCCCCGTAAAGCAATGGGTGAGGGTTGGATCTCTCCCCTCCTATCAACATTGACTGAGAGCGGCCGTAGAGGAAGGAAGTGAACCAAGAGAGCACAAGGCCTCCCACCATCATCCCCCGAAGCCATCCCAGAAGAATCCCATGGTCAATGGTATCAAAACCACTGAGAGGTCAAGTAGAGCAAGGATGGATGCACTACCCCATCCCGCTCCCGCCAGAGATCATCCAAAAGTGCAACCAATGCTGTTTCTGTCCCAAATCCAGGCCTGAATCCTGACTGGTAGGGGTCGAGATAATCTGTTCTATCCAGAAACTTCTGGAGTTGCTGCACGACCACCTTCTCAATAACCTTCCCCCAAAAGGGAAGATTGGAGACAGGTCGGAAATTATCCAACTGGGTGGAATCCAGCGATGGCTTCTTAAGAAGAGGGCGGACCATAGCCTCCTTAAAGTGCTGGGGCACCGTCCCCTCCTGTACAGAAACATTAATCACTAATTCCTACTGGAAGGTCCCCAATTCAATGCCTATTTCAAAATGGGTCAGATAGTGAAGCTATTGTGCAGGTAGGTACACCTTTGCCTGGGTCTTTGGGGGTGTCTACAGGATAGGATGAAATAGTCAAATTAGCAGCCACAAGGGTGCACATAAAAAATATTATAGGTAGTCCTCAATTTACAACCATAATTGAGATCAACACTTCCATTACTAAGCAAAACAGTTGTTAAGTGAATTATACCCAATTTTACAACTTTTTTGCCATAGTCATTGAGTGAATAAGTGGTTCTTAAGCAAATCCAACTTCTCCCATCGACTTTGCTCATTGAAAGCCTTCAGGGAAGGTCCCTTCAGTGGTCATATCTGCGAGGACCTGTCATAAATTTTAGTAGCATCGTAGGTTTGAACAACCATTAAACAAATGGTCATAAGTCAAGGACCACTTGGACCATGCTATAAACTGTACACAGACTTCCAGTCAGAATACCAAGGGCTGCTTTCACCTGTCAAGACCCCAACAAAGATGCTGCGCATTATTATAAGCAGCTTTACTACCGCATTAGCTTTTTTAAAAAAACTGACAGTCACACTTAGAATTTCATCCTTAAAAACAACAGAGGGTGGTTCATTTGAATATTAAACAAATGGGAATAGATCATCCACAGCAGTGGTTCTTAACACGCACACCGCAACGCACGGGCATGCAGCATGCTTCTTTCCTGTGCACCAAGGGTTTTGTAACTTACGTTTTTTTCCCTTCATTTTTGTATTATGCATATTCTGAATTATCCATACATTCAGTTAAGTGCATATATGTTAAAACATTGAATAACTTCCCTTCAAATCAGGTCTCATACGTCTCAAATATGTGTATAAAATAAAGAATTTTGTGGTGTGCCACAGGAACGTGGCTATATTCAATATTGTGCTGCAGATTCAAAAAGCTTCAGAACCGTGGATCTGCAGGTTCAAATCCCCCTGGGAATTTACAGGTGGTTAAAGACAGTAGAAGAAGTGTCTTCACGCAAAAGTCAACATCTCGTGATGAGTGAATGCAACAAAGAGGAAATTGTGGGTGTACCAGAATTAGGCAGGGACTTAATCCCTGAAGCTCCCGTTCTGGGCTTATTTCAACACGGATGAATCATGCGAAGCCTCCTGCACACTTGCAGCATTAACTTCTACCCGGGTGGGGCATTGTTTCGGATTACTTAGGAGTGAATGCTTTAGCAATACTTGTTTAAAGCAGCACCTCCATCTACAAGAATAGGCTCCAAGCACATTTTCTCCATCTTGGCAACTTGAAGATGGGTGGACTTCAACGCCTGGAATTCCCCAGCCAGCATCCAAAGTGAGGGACTGTCTCTAGTTCGTCCTTCGCAGCCATTATCTCTCACAATCCTAGCAGCAGTAACTCCCTAGCTGAATTTAGAAGCCCAAGAATGAAGACAAAGACAGAGAAGGACCATAACAGTACAGTAATTGCATCCAGAAGTGGAGAAATCATAGGGTCCTTTTCCTACAAAGATGTTTGAGATCTTTGAATCTTTTCCCAACTGGATGTTCTAGGACTGAATTCAGTTCAGGAAGAATCTGTGTCTTCAGTTTAAACCAGGGATGTCAAACAAGAAGCCCACAGGCTGGATCCAGCCCATGATGTGATCAGATCCCCAAGGCTGTCTTGGAAAATGAGAAGGACTGGCCTACATCCCTTCGGCTCGGTCTACCCAATGCGAAGAGGAAACATCGGGCCAACGTGACTTCGACTCGGTCTACCCAATGCGAAGAGGAAACACGCCAGCAGTTTGGGGAGTGGCGTCACCCTGGCCACGCCCACCCAGTTGGCCACACCCATCCAGCCCCTCTAAGGTCAATCACAGCCCTGATGCGCCCCTCAATGAAATTAAGTTTGACACCCCTGGTTTAAACCCAATCACCATATAAAAATTCTAAGGCCTTACACAGACCTTGTTTGAGCCTCTGTGAAAAGCAGGACTCAGTTTTTCCCAAGCTCATGCTGGATGATGCAGCAGCTGTTAGGTATGATTGAAGAAGGGATTGTTCTAGTATTAACATCCACGGCCATCCAATCCACCCCTGCCCCCTGATCATTGCAGAATGCAGCTGCAGCATCTCTGACCCTTGTCCTTGGATCAAGGCAAGAACCGAGTGGAGCCATATAGCTAATCCTCAATTTATGACCACCACTGTGCCTCACATCAGGCATCTGAATTTTGATCATGTGACCATGGAGATGCTGCAATGGTCCAGAGTGTGAAAAACAGTCAAATGTCAAATTTTTCTATGCCGCTGTAGCTTTGAATGGTCCCTAAATGAACAATTGTAAGTCAAGGACTACCTCTCTACTCTTTTGTGGTTTGGTCTCTGACATCTTCTACTGACGTGGTTCCATAAGGCAGCTTTGACAACTTGAGAACCTGTGGACTTCAACTCCCAGAATTCCCCAGCCATAAGACATTCCTGTTCACAGCAGATGCACGGCTGGCTCATTTTCAACTTCTCAGCTGCTCACTTGCAGATTCAGAAACCGAAGGAAGCTTTGGGCCAACAACAGGCAGCCGGTTAAGATGGAGGCGTTAGAAAGTGAGGCTGCAGCCAACTTAAGAGAATCCCAAGATTTCCAGAAAGGGGAGATGGGATGGGGAAGAGACACAAAACTCCAGGGAGGAAAAAGTGGAAGAGAATAGTCTGGCATTCCACAGTGCCGTATTTTATTGCAATTCCTACTTCATGGAACAGAATGCGTTGCCCATTTATTTCTTGGCTCTGTGTCTCCTGACTATTCTAAAATTAGCACCTGGTTCTTCTATTACAAGGACTATCACCAATTTTCTGCAAGATTCCAGAAATACTGACATTAGTGGCCAGCAGTTATGCAGGAATAGATTACATACAGGTAGTCCTCGACTTATAACTGTAAAGTGGATCACTATGAGACCTGACCCATTTTCACAACAGTAGATTGGAAAGGCATGAATTGAAAAATAATGGATGAAATTTGAATATGAAATATATACCGTTTCCCCAAAAATACAACCTACCTTGAAAGTAAATCCTAGCTTGATTTTTACACATACGCCCAATATAAACCCTACCCCCAAAATAAGCCCTAATTAAGATTCCGTCCACTCCAGAGTGGACAGGTAAAAATTAAGCTAGGGTGGGGATGGGGGGTTGGAAGCTGCCCTACTAGCTACCTTTGGACAGTTGTAGCCAGGCCTCACATATCCTGACACCTGCCTTGCCGGCCCACTTCTTCTGCAGCCAGCAAGGCTTCCCTGAAGGCCTCTATAGCTGAAAACAAAGCTCTGGATCGATCCAGAGCTCTGGTATCAGCTGCAGAGGCCTTCAGGAAAGCCTTGCCAGCCACAGAAGTTCCTGAAGGCCTCTGACGGCAAAAAGGAGGTCGGGGGCAACACGTGCAAGTGAGGTTAGTCAGTGGATGACATCCCCCCAAAATAAGACCTGGTGCCTTTTTTGGTGGCAAAAAAATATATAAGACAGGGTCTTATTTTTGGGGAAACAACGGTATTTCATCTAATTCTGGAGTGCCAGTCATTTCATCTTTCGGTTAGAACTGTTTCCACCCTAACAGGTCATCCGAAGAACCGGAAACTAGAAAACCCAATTCTGCGCTAGCTTTCTCCTCCTCCTCCCTCCTGACTGTTTTTCCTTGTGTTCGGGAGCAGCTTTCTGCTGATATTTTTAAGCTGCTGCAGAAAAACCTTTTGGCTTTAGGGAGGGATGAAATGCACCTGCTTTAAAATAATAAAAGAAAAACCCTGTTTCTATTGCTTAGCTAGCTGTTCTGGTAGACAGTCACCTTCAAGACCTCTGCTCCTCTTGGGTTTTTTTTTATAATCTTTAAAATGGACTTTGTCTGGACACTACATCCTGACTTTTCATATGACTGTGGGAGAGCAAATAAGTGTAGCTGCGACACCAAGAAACGCAGGAAACTTCCTCTGTCCGTAAATGCAAGAATTATTCAGAAAGAAGAGCAGGAGAGGATGAAGTTATTAACCTGATGCTTGTCCTAAAAGTCTTTCTGCTTTTTTGCTTTGTTTGCACAGAACCAGCACAAATGCGCAAATACAAATGCAATGGCACCTTGCTGCCATTGCTTGCACACACCCCTCTACAAAATAGTTGCTAAATGAATTCATTTTTAGGATCAGCATAATATCCCAAACCAGGCATGAATCCAGCAGGGGAGCCACACCCAAACCTTCTCCCATCCCTTGTCTGAACGATGGAAACCACAATGTACCCAGCAATGCTATACCTGTAGAAAAGGGTTTGCACAGAGACGCCACAACATTGCTTGTGTCAGCCTGACCCACACACCCTTGCAAGATGTTACTGTAAGCGGGCCAGGTTAAAATGAGATGTCGAGCCATCCCAGAAACAACTATTCCACTTTAAGATTAACCAGGTTTAGCAGACAATGCAAACAGAACCGGCTCAGAATGCTCCTGTGGGGGAAACAGAGTCAGAGCAAAACCTAACGCAGGGGAAATCTTGCTCTGATCTTGTCCTCGTGGTATGGACACAAACGCACAATTTAACAAGCATCTGCTAAGCTTTGGGTATGAATACATCCAGACAGAAGAGAAGACTTCACTCACTGCCCCTTCCAATCGGTTCTCCCTATAATTAGAGCCAAGACTATGGGAGATTTAAACAACAACAAAAAAATCCCAAAATTGAAAGAGTCAGCAACAGCTACGGCTCTCTCATTGGCTATCTCCGATTGGGAAGGTGGCCAGCTTCCTGGGTTCGTGGTGCCTTTTCCTGTCTGCTCCGCCCCTTTGCCAATTACAGGGCAAGACAAACAGCGGCCAAAGAGACGGGGACTTAAGTGCTGGTTTGGCCAAACCGCAGCACTGCCATGCTGTCCGTAAAATGCTGCTGGCAGCGCAAAGACAGGGTAGTTAGAAAGGGCATTTGCTGGCAGAGTATGAGATGGAGCAGTAGAAACAGCAGCCGCCCAAGAAGATGCTGGCCATCGCATTAATCCCACCGTCTCCTTTTCTCCTGCTTTGCTCTGTGGATGTTGGATACACAGCGCTAAGTGTTCCTAAACATACTGGAAGGTGATGGGCTCGGAAGCCAGAGACAGGCCCTCAGTGCGTTCTTGAGTCAACTTCGTAGGGAAAACAGGCCTCCCAAAGTGGGTCACCAGGAGCCTCTTGTTAACCACAGCCATTGTGTCTCGCTCATTCGCAACTCCATCCTCTTTTTCTCTCTCTCTTATATAACTTTTATTGCAGAACTTTTTTTAAAAAAAAAAGAAAAGAAGAAAAACAATTCCAATTTTGAAGGAAAAAAATAAGAAAAGGAAGAAAAAGTGCAAAGGAAGAAAAAGGGGAGGAGAGGGGAGAAGAAGGAAGGAAAAATAAAAGACTGAGAAGGGAAAGAAAACCAAAAGAAGCCATTTCTGATTTTCTAAACAGCAGTTGCAAGAATAATTTATACTTTACCCTTTTCTAAGGTTACAACTTAACTTCCTTCTTTCCATTTCCTACTTTTTCTAGTCATCAGACCCATAGGAATCACAAGTTCATTTTTTTTTCCTTATTTCAGCAAAAAGTCCATAAATAGTTTCAAGTCACTAATAAATGTAGTTATTGTCCTTTCTCTAATCAAATCAACTTCACCACCCTGGCTAATTCTGTCCTCTTCACCAGCCAGGTATTTGAGACTCCTTCCACTCACATATATGTAATAATCCGTTCTCTCCTAACCAGGAGAAGTAGAAGGTAAGAACCTTGGCTCCCCCACCTCTTCAAAACAAAACGTAGGAACGGGCGCATCCATCCCAAAGCCACGGCAGAAAAGCCTGACATCACATTTGGATGGGGCCACCGCCAATGGGCAGCCATACCATCTCCTGCCATTTGGGTGATGGAGATGTGCAAAGAAGAACCTAAGAACCTCAAAATGTTCACTTATAAGGGGGCTGTGGAGTCTCCCAGAGAGACAACAGCTGCGGCTCAGTGGTGGAAGACCTGTTTTGCTGGTTCCAAAAAACCAGAGTTAGGGAACACCTTAACCTCAAAATATGGAGAATTACAGTCACCGTGGGAAAAGCCGCACCAAAAGCAGCTGTCTGCAGCAACGCTGTGGCCATTGCTCCAACCACTGATGTTCTCCTAGCTTTCATGGCCCAGAATGGGACTTAAGTTTTGCTCCTTGGAAGAGGAGGAAGAAGATAACAACAAAGAGGCAAAGAAGGAGAAATAAGTTGCATTCCTGCAGAGTTCACCAACAATGCCCCCCCCACTTCCTGATAATCTCTTCCTAATTTTGTTTGGGTGCCATGTGGGGACAGACAAGGACCGAAGGGCACTTGGGTGAACTGTGGAAGCCTTCCAGGGGTTGCAGGTGACAGAAATGCATTCTTACGATGCCTAATAACTTTACAGGTTGAGACAGGAAGCAGGAAAGGTGAACCTCCGCTTTGCATTCTTCTGCATTTAAGGCTGCCCCAACAGGATGACCCATGTCCCTAGCCTGGTAGCTTGTATACAATAAATAATTAACCTACAGGAAGTTGGGTTTGGAGCTCTGAGCTTCATAGGACATCTGTCTGAAGAGGCCAGGCGGGGCAGGGAAGGACTCCTGGGAAGGCAGGAAAGAAGCAGGAAAAGTTGAGTGGGGAGAGGGCAGCCTGAGCATGGGACAAGCGAGAGGAAATAGGCTCGTCTGCTTTTCCTCCAGGTTGGGAACAGGTCCAAGGAAGGCCGTCAAAGCATTATTTCTAAGATTCAGGAAGCAGCTTCCTGGTTCTTCTTTTCAACAATGTCTAGGAGCTACGTCAGCAAACCTCATTCCAGGCCAGATGTTGGAACAGCCAAAAAGCATTTCAGTCGATGAATTTGCAGTGCTGCCTTAATCAGAGTTTTAAAATACAGACTAGACTGCCTTATCTGTATTATCACCTTCCAAAACCGAAATGAGATAGTGCTAGGTTTGTTTAAGGCCACATGACCTTGAAGCCTGTTGGTTACGGAGCAAACAGGCTCAACGGAAAAATATACCCTGAAGGGGTTGCTGCAGGGTTTGGTCAAAGAAGTCAAAATGGGGGCTGCAAACAATGCCATCAAAGTTTAGTGTGTGTTTCATGTGCCGCATATCCCACCCCCTGGGTGAGATGAGGGGTCCTAAGGCAATCTGAAGAATTTATCCATAATGTTTTACCTGCAACAGCTCATTCTCATAGCCGATGATCGGCTGAATATCTGTGAGAAATTAGGCTGCATGTTTGAGCAGGCCCCTTCAACTTCACAGGTAACAAAAGAGGCACAAACTCGTACTTTTTAATCTCAGATTAATTTACCTGAAATAGCAGCAACTTTCTAGTTCAAATTTCAAAGTATTATACGAATATGTTTTGGGGAAAATAAAGGCTAGGATAACTGAAGTACAGAAAACTCTGTTATTCTTAGAAATTCATCTAAATGCTTTTTCTACAAGGATGGAATTTCATTTTTACTCTAAAGTTTAGGCCAAGTTTTTCAATACAGCTCAAGAAATATCTGCTGCTCTCTCTCTGCTGAATGATGTAAACTTTTTAAACCCTAAGGAACTAGGATTAAGCGTCTGCTTTGGATAAAAGCAGCAGCTTCTCTCCATCTTCCACTGATTTGGGTTTACAACAAGAAGATGTCATTCCCAATCTCTTTACATATAAATTGCAAGCTAGTGAAACAATGGCTGGGTTTAATATTATCTGTAGTTATTCTGTAATTTCTATATTTTTAGTTTACTACAATGTACAGACCTTTTCATTGTGTCTTACTCCAATGTCAGTCCATCATCCATCTATGTGTCTGTCTGTCTCTATCTCCATCCATATCTCTCTGTCTATCCATATCTATCTATCGATCCATCTATTCATCCATCTCTATCCATGTCTGCCTGCCTGCCTACCTACCCTGCCTCTATCTATCCCCATCCATATCTGTCTGTCTATCCATATCTATCTATCTATCATCTATCTATCTATCTATCTATCTATCTATCTATCTATCTATCTATCTATCTATCTATCTATCTCTACCTACCTATCTAATCTATCCATTCTGTCTTTCTACTATCTATCTATCTATCTATCTATCTATCTATCTATCTATCTATCTATCTATCTATCTAATCTATCTAATCTATCCATTCTGTCTGTCTACCTATCTATCATCTATCTATCTCACATTCCTACACTGCCCATCTCACGGTTGAAATCCACATATCTCAGAATTGTCACAGTTAAGAAAAAAAACTGCCTGGTATCAGCTATGGAAGGAGCAAGACAGTCTGTGTACAGACCTATGTTTGACCAAGGCTTTGCAAATATTTGTTGAGGTTGCCGGGGTAAATGGAGGATGGCTGCAGTGCTGTAGCTCAGCCACAGAACTGTCCTGAAATTTGCAACTCCTGAGAGAATGGGGTGACCCTTCTCCAAAATACAGTGGGGGGCATTGGAACAACCGGTGCCATTTTCCAGCCTGGGGAAGAACCCCCTCACTAGGAAACTGGATTCTGGAAATGTTCAGGAAACAAGTGAGATTAATACTAAAGCCAGTCCATAACATATGACTGTAATAGAGCTTGCCCTTTTATGACTATAAATTGTGATGGTTGTAAAGGGGACCACCCAGGTGACTGATCCAATTTTACCACCTTTTGGGGGGCAGTCATTAAACAAATCAATTGTTTGCTATGAAATGGTTTGG
Organism: Pseudonaja textilis; assembly: GCF_049901715.1. Taxonomy (NCBI): domain Eukaryota; kingdom Metazoa; phylum Chordata; class Lepidosauria; order Squamata; family Elapidae; genus Pseudonaja; species Pseudonaja textilis. The sequence continues at coordinate 7,452,613 of NC_141999.1, forward strand.
TTGAAAACCAGAAGCAAATGCCAATTTTCAGCAAAAACATCTTAAACCATTGTCATATGAACACAGGACACAACATTAATGCCGGCCAGTTGCTGAGCACCCAAAATGTGATCACATAACTGTGGCATGCAGATGTTGGAAGTGTGAATCCAGGTCATAAGTAGCTTTTTCAGGGTCCGTCCTAACTTCAATTAGTTGTAAGTGAAGGACTAGCTGTACAGGAGATTATACTTGCTAAGTTTGCAAGGAACCTAATTCTGCGTGGATTCTGAACACAACCAATGTCAGGGAAAGTCAACCACGTGCAAACCTCCACATAGTGTGCTACAAGTCTCATCAACATGAGGACTGATGGAAGAATGTGGAGATGCGAGTTTGCGGAAACCTTGGTTAGTGTGTCTTCTAGAGGCTGGAAGGGTTTCTTTCACAATACTGTACTTGGAGATGCCAAAGTTGAACTCAGTTTCTTCTTGGAATGATGTGTTGCAGCCTCTCAGCCAACATCTTCCCACATTTTGGAATTTCTCTTCAGCAGTTCCCACCTCTAATCAAAGGGCTCCCCCATCTCAACCTACTCGGGGCCACCTCCAAATCGGATTCACCTCTCCAAGTACCCCCTGCCCGGTTGCCCTGAACTCATCCCATCCCACCCCCCGGAGTCTCGATGCTGATGTTGGCTTCTCCATCCGTGGGGAGAAGCCAACAAGAGAGGAAGCCCATGCTTCCTAAACAAGGAAAACTCCAGATTGATCAATAAAGGGGAACATTTGTAGCTCAGGGTTGAAATGAGGAGTCCTTGGTGATCTCTGAGCTTGCTTATTTTCATTCATCACGAAACGTCTGCAGGAAAACAAGCACCAAGGACCTCAAGATTAATCAACTAGCCCGCAGGCAAGCAAATCAGTAAGTCAGCAAGCACAGAGCTTTGATTACTCAACCATGAAACTAACTCAACCAAAGCTGCCTCTGGATCCTTTCCTGGGTATCTGCGAGCCACATTTGGAACCACCAGTTTCTCTGCAATGCTGCACCAGAGCCAGCCAAAGGGAGAATCTTGCCCTGTTTGTCTTCTGTTCCACGCAACCACGCAAGGAGCAGCAAAGCTGACACTGAAGCCACATCTTTCGGGCAGAGCTGCTGCGCGGAGCTCCCAAAACCACATGCAGAGTCAGTCCAGGGCTTAGGCAAACTGTAATTATGCTGGGGGGTAGAGAGGCCAGTTTTGCAAATAAGGGGAAGGCAGGGGACCCCCTGATGCAGAGACCTTTCCCTTTGCTTCAGGTGGTGGGAAGGAGGGAGTTTTTTTGTGACCAGACTTTTTTTAAAAAAAAAAGAAACCAAAGAAGCTTTTCCGATGCAGCCTAGCACTGGAGAAGACAGAGCAAACATAGTTTTCTTTGATTATTGAGGAGTTAAGGAAACCAATTGCTGCTTCGAGCTCGGATAGATAGAAATTCATTTGGCCTGTGGTTTTTGCAAAGGCGGGGAGGGGGCGGGGAATGGCCCTATGAGGAAGATTGGGGCTTAAGAGGCCAAAGACCGAAAACTCTGTGCTTTCTGCTGAAAATAGGCGTTTTCTCACTTCCAGCAGTCTTTCTGCAATGCAAATCTCGGAGGGGCATAAAGTAGTCCTGGGAGTCCAAACAGAGCAGTCCACCTCCCTTTCAAACCCTCCAAGGCCACTTTATCTGGTCAGGCTCTTCGTCCACCTCCTCTTAAAGAGAAGCCATGGGTAAACAGGGGAGACGCTGAGAGCTGGACCTTCTATAAAACTTGGCAAATTTTGCAGGCACAGCAGCATTTGAACCAAATACTTGGCCTGGTTACTAAATTACATTATTTCCTGGATTCACACCATCCATAAACTAACTAACTAAATAGCCTGGGAACTCAGTCACCACATCTAAATGGTCTACAGCGGTGTTTTTCAAAGTCGGGCAAGCCATGCTGACTGGGGAATTCTGGGAGTTGAAGTCCACACATCTGAAAGTTGCGAAAAGACTGGTCTATGGCCTCCCTATAGGAAAAGGATTATACTTTTGAGGATAGAGCAGAAATTCTCTGTCAGGAAAGTTCCCAGCTTTGATAGTCAACATCACTAGATTGGCCTGGAAATAAACAGAAGAAAACCTTCAACCTCATACAATGATGGGGTACATAAAGTGTTACTGACATATCCCCATTTTAACAGTGGAGGTCAGTTTCATAGTATCATTTTTTATAAAATTGGAAGGATTTCTAAAACCATCTAATGTTAGCCTTAACCAGTAGACCGGACAGGTAACATGTTCAGATGATAATTCTACTTTATCGTAAGGCTACATTTACAAAATCTTTCAGGTTTGAAAGTACAAATCTTCTAGTGTCTCCTTTAGAGCCAGAGAAACTAGGGAGAGTCGCTTTTATACCTCTTCCTCCACCCATTATGTAGCTAACGGTTACACCTTATCTGACCATTCCCTAGGCAGCCATTTCTTTGTCCCAATCTCCTAAAGTCTTCCTCACACACCATTACATCTAATCTAACATCCTGCCTGGTGCAGGAATTTGCCACTGTAACCCCTGACAGATGGCAGCCATCCTTGTATTTCTACACCACCAACCTATTAATCCACTATCTCCATTGTAGTCCACTTAATCACAGCTCTAACCATTCGGAAATTATTCTGGATGTCCACTCAAAATCTCCTTCCTCGTTGCTTTAGCTCCTTGTTTCTTTTCCCATCTTCTGGATGACTCCAAACTATTCTGACATCAGCTACCTGAAGGCAGTAGGTCTCCCCCACAGCCTTCTCTTCTCTAAGTTAACTGCACCCAACCCTTCCAATCCTTCCTCACATCTTGTTCCTTGAGCCCTTTTCCAAACAAATGAATCTTTATCATTTATCCATGTCTCTTCAGAAGACGCCCTTCAGTAGCACCAGGAATCTGTACAAGCATGAACAACATGTCCCTGTCACAACTCACCTAGTTTTATATGTGTTGCATGAACCCATAATTCATCGAATTATGATTACATCAAATCTTTGCTTAATGTGTGAAACCAAACATGTTTTTGCATGTAAACTTTAATATCAAATATCAACTGCTTATTTACTAAGCCAAAAGTGTATCATTTCATGTAACACTGAACAATAAACCACAATAATCAACCACAATGGGCAGATGTAGACAACATGCTAAATTTAAACCGAATAAACTGTACTATGGCTTAAGGCAGTTATTCCCAACTTGTGATTCTTGGTGAACCATAAGCGCTTATCGGACAAATGCAGAAAAATGCTATGCAACTAGAATAGATCAAAGGAACATGATAAATGAAATATTTTCTCAGTGAGAAATAATAAGCAATTATTAGAAAGATGCTTGGTGAAGATGATGAAAATTGTGGAGATGGCTAAATTAACCTCTTTAAGTAGAGAAGAATTAATAGCTGATAAATGCATTTATAGCTGATTGGAAAATCCATATAGACTTTTTTTTGCATACAATGGAAATAAAATGCACTTTAGGATTTGTGGTTTTGATGTTTAGACAAAAACTCTGGATAATAGAAAACAGTGAATTTTTATTTGTAAACAAACAGGGGGTGGGGGATAATTTTGTAATTGTGCTTATAATTGTGCTGCAAAGGAAATTGGAAGCCTTTTCCTTCTATTTCTTTTTATTCTTTCTTTCTGCACTCTTACTTTTTTTCCCTTTCTATTTCATTCCTTCTTTGCTGCCTTTACTCTTTATTAGTTGATCTTAGCTTTTATGCAGAGCCAGTTTGGTTTAGTGGTTAAGGCTCCAGGCCAGAAACTGGGAGACAGTAAATTCTAGTTCCACCTTAGGCATGAAAGCCAATTAGGTGACTTTGGGCCGGTCCCTCTCTCTTTCAGCTCAACCCACCTCACAGAGTTGTTGCAGTAAGGAAAATAGGAGAAAAAAGGAACATTAGGCATATTCACCGCCTTGAATTCTTTATAAAAAAAAATAACAGAGATGGGACAAAAATAAATAATGTCCTTTACAAAACGTTCAATGAAAATTTATTTTTTAAAAAAAAAAAAGAAATGAGAAAGAACTCCGCCTTGAATGGCCCTTGACAAATGCTTGACCCCCATCTACAGAGGGCAACTTTGAAATGTTTCAGACGCCTTGTGGAGATGGCAAGTGCAGCCAAACCTTGCAACAACCATCTCATGGTTCTTATCGAAAGAACAAACGGGGCGGGTCTGCCCAAGTATGATACACAACCCTTCCCACACCATTCCAGCCACAACAGTTGCAGGCAATTCTCACCCAACACTTTACTTGGAAGGTCATGCGCTGGGGCAAAGCTCCAAGAAGTCCCTTCAAGGGCATAGCTCTCATCGCAGGACACTTGGCAGAGGCTTAAATTAGCATCGAGGGACCCTCCTATCCAACTTATTTATTTATTTACCAAATTGATATGGCTGCCCATCTCACAAGAAGTGACTCTGGGAGGTGTAGAGCAAAAACAATGAGGCTAGTCCTCAACATGTAACTGTCTGCCCATTAGGGTTACACTGTATGTCATAATGGTTGTAAAAACTGCAACCGATTTTATGACCTTTTCATGGGCTAATCATTGAGCAAATTATTAAGTGGAGGCTGCAGTCATTAAGTGAACTAAAAGTGAAATGCAGTTTTGCGGAAAACTGGAAGGAAGTGCTGGTTTTCAGCCAATGCCGTCATGTGATGGTGGGACGTTCCAAATGGCCACAAAGGCGCCATGTTGCCAAGCACTCAAAGTTTAATCCCCTGAGGGCAGAAGAGGGCTGACCATTGGAACTTTGAATCCAGGTGATAAATCCCGCCTTTTTAGGTCAGTCGTAGCTTCAAATTGTCGCTAAGCGAGAGGTCATATGCGAAGGGCTACCTGTAAACATGTCAAACACAGTCATATATTTTTTTTTTAAAAAAGGCAAACCCAAGATCAGCAATGGAGCCACCTCAAGATCTCACTGGCTCTCTGAGTTCACCAAGTTTGATGACACAGCCAGGTCTCCAAGGACTTCCAGAAAAGCAGAATGGAGCTAGCTAACCTCACTTCGGAACGGAGAATGTTCTAGAAGGTGGGTCCCATGGCTTGCCTTCTCAGAGCCACCAAGTGTAGACCCCCTGAGAGACAGGACCCCACAGCATGCCTCTTACCAGATCCAGTGAGATTTCAAGATGTCAACATCTTTCTTCAATCGGTGGGAGACAGACACGTTTGTTTTCCCACTTAATTTTCTACCAGTCCCAGACCTTTGCAAATCTCCTCCGTGGCCCCCTCCAGCCCCCAAGTCAAGTTTGGACAGAAATGTCCGTTCAGAGCCATGTTTTGTTTACATCGCACAAATAAGGAAAACCACAGCTGTTTCTCTTGCTAGTCCAGAAACATCTGCGCAGACGGGAGCCACACCTGGTGCTAAGCCATGGTTGGTTGAATGATGGCTTATAGAATTGGCTTAGATGAGCAGAACAGGCCAAACCATGTGCTCTGCTTCATACAAGGGTTGCAATCGACAGCATGTTCAGACCAGTGCAAAGGCAGGACATACTGGGGCTCAGCCTGTGGTGTGAGCCATACGGAGAAATGCTGGGATATTGGGAGCTTGAGTCAGTAGTCTTAGATCATGTTCTCCTCACCTGGCCCTCTCCAGGTTCATTGGCCTTCCAGTCCCACAACTACTATCCAGAAAAGCACCTGAAAGCCAACTCATCTGAAAGACAGTAGGCTGGGGAAAAAAAGATCAAGATGGATAATCCTGCATCTCGCTTGAAAGATTTTTCACACTTTGGTGGCCTCTCTTGGCAGCCTCTCCTGGGCTCACTTGTGACCTCTCTGTATTTCTTTACAGTCTCGTCCAACAAGCTTCCTTATCCGGGCATTCCTACCTGCCTTTAGATTTCTCCTACACCCTTCTGTCTACAAATATCCATCTGGGGGTCATGAGATTCATCCCTCCTTCCTTTCTCCACCTTAGGTCGTCTCCTCTTTGGAAGAACTAACCAACACCCACAAATAAGCCCACTGTAGACCCACATGAGCTGGCTGGTTTCTAGTCAGGTTGTAGGAGAACTCAGAAGCTGGACTCTTCTTAAGCCATCAGTTGCTAAGCCCACTGGCTGAAGGCCACTTCCTCCAGCCTGGAAAACCATGGCTGCACTAAAAGGAAATTAAGGGTGTTATAGCAATAGCACTTAGATTATATGCTGCTTTATAATGCTTCACAGCCCCTTCTAAGCAGTTAACAGGGGGGGGGGAACAATCTGTGTCCTCATTTTACCCCCCTCAGAAGAATGGAAGGCTGAGTCAACCTTGAAGCTGGTGAGATTTGAACTGCCAATTTGTAGGCAGCCGATAAGTCAGCTGAAGTAGCCTGCAGTACTGCATTCTAACCACTGTGCCATTGTGGCTCAATCGGTTATAGTCAGAACAGAAGGAAGCTGCATTGAGAAGGCTGCTGTGGATTATGGGTCCTTAGCTACCAGCTCCCTGGTCACAATATCAAGCACCTATATCAAGCATATTTAGGAAGGAGAAGAAAAATATTGTCTACAATTTTAACTGATGGGAGTCCTATCATCATCCATGTGCCAGGCTACAAATAGGCCAGCTTGAACATGGGTGGACTTCAACTCAAGGTCAGGCACCCAATGGATAACTAACTCAAAGGAACCAAACCACAAGGCCTTGCCTTAACAGCCTTCATTACACCACTGAGAGGAATTATGTCATGTCATTTGCACAGTGACATCATGAACACAGATGACATCATCCTGGCTTCTCATAGCCAGCAACCATTCCCTGCATAGATGGGATGAATAATTTTCTGAGAGGAAACGCTACTCAAATCACTTGGTGTTTACAGAACGTTATGCACAGCATGTTACTATGCGCATAATAAATTGATCTATGAGCTAACTGAATGAGCCAGGCCTATGCAACATACTGTACCAAGCCACACCAAAACTACCCAAGGGTGAAATTAAACTGTGCACGTTGCACACACTAAGTTTATAGCTGACCTAATTAAGTGTTGTGTGGATATCTACTGCGCTTCTTTTTTCATTTTTTGAAATTTTATCCCTCTTATTCTTCAAGCAACTGTGACTTTCACCCCAACTTATGCACTTAGAAAGGCGATGTCACAGATGAGTCCCTGTTAAAACTCAGGAACAGAGGGGCCAAGTACGATGGCCCCATCTTTGTGGAGGAATGCAGAAGTTGGTTCTTTGAAACAAACTGAAAAACTAAAGTTGAGAATCCTAAGAGTCAAATGAATAGCCTATGTTGAAGTATCACTCAAGACAAAAGGTGCCCCACCCAGCATTCTCTAAATGGGTTTTTTCAAAGTTATTTCATGTCCAAAGTCCCTTGTGATTATAGCTACCAGAGTTTGGGAAATTTCCCCACATGGAGACAAAAGCAGAAATCTTGAGCAACATTCAAGATTTAGGGTATAGGGTAAAGTCATCCTATACCCCCTCCCACACCAAGGTTCAAGATATAGGGTATAGGGCAAAGTGACCCTATAACCCTCCTCCTACCCCACCTATATCAAGCATAGAAAGAGAAGAAAAAATATTGTCTATCATTCTGACTAATGGAAGTCCTATCATCATCCTGGTGGTGCCAGACTACAAAATAGGCCAGCTTGAAGATGAGCGGACTTCAACTGCCAGAATTCCCCAGGCGGCCTTGCTGGGTCATACAATATATTTGGAGAACCAGGCCAAAAATCAGAATTTGCGGAGGCAAAGCTCTTACGAAGGGACAGGCCTGGGTGGTCAGACCAATTGGGTGTGGGGGGGTGGAGGAAATATATTTTGGGGTGGTGGATTAAGAGAGCCTCCATCCATCCGTGAAGCGGTGGCTCGGGCCTCAACTTTCTTCCCCCCTTTGTGCAGCAAAGGGGAAGCTGGAGTGCAGGCCAGCCTCGACCCCGTCCCCTCCCCTCCTCCACCCCCCCTCCTTCTTCCCAGGAAGCCCAAGCCCACCCTTCCTGCAGACCCCATTCAAGACCAGCCTCGGCAGAACTTGGGGAGGGGGAGGAGGAGAGAGCAACTGTCCCCCTTGAGGAGGGAGGGGCTCCCCCACCCAGCCACCCACCCACCCAAGGTCAGAAAGAAAACCCAGGCAGGTGGTCTCGCCTTCAATCCCCAAGCAGCTGTCCGGGGAGATGCCAGTTCTGGGTTGGGGAGGGAGTGGGATGGTTATTTATAAACCCCCCAATCCAGGGGGGGGGGGCGGGCTGCATGGCTCCCCCCTCCCCATGCTGGGTCTGAGATCCCGGGAAGAAGTTGGGTGGGGGGTGGGGCTGCTTTATCTGTGCCTTTCCTAGCAAAATGTCCTGCGGGAGGGAGCCGGTCCCAGCTCTAAGAATCAGCCACAGAAAAACCCGGGGGGAAAAATCGGGCTCCGTGTCCTTCTTCTCACCGGTACCTCTCAGTCTCCCCCCCCCCCGCCCCAGGCCCCCCGCCGGTCCCGCAAAGAAACCCGCGTTTTCCCACTCCCCACCACGCCGCCCCCCCCCTCTTGCAAGCAGCGGCAGTCGGCAAGGGGAGGGCGGGCAAGGTCCCACGGGCGGATCCCCTTTTCCTCCGGCGCAGATCGAGTCCAAATCTTTTTATCTTTCTACCTCCGCTCCCCCCACACACACAACCCGCCACGTTCCTCCTCATCCCCTCCCTCCCCTCCCCTCCCCAGTCCTTTGCAGCCGCAGCCGCCTCTGCTCCGAAGCGGGACTCCGCAAAATATTTACCTCCCCGATCGGCCGGCTGTTGCTCCCCGCCGGGGCCCTCGGGCTGCTCGGCGCTCTTCTCCATCCTGGCTCGTAGGAGGGACGGAGGCGAGGAGCGGGGGGAGGTGTGGAGGAAGAGGAAGGGGGCGGGTGGGGGCCGGCTTCGCGTCCTCCCCCTTCTCTCCCTCCCTCCCTCTCTCTCTCTCTCTCTCTCTCGGTTCGCTTCTGTCTGGTGGAGGCTGGTCCTGCCGCGATTCCTCTCCGGCTTTTCCGATCCTGGGAAATCCAAATCGAGGAGGATCTCTCTTTTTTGTTGTTTTTCTTTCTCGGAAGCGGAGGAGGGAAGATCTTCCCAAGAATTCAGAAAGGAAGCCTCCAGCCGACTCGCCCTTCTTCCTCTTTTTGCATCGCGGGCGGCTTGTGCGCAGAGGAAACGGGAGAACTTGGTCGGAAGCGAGAGGCGGTGGGCGGGCGGGCGGGCGGCGGAGCACAAAAGCCGGGGGGGGAATATTATCTAGCCCCCCCACAACCCCACCCCACTCCGGGGGAGCAAAAAAATCCCTTTGCACAGTTATTATTATTTTTCCCCCTCCCCTTTTCCCCTACCATCCAAGATTGCTGGATCGGGAAATAGGGGGAGAAAAGGGAGGGGAGGCGGGGGTGTCCTTAACCCAGGCGGCTGGAAATAAAGAGAGAGAGAGAGAGATTTCAAAGAAAGGGGGCCACCCAGCATAAACCCAGCCCTACTCCACTAGCAGCTGATTCTGCAAAATGACCAGAGCGAGAAGCTCAACTATTGTACATCCTCGGTCTGGCCTCTCGAGCTGGGCGCTACCACCGCCGGGGAGGGGGGAGGTGGGAGAGAGAGAGAGAGAGAGCCCTGATTTTTCTCCCCTCCCGATAGGAACCGCGGACCTTTCGGGTTATCGACCCCCGCCCGCTTCCGACGGTGGAGGTCGAGAAGGGGATTCCACCCTCACGGATGCTTCGGTTCCTGGAGGAAAGAGACAGGGGAAAGCTCTCTTGCACGCCACGCGGCACCCCCCCACCCCGATCGCCGCCGCCTCTTGGTCGCGCCCGGGAAGCGTATTGAGACCGTGTTGGGAAAGTTCAGATTAGATTCCTCGCCCAGCAGCTGAACGGGTGACTCATTTCGGCCGGCAGGGAGGGGGGGATTTCCAAGGCTGGACGAAGGAGGCGGCGATGGACGAGGGTGGGGGGTGGGGGGCCTCGAAAGGCACTTACGATTTAATGTATTATTCATCAGCCCCAATGCAGAAGGTCTCCTGGTCTCCGGAGCTACAGGTGATCTGGCGCTGCAATGGGGTTTTAACAGATTAACAGAGTTGGAAGGGATAAACCAGAGATATCCTCTCTCTCTCTCTAAACCAGCCTTCCCTCCCTAGACATGCTGGACCTCAATGCCCCTCATCTGCAGGAAGCAGTCGGAATGAAAGTCTGTCTGTCTGTCTGTCTGTCTGTCTGTCTATCTATCTATCTATCTATCTATCTATCTATCCATCTATCTATCCATCTATCTATCCATCCATCCATCATCTATCCATCCATCCATCTATCTATCCATCCATCCATCCATCCATCCATCTATCATCCATCCATCCATCCATCCATCCATCTATTTATTTTGTCAGGCAATTATAAGATAACAGGGGTAAGTATAAACATAGTTATGGATACATGAAATGGATACATGTAAGAAAAAGAAAAAAGAAACAATAGGACAGGGATGGTAGGCATGTTACTTCAATGGAAGCCCGGTGTTGGCTGGGAAGGAGATAACAGAATAACAATTGGAAGGGTCCTTGGAGGGCCTCGAGTATCTAGTCCAACCGCCCCGCAAGAGGAGAGCCTACGCCACTTCTGACAAATGGCAGTCCAATCTCTTCTTGAAAGCCTCTAGTGATGAAGCTCCCAACAACAAAGGCAACTTCTGCTCCATTGATTGATGGTTCTCACTGTCAGAAAGTTTCTCCTTATTTCCAGGTTGAATCTCTCCTTGTTCAATTTCCATCCCTTATTCCTTGTCTGCCCTTCCAGTGCTTTGGAAAATAGCTTGACCCCTTCCTCCTCCCTGTGGCAACCCCTCAAATATTGGAAGACTTCTATCCTGTCTCCCTGGTCCTTCTCTTCACTAGACTAGCCAGGCCCAGTTCCTGTGTCCATTCTTCATATGTCTCCAGTCCCCTAATCATTTTGTTGCTCTTCTCTGCACTTTTTCTAGAGTCTCAACATCCTTTTTTAATAGGGGATTCTTGTCCTCTCTCCAAGCCTTCATCCTTGTTGGAAGAAGGATGGGGGGGTCACTTCGGGGGCCTTGAGGCGGGTATCTGTAACTATTATGCCCCCAATTTTATTTTTTACTTTTGCAACCTTCTGACAAGCAAAGTCAATGGGGAAGCCAGATTCGCTTCATTTAAGAACTGCATTGATTCACTTAACCACCGTGGCAAGAAAGGTTGTAAAATGGGACAAAATTCATACAGCAAATGTCTCACTTAGCAACAGAAATTTTGAGCTCAATTGTGGTCATAAGTTAAGGACTACCTGGTATTTCTGTTTCCAGGCAGAGATCATTTGATGATTTAGAGGTGGGAAGTGCTACTATAAATCTATACCAGGATATTTGAAATATAGAAGATACTCTTTATTAATTTCCACATTTTAACACCCCATAATTGCACTCATTAAAGTCACATTTAAAACTATAAAAAGGCGTTTATCCTTTTAAATACAAATTGCAAAATCTGATTTAACGCACTGCTGAAAGAGAGCACGATATTAAACGTACAACAATACAACATTTACAGCTCTTGCATTGATATCTAGAAGAATCTACAATGGAGCCTTCAATTCTTTAGGATTTACATCTGAGTATAAACCCTTAATATTGTGTCCCAAATTAAATCCAGTGCTTTATAAAATATTGTAGGTTTGTAATGAAGAGTGTCTTTTTATCCGATTAATCACTTCCAGCATTTAATTCAGCCTTCCCTTTCTCTCATTTTCCGAACGGTTCCAAAATAAAAACCAAGCGCATGACAAAACAACATGCAGTTTTCCAAACCATTGCAAAGAGGTTACTCATTCTTCTTTTTACGGGCCTAAAATGCTTCCATATTTATACTGAGAGGCACCATTTACCCACCATTGCCTAGTGAGTGAATTGATATAACTGTGCCTTGATCGGCAAAGGTTCATAAGCAAGAGAGACCTGACTGAGGATGATGGGCTTTGTTTCTCCAATATCTCTGAGAGACCCCAGAGGTTTTTTGTATGATTTTAATTCGGTATTATGGAATAACCCTGTAAATAAAAAAGAGCCATGGACGCTCCAAATCAGGTAGAATCTGGTAGCATCTTTTCAGATGAACAAATCTGATTCAAAGGCATAAATTTTTGTGAGCTATCAGACTCTTGTCTATAGCTTCAATACTCTTCAACAGCTGACCATCCTTATCTGGACTAAAAGCTAAGTAGGGTTAGATTTGGTTGACAGCCAGGACTATGAGTTAGCCCAGTGTTTCTCACTCTGTACAACTTTTAAGATGTGTGGGCTTCAATTCCCAGAATTCTCCAGCCAACCCTGGGCAAGATGTAAAAATAACAGCTGAAGAAGACAATGGATAGCCATCTCTACATTGTTGCTAAGAAAACAGCAGTGTCTGTGAAGCCTACAGCATCGCATCTGAGCTGCTAAGATCCAGGTGACCATTCCATGGTCACAGAGTTCCAAACTGGGCTGCTAAACTCCAGATGACCCGCTAGATTTTCTACAGAAATCTCTTCTTGGTTGCCACTTATTAATCATCTGAATTTTTGCAGCTCAGGTGAAGCTTGACTCAAAGGAGGTCTTAACTTCTTATAGAATGGGGATTTTAACATCTCTGGGGATTATGGAACAGATGAGGTGGGACACCTAATGCTCTCCAGGTATTTTACACTGTCCTGCTGTTCATCCACTATGGCCAATGATTAGAAATGATAAAGTTGTCCAACAAATAGGACGGCATCTTCTTCAGAGGGAAAGACTTGACCTACGATCCATGGATTCTTAACTCCACACTGTCAACAAGGTGATCGGTTTGGGTGCCTTCAGTTCTTTTGTTCACAAAAATTTCACTGAATTACACTAAATATTTTGTCCCACTTTTTAATCACATGTTGTTTCCAATTTTCTAACATTATTTCTAATATAAATATAACAATACAATCTTATGTACCTTTGCAGAATCATTTTTTCAATTAAGTTTTTACCCATTATCTCTAAATAATGAAATAAATGAGAGAATTGAATTAAGAAGGAATGGGAACATTTTAATGACACAATGTTTTAAAATACAAGTGAAGTGGGGGGGAATAATTATGGAAAGTTTATAAGTGTTCCCATAGAAGTATGATACTTATTTGAAAAGTAATGTGTAAAATGTTTAAGACTTAAATGAATATTAATATTAATGATAGATTTGAATTGGTATGGATTGTTGTTTTAATTATATATTTATAATTTTTTCTCTTTTTAAAATATAGTGTGTAACTTTAGAATGTACTAAGCAGAATCCAAATGGAAGTTATGTATTATACGAAGTGTTATAAATTTAGTGGAAAGAGATATAAGCATCAGACTCCTATTAGTGATTACAGGAGAAATTTTGTTTAATGAGAAAAGATAATAGACACTTTGGGTGCCTTCAGGTGGAGTCCCTTCACTTGACAACTTCTACAACCTCAGTAACTCACTCACTCCACTTAAATTACTTTCAGAGCTGCTTCCCATACTTTTTAGCAGGTAGCTACGCCTGTACATCATTCTGTTGCTCCCAGAGGAGCTGTCCCCTGCAGGTACTATGGAGAAGACACATATACCCCCAGGTCACCTTGGGCAGCCACTCTCCATCCCTCTCTCTAATTCACAATGATGGGCTTGGAATAACCTGTCACGATGTTGTTGCATCTACAGTTCATTGAATAGCAGAAGAGCATTTCTCAAGGACACGCCACCACCCTCCAATTCTTTTGCATCCTGACGACGTTTCTTTCTTCCTGACTTCTGAAAGTTCTTCAGAGCTCCTCAAAGTGCGGCTCTTCAGGATGGAGCTCAAAGCAGCCTCCGGGGAGCAAAAAAGAAAAAAAGAGCTTGAAAGGATGGAGTAGTCAATCTGACCATGGTCACGTATGACCTGATCCAACATGGCAGAATTCCTGAGCTTTCTTTTATCGCATGAGAAGCAAAAGGTATATTTGAGGAAAGAGAGCTTTAGTGCAGAAAGCTTGCTTGAAACCATAGCCCAACCAGGGCAGGAGATCAGTAGCAGGGGTGGTATTCTACCAGTTCGGCCCAGTTCTGCTGAACTGGTAGTTCTGAGGATCATCGGAGTGAAACAGTTCGCTCCGACGATCAGCTGCTGGACCTTCCCACCCACCCCAGCTCTAGTCTGACTTTTATTACCTGGTTTTCAAGCTCAGCTGCTTCGCGCAGCACAGCAGATTGCTGCATGTCAGTTGTTCTGCAGGATTGCAGAAGAAGGTCAATTGCAAACCCCCTGCGTGCACGCAAAGTGTGTGCTCACCAAACCAGTTGTTACATTGGTTAAATCACATCCCTGATCAGCAGGCAGAGCCCGAGGGTGAGGTCAAATGAGCCATCAGTTTAGAATCGCTATGCTCTACAAAAGTCCAGCCCCCGGTGAATTCTGTTGACTCTTAGCTAGTGTCAATTTGGCTAGCCATTAGTAGATCAGATTCTTTTACATAAGTAGCATTCATAAACTTTTAGTGGTTTGAACGCAACTCCTGTTCCTAGTTATTTTTGCCTGACAACCAGTATGTTAATGGTGAGAACCACTGGAGGTTATAATTTAGCCCACGTAGAAAACAAGTCTGGTATTGCAATTTATTCACTTCCTTTCCACATTAAAGATAATATTTTGATATCTGCCTGCCCTGGAATTCAGTAACTAGACAGGAAGTTGTGCCAACAATGTCTATGGTGAAACATAGATGGGTATCTTTTGAAAATCCTAAAGCAGCAGAATATCCTACCAGGGTCAGAAGAAGGCTAGGAAATGGGATGTTTCCTGCATATTTTATAATTATCTATGGTGTTTTATATTTCATGCATCACAATGGAAACCATTATTAACTGAAAGGCAGGTATAAAACACACGAGGAGAAATGGATTATGCAGGAGGAGGCTTAAGTCCCAACTCCAGCTCCAAGTGATTCTAAGGGGGAGCAAGTCTGCTAGCAGAGACACCAACAAAATCTCTACAATAGGATTAAAAGGCCCCTGCCTCCAATCCAGGAGCTGGGGTGATGCAGGGGGGTGAGTTGAAGATCTTATCTGCAACAGTCGGAGCCAAGAAAGAGGGAATTAAATACTAGATGTTAATTTAAAAAATGATGTTCTTAAAACTTAAATATACAGAACAGAAGAAAACAGAGTTGGAAGCAGGGATGGGATTCTACCAGTTCGCACCTATTTGCTAGAACCAGTTGTTAACATTCTAAGCATTTTGGAGAATCGGTTGTTAGAAGAAATTTTTACTGGCCTAGTCCTGTAAGGAAGGCAGGAAGGAAACATTCTGGTGTTGCTTACAGAAACTGCCTCTCCATTAACCCTTATTACATTCTTGGCAGGACTAGACTTCCTGTCTCAGGAACTTCTTTGGAGTTTTTTTTCCCTCCTTTGCTGGTACTTTGCTTGTGTGGAGTGACCATTCAAAGTTACAATGGCACTGAAAACAGTGACTTATGACCATTTTTCACACTTACAACTGTTGCATCATCCCCACAGTTATGAGAGGCCAGGCGAGGAGATGTGTGCCTCAATGTGAATGATATTGAGTTGGCCACACCCAGCCAGTCACATGACCACCAAACCATGCACACCAACTAAGCCACGCCCGCAGAACCAGTTGTTAAAAATGTTGAATCCCACCCTGGTTGGAAGGGACCTTGGAGGTCTTCTACTCCAACCCCCTGCTCATAGGAAACCCTATACCATTTCAGACAAACGGCTGTCCAATCTCTTCTTAAAAACTTCTAGTGTTGGAGCACCCGCAATTTCTAAGGTAAGTTGTTTCACTGGTTAATTGTTCTAACTGTCAAGAAATTTCTCCTCAGTTCTAGGTTGCTTCTCTCCTAGGAACTTACACTTTTTTAATGGGAGAGGGAGGGAGGAAGAGTACAGAGAAAAGAAATAAAGATGATTAAGGGCCTGGAGGCTAAAACGTATAAAGAACGGTTGCTGGAATTGGACACGTCTAGTTTAATGAAAAGAAAACTAGGAGCGACGTGATAGCAGTATGTCAGGGGTTGCCACAAAGAAAAGGGACTCAATCTAATCTCCAAAGCACCCGATGACAGGACAAAAAAATAATGCATGGAAACTGTTGAGTTGTGGGTGAAAGGAAGACATGGACCTGAGGTAATGGTAAGAACTTCTTTATTCGAGTAACAGTAACCCATTGAAGAAACTCCGTCTGACAGTTCTCCTTTTTATAGGAGCCGTCAGACAGGCCAACCAATCAGCTTTTAGTATTTTTCCCGCCTAATCAGCGGACCAGAGGGAAAACTTCCTTTTTCACAGAACACAACAGAAACTAATCAAGGAGAGAACCAATCTAGAACTAAGGAGGAATTTCCTGACAGAACAATTGATCAGCGGAACAACTTGCCTCCAGAAATTGTGGGCGTTCTAACACTGCAGGTTTTTAAGAAGAGATTGGGCAGCCATTTGTCTGCAATGGTATAGGGTTTCCTATCTGAGCCAGGGGGTTAGACTAGAAGGCCTCCAAGGTCCCTTCCAACTCTGTTATTCCGTTCTTCCCTTGTTATTTCGATTAGTGTTTCCCAATCTTCCTTACCCCCAGCATGGCTAGCTGCGGAATTCTGGGAATTGAAGTCCAAACAGCTTATTAAGGTTGAGAAACATTGTCATGGGATGATGAATTTGGAAAAGGAGAACAACGCAATTAGCGAAGCAATTTAGCCATTGGGTACTGTTCACTGCTGTTAGTCAGAAGTCTTTCTGGGCTAACTGAAACCCACAGAGAGATCTTCCAAAGAGAAGAAGGCCTTCCTGCTCATTCCTGTCTGGTGATGTCATGCCAAGAGGAATCTTTCATCGTGCTTAATCCCAAAGACAGATGTTCCCAAATGCACCCGCCAGTTTCTGGGTGTCTAAAGCTTTGTTTCTGAAGAAGTGGGGGAGTCCAAGGCTGACTCAGGAGAAAAACACAGTTGGCCAATTGGCGAGCTAGAACTTCAAAAAGGGATTCAAACCATTTACCACAGAGACAAGGCCATGTTACCTGACCTTTGTCAGGTTGCCAGCATTACTCGTTCATCTGTCTTATTCCTGTGTCTTTCAAAAATGAAGCAATAATCCAAAATTTTCCTGGCGACTTGCCTGCTGCCAAATGAATAGAAGCAATGGCTATCAGGAAGAAAAGTTGGGTCATTGTGGGAAAGAATTTTGGAGATTCTGAAAGCTGTTGGTCCTCACACTGCAGTCCCGAAACCAGACTTTTCAACCTTGGCAATTTTAAGCTCTCTGGACTTCAAGTCCCAGAATTCCCCAGACAGCTAGATTGAAATTTTTGTTTTAATGTAACTTCCAATCACTTCTATCAATCACATTTCTATCAACTGTTGACATGCCCTTGTTGAATTTCTGCCTCTTTTACTGCAGTTACCAGGCAGAATGGAGATGGCACTCTGACATGGCAGCTTGCCCCGATCTTGCCAATGGTTAAAAACACTGCCAGAGGCAAACTAGAAGTCTTTTGAGTCAGCACCCACTGTTGATTATTAGTAGGTGGGTGGGGATTAATGCTTCTTAATAAGTCACCCCTACTTAGCATCTGTTACTCTAGTTAGACCTTTCCTAACAGCAGATCAGTGACAAACACACACACACAGAGAATGAGAGAGCTGATTTCTTCACAAGCTATACCCTGTGTCCCCTTCATCAGCCCCATGGAGTCCCTCTATGTCAGGGATCTTAAACACTCGAAGAGCCATTTGGACCCATTTCCCACAGGAAAGAAAATACTGGGAGCAATAATTTAACAACCCGTGTGACTGGGCGGGCATGGCCAACTCGATGTCACTCACTCCCACCCAGTCATCTCCTGCTCTGGAATATGGAGCAAGTCTCCATCCCCTGCCATCACCCTAACCTTCTCAGGCCAGGTGAGGAGTGATGGGGAAGGGCCAGCCAGGGGTGGGATCAGCCGACAGGGAGCCGTAGGAGAGAGCCGAAAGAGCCGCATGTGGCTCTAGAGCCACAGGTTGCTGACCCCTGCTGATCCCGCTGATGTCAGAGAATAAATCATGTGAGATATAGCCACTTTATCCCCATGAAGCTGACTTAAACAGAGTCCTCTACTTAGAAACTTTCGAGTTACAAACTTTTGCCATTTCAAACAAACGCAGCTCCATCCTAGAAGGTCCTGGAAGGCAGGAGAAGGCGGGGAAGGTTAGTTTATGGCACACCGCATGCATACGCTTAGCAATACTGTCTCACATTGTACAGCTGAGTGTACACCATTTTGAATGGTGCTGTGTCCCGTCTGTTCATTCATGGTATTTCCTTTGCAGTGTTCTTCCTTTGTGTATTGACTATGAATTACAATATGTCTGGAATTAAATATTAAGAATTACAATATGCCTGGAATTAAGTGTAAGAGTGTATTGTGCAAATTCAGATAGATAGATAGATAGATAGATAGATAGATAGATAGATAGATAGATAGATAGATAGATAGATAGAGATAGAGATAGAGATAGAGATAGAGATAGAGATATATTTGGTTGGACATGAATGAAAAGGACTTTTAAACAGATTCTTGGAACGTAATCTGTTCATAAGCAGAGGAATGTTTGCATCAGCAAAACAGCTGTTCCTGAATGGGGCCTCCCTTCAGAGGACATGGAGGTGCTGCGGAAGTTCACATTGGCCCACTTGCACCGCCTCCTTGAAATGGACCTACGGAACTTCCTTCCGGGCCGCTGTCTTAAAAAGCTGCAATTGAAGGCAAGCCCTCTTCCACTGGCTTCTGGGATTGGGTTTCATTCTGACCTGCTGCTCTGCCCACAACATTCTTCCTCTGCTGAGTCAGGCTGGGAGACAGGCCTGGATAGGGTTTCCTAGCCAACCTTTGCTCCAAGTGAAGACAGCAGAGACGTCGAAGCACAGGAAAAGATCAGGGCAAGAGGCCATTTCAGAGTGCCTCTTCTATTCGGCCTGGTAGTTGCTGTGGAATAGTGGGGAATTCAACAGGCGCATGTAGACCAGCAGGGGTGTCAAACTCGATTTCATTGAGGGCCACATCAGGGTTGTGTTTGGTCTCGGGAAGCCAGGGTGGGCGTAGACAGGGTGGGTGTGGCCAGCTCGACATCACTTGTTTTGGAGGTGCCTGTGGTGGCCTGAGCACTCTGGCAGTGAAAATGGGGTCCCAAGCTCCATTTTCAGCTGCAACGGCGGCCTGCTGCAACCCTCCGCCCATGAAAACAGAGCTCCGGAGGGCTACATGTGGCCCACCCACAAGCTCTGTTTTTTCTGGCAGAGGCACCCTGGGCCAGTCCTTTGCTGTTTCCAGAGCGGCCCTGCAGGCCAGATCTAAGCATCCCGTAGGCTGGATCTGGCCCCTGGACCTTGAGCTTGGCACCCCTGATATAAACAGTGCTCTAGTTTAGTGACACTAAAGGTTATTGATAATAAAGAAATATGATAAATATGACAAAGGAAGTTGCTTTAGAATAGTGCTTCTCAGCCTTGACCACTTTAAGATGGGTAGACTTCAATTCCCAGAATTCCCCAGCAAACGCACTGACTGGGGAATTCTGGGAGTTGAAATCCACCCGCCTTAAAGTGGTCAAGGTTAAGAAACACTGCTTTAGGCTAATCTGTCTCCATCTTAGCACCCTTCGATTCAAATCTTGTCCATACAATAAATCACAATTTCCTGGGGAACTTAGATCTTCTAGCTCAAACTGCTGGCTTCCAGATGTTTGGGGTCTTTAGGCTCCAGAATTTCCCATCAATCAAAATGTAACATACCTGGATTTGGCCAGGTTGGAAAGTCTGATATCTACCTGACAAATGGATGGAATGCTTATTCAAGAAATACAGTTGGAACTGACAGGAAAATGATGCTGTGTTGGGTTTCAACATTGAAGCCCTTCTATGGTCTCCTTATTGTTGATTCCTCCCATGGCCAGCTTTTGTGGTCTCTGAGCTATTACAGATAGTTCTCAGATTACGACCATTTGTTTAGTTTGAAATTAAAATGGCATTCAAAAACATGACATGACTATTTTTCACATGGCTGTGTTGCACCTTCTCCAAGGTCACATGCAGGGGTGGGATTCTACCAGTTCACACCTATTCGCTAGAACCGGTTGTTAACATTCTAAGCAGTTTGGAGAATCAGTTGTTAGAAGAAATTACTGGCCTAATCCTGTAAGGAAGGCAGGAAGGAAACATTCTGGTGTTGCTTACAGAAACTGCCTCTCCGTTAACCCTTATTACATTCTTGGCAGGACTAGACTTCCTGTCTCAGGAACATCTCTGAAGTTTGTTTTCCCCTCCTTTGCTGGTACTTTGCTTGTGTGGAGTGACCATTCAAAGTTACAATGGCACTGAAAAAAGTGACTTATGACCATTTTCCACATTTTCAACTGTTGCATCATCCCCACAGTAATGAGAGGCCAGGCGAGGAGATGTGTGCCTCGATGTGAGTGATGTTGAGTTTGCCATGCCCAGCCAGTCACATGACCACCAAGCCAGGCTCACCACCTAAGCCACGCCCACAGAACCAGTTGTTAAAAATTTTGAATCCCACTCCTGGTCACATGGTCAACATTTGGATGCTTGGAAATATGTGTGTATATTTACAATGGTTGCAATGTCCCAAGGTCATCTTTTGTGACTTTCCAACAAGCAAAGTCAATGGGGAAGCCAGATTTACTTAACAACCATGTTAAGTGTGTCAAGAAAGGTCATAAAAAGAATTCACTTTAACACTATCTTGCTTAACGACAGAGATGTAGGGCTCAGTTGTGGTCATAACATGAGGACTCTCTGTACTGAGATCTTCCCATTCTATGTTCCCATCTCAAGACTCCCATATTCAAACTTCAGGATTCTCCTAAGTTGTTTTGGGCTAGAAAAGTCAATGACATTCCCAACCTGATCATCAATTGGAAGATGAACCCTTACATCATGCTGCATTCATCGCATTTGAAAATGGGCTGACTCCTAGGGGAATTGTCACCTCCACATTGCTGCAAAACTGAGAAGAATGTCATGAAATGAAATCTTACCCCCGCTTCCCATTTTAAGCATCAGTTTTCAAGGCTGACTTTGCCTGCTCCCCGCTCCCCTGCCACCGCTCAGACATTGGAATAGACAGCAAAGCAGCTGGCCTCTCTCGTGGTGCTTCAGGGTCTGATCATAATTGAGTCATAGATTTTTCCATAGATCCAATCAGATCAGCTGCTTCTGAGATTGCAGAGGGCCGTAACTCATTCTGCAGAAGACCCACTGATTGATTTTTCCAGTCATTATGTGCATCTGCTGGCAGGCTGGCTTTCTCTCTTGCAAATTACTCCTCTTAATGCACCATCAATCAGAGTTTACCTGAGCCTGAAGCTGGGGCTTTGGCACGTTCTTCTTCCTTCCATCCTTCTTTGATCTCCCTCAAGCCACAAAAGAAGCTGGATGCAACGTCTGGGCAATAAAGATGCTGTTGAAAGCTGATGCCGGCAGTATGTCAACCTGTCACCCTCTGGAGGAAAGGTGTACAGCATTTGCAATTCGATTCCTAAAAGGTTCTTCAGAGTGCATAGGGGCAAAGGTAGTATCTACTTGCAGCTCCTTCAAGCAGCTGGGTCCGTGCCAATCCTTCGAAGGTTTGTGCCTTGCTATGCTCCAAAGCTGCTTTTTGGAACCAAATCTGAAGCCCAGAATGGTCCTATTCCAGTTGTGTTGGGATGACAAATTCCAGAATTCTTAGGAGCAATACCCACCCATCTAGAGAATGTGGATTGATCATGGCTGATCTAGAAACAAATCTAAAAATCTGGCCTTATGCTAAGTCATAACATGGATAGTTTGTTGTTGACAGTGCATGGCAAGGTGTAAACCATGCTTTATGGTTTAGCATGTGTTAACTCACTTATCTGTGTTGTATTTAACTAATTAGATCAAGTATATCATGCTTTGTCATAGTATGTAAATTCAGACTCTTTCATTCTACCCTTAAAGTCATTGCACAATAGAGCAAGCGTACTAGAAGATTGAATAACAACTGAGAAGGTCTTGAAAAAGATATTCAAGTGCCATGATGGGTTTCTACCTATAAAATTCAGAATTGTGCAAGTTGTGGTATCCTCTGTGACACTCTATGGAAGCAAAAGTTGGATTTTCAAGAAGCAGGATAGAGAAGAGAATTGACACTTTGAACTTTGATGTTGGAGAAGATTCCGGAGAATATTATGGACAACCAAACAAATGGATCATCAAACAAATCAACCCAGAATTCTCACTTTGAGGCACAAATGACCAGGTTCAAATGATCCTACTTCAGATACATTATGCAATGACCCAACTTTGGGTCAGAGAATGCTCTGAGCCTGGGAAAGGTGGAAGGAAAGAGGAGATGGCCAGCAGTAAAAAGGATAGTTACAGCAGCAACGGGTGCACTGTTAGAAGAGCTGAAGGACTAGGTTAGGAACAGGTTGTCATGGAGAAATTCTACCTATCTGGTAATTAAGAGTCAACAATGACTTGATAGGATGCAGTCAATCAATCAGGTTTCTAGTAGATTCATCTCTACTCTGAATCCAGAGGACAACTAGATAAGCAGGAGTGCTGCCTCCAAATGTCACCAGTATTCAGCCCTCTGTACTTACTGACTGAATGTATAAAGGCAGATAGATAACTCCACAAAGCATTCATACAAAGTCTTTTTATTGGTTCATCAGGCATCCTCCAGATAACTCACAGTTTTGATGAGATTCTTCTCAATGTCCAATTCTTTGCATATCTGTCTTTCTGGGTAAAAATATGGTTATCTCTTATCCCTTTCATCCCATATCGTAAGAAGCAGGGGTAGAGATGCTAGCATGAGGCTGGGTTCAGGCAAGAGTGAAGAAACCTCCCCCAACCCAGTAAGGGTCAATTCAGTGACCAATCAGGATTACAGATGTGGCCATATGACATGAACTACATTTCCCAGGATACCTTAACTACATTTACCATGATGCATTCCCTTAAGGGGACAGCTCCCACTTCCTAACTATACCAATTTCCATTAACTATAACTGGCTGGGCAGCACAACCAGGATCAGAGCACCTGGTTAAAATGTTGACAACAGCAAGACTATTGTATGCACAAAAATGGAAGGACACTTCGATTCCTACGATGGGTTGCAGAAGTTGAAGGAGTTGGTTGAAATGGCAAAACTGATTAAAGAAAAGAATATAAGTACTTTTGTTTCCACATGGAAACTGCTTCTGAATTTAGTGCTTGATGTGGAGAAGAATGAAACTGACTTTTTTTACTGATTAGACTGACAGATCTTTCTAGAAATGACTTGTTCATATTATTATGAAAAAGCAAAAAGCTGTGATTTGATGGTAATGCCTTATTTTACTGTAGCAGAGAGAGTCAGAAGTCAATGCTTCTTTCTTATCTTTCCTCACTTCTCTTTCCCCTTCCCCCCCTACTGCTTTTTTCTATTTACTTTGTATTTTATAATACCTTATCATAATTCAATTAAAAAAGCATTTTGGAATGAATGTCACCAGGATCTACACCAGTGTTTTTCAACCATGGCAATTTGAATAGGAGTGGACTCTCAGAAATCCCCAGCCAGCATGCCACAGATCTACACTACAACATCCCCTCTTGCACAACTCACACAGAATTGCCTCCACCCTTTGCTGTGATGTCAAAGAAAGGAGCAGCATCTATCCGTGCACGATCTTGCATTTGCTTTGCGACAACACGCCCTCCTCATTTCTGTAGAAACTTTGCAAATAGAAACTTGCCTCTCTCTCTCTAATTCCTGTCGTTTTTCTGACTGTCATCCTAATTCTTGGTCCATTTGTCTTCTCTGTTGTGTAACATCATATCATCCTCACCTATCCCTGCCAGAGGGAGATCCTGTTACTCGCCAGGATGTCACCGTGCAGTTCCCTGATCCTTACATACCTGAGGGAAGACTCAGCCTCCACCATTCTGGAACATGTCTCTTACCGTCTCACTGAATCACAGGGAAACCACTGTGTATCCCGAACCCCCACTGCTTGGGGGGTGGGGGGGCACACCCTTTTTCAGAAGAAGTCTTACCCAAAGGGATGCTTCCCCAAAAGTCTCTTTGGGTTGTGCAGTCTAAACTCCCCAAAGCAAAACATGAACAAGCAAACAGGGTGGTGGATTTCTTGCAGAGGTTTCATTACCAGGTAACTAGGTAACATCATCAGTGCTAAAAGGGAGTGGGGTTTGCTCTTATTTTTATATACTAATGGCTTGCCCTTTGTGTGTTGGTGGGAGCGGTCTTGGAGGATCCTTGGTTAGTTAGTAGCTTGTTTGTTTGCATTGGCAATTTCTTGATCAGGGTATTGTTTACTTGATTGTGTTAGTCTAGTGTTGATTTTGGTGTTAATCTCTGCTCATACATTGCTGGTGAGGGGGGGGCCTTTTTGTTTGTTTGTTTTGGTCTTTTTGATTCTCTCTTTTGAGCATATGTAGATGTTGTTTATCTCAAAGATGAACAAGAAAACACAATTTTTATTTGTTTTTCTTTTGGCTTGCAATTGGGTAATTTCCCCCACTCCTATTTGCTTCACTCCTGTTTACTCCACATGATCCAACTTTCCCATCAAAAGAGCTGCCCATTCCAACTCTGGAGGCGCTTAGACCTCAGCGAGGTTTACCTTTTAGGGTACAGGATGGTGTCTCAATCACATTTGTCTACAAGAAGCAACTGTCCAACTTGTTAAGAAATAGGTAACCGTGAAGTTCTTTGTGCTCTCTGAGCTTGTTTGCAGACATCTCATTACCCAACTAGCTAACTTCATCCATGCCAGGATTATGCTACTTAGAGTACCAAGAACTGTGCAGTTCAACCCTGAGCTACGGGCATTGCCATCTATTGAAATGAATAACTACTGATGCTTATCTGAAGGTGAATCAGAGGAGTGGGTGGTTGAGCAAACAATTACCGCCACTGGTAATAGGTTATTTTATAAGACAGACTGGGACTTGGGCACTCCCAAAAAGAATAGCTCTTCACTGTTATAAGCTAAGTAGAGTTGGATCTAGTTAATACTAGAAATCCCAGAGCTGTGAAGTAGACGGGTAAGTCAAAACAACTTCCTGAAAGGAGCCACTTGCCAAGAAAACAGCCTGGATGCATCACAAGAAGTCAAGCTTAACGCAAAGGAGATGTTACTTTATCATCCACCATTGAAAGCCATTACCCTTCAATGGTAAGATGAATGAACAGGGCACCACCCTCTGGCCGTGTAGCAACACTGCAGGGATGCTTCAGAACTTGATTGGGGGCCTTCTATAGATTTTGCACTGCGCCAGAATTTCTGGATAAAAATATTAATGCAAAAGTACTCCTTCCCAAGAGTAGTGTTCTGTAAGCACAGAAGGAGCCAGACAGGGGCCACAAGGGCTTTGATATTATTATTATTATTATTGTTGCTATTGTTAGTTAATCTTCAGGGTCGATTCACAGTATTATTGCAATAATATCAATATATATTTCTGGAATGATGGTCTTTGAAGGGAACGGAGCAAGAGACCTTAACTTCTGTAGTTTCTAAGAAAATACGGAGAAAACCTGGAGTCAAAAAGAAGGATGATTGGGGTTAGATCAAGCCTCCAAGCTGACACTTTCCAACTGAGCTGGGAAACTAACTTGGCATTTTCTAACCATCGAGAAGAGATTGGAACAACCCAAGAAACTGAGTTAGATAACTTGTCTTGGTCAACTTGACTCATCAAAGACAGCGAGATGAGCATATTTGAGTACAAACTTATAACAGTTTGTTTAGTGACTATTTAAAATTATAAAGGCACTGAAAAAAGTGTCATGATCATTTTTCACACTTACGACCATTGCAGCATCTCCAAGGTCACATGATCAAAATTCAGATGCTTGGCAACTGACTCATATTTATGACGGTTGCAGTGTCCTGGGGTCATAAGAGCATCTTTTGTGACTTTTTGACTAGCAAAGTCAATGGGCAAAGAGGATTCACTTCACAACCATGTTGCTAATTCAACAACTGCAGTGATGTACAAGAAAGGTCATTAAATGGGGCAAAAAAAATTTAAGAAATGTCTCACTCAGCAACAAAAAAATTGGGTTCCATTGTGGTCGTAAGTAGAGCACTACCTGTATATCTTTGCTCCAAACATCCACTGTTATGGATTCAGATGCTAATTATGGACAAACCAGGTTCAGGTCTGCTTTCAATCAAGGTTGAGTTTTCCTACAAGACCGAACTGCCACTAGTTTGCCATATTCTACCTTAGTATGCTAGGCAATCTCATTCTCCATAGCTATTCAATGGATTGTGTGCCCCATTCTCTAGAAAGTTGGCCTGTGTAAACCATATTTAAGTTAACCATGGCTGTGTTGTATATACAGAGACACAATGGCTCAGTGGCTAAGATGCTGCTAAGCTTGTCAATCAGAAAGGTCAACAATTCAGTGGTTTGAATCCCTAGCGCTGTGTAATGGAGTGAGTTTCTGTTACTTGTCCCAGCTTCTGCCAACCTAGCAGTTCGAAAGCATGTAAAAAATGCAAGTAGAAAAATAGGGACCACTTTGATGGGAAGGTCACAGTGTTCTGTTCACCTTCGGCGTTTAGTCATGCTGGCCACATGACTACGGGGACGTCTTCAGACAGCGCTGGCTCTTTGGCTTTGTAATGGAGATGAGTACCGAACCCTAGAGCCAGAAACAACTAGCACGTATGTGCGAGGGGAACTTTTACCTTTACTATGCTGTATGTATGCAGCCACTGGGTGATTTCATTGAACTGGACTCAATCTAGGTCTAGGAGCTGATGTAGAGGTTAAAATGAGAAGAATCCCACTATGTGCATCTGGTCCAAAACGTGGTATCAGATGCTTGACATCGTGTCCAAACAATTTACACATGAGATCATTTGTTCCCCCAGTGCTTTTGCACAGAATCCATAGCTGTCCATAGGGGCTGACCTTCCAGAAGGAAAACGGGATATTAATGTAATATACTGATCATTTTATTGAGACCCTTTCAACTGTCCTGGGGTCACCCCCAAAATACTGTGATGGGACTACAGTGAAGCAACAGTTTTCCAAGGAGAGAGCACACTGATTGATGTCAGGCTTGGTCCAAGAATGACGTAGAACAATCCAGACAAAGCTCAGTTCTTTATTTGCTCATACCATATAGACAGAATCTTGCCAGACTAAACCCTAGCCTAAGAAATATACCCTGGGAGATTTAGAGAGTGGCTATCCTAAATCTCTTCCTCTTTCTCCAATCCAGGAGAAAGGCTGTGTTGCCTTGTCTTGTCTCAGTCTTAGGCTGCATCAACAGAGGGATAGTATCAAGGTCACGTGAAGTCTTAATATCACTTTATACTGCTTTGGTAAGACCACACTTGAGATACTGAGTCTGGTTTTGATACAAAAAAGATGTTGAGACTCTAGAAAGGGTACAGAGAATCATATATATGATTAGGGGCCTGTAGGCTAAAACCTACGATGACCAATTGCAAGAATTGGGTATGTCTAGTCTAACGAATGGAAGGACTAGAGGTGAAGACCAGACAGTCTTCCAGTATTTGAGCGGCTGTCACAGTGAAGAGGAGGTTGACCTAGTCTCCAAAGCATCTGAAGACAAGACAAAAGTAACAGATGGAAACTTATCAAGGGAAGATCCAACTTAAAACTAAGGAGAAGTTTGCTGACAATGAGAACAATCAACCAGTGGAACGGCTTGCCCTCAGAACTTGTGGGTGCTCCATTGTTAGAGGGTTTTAAGAAGAGATTGGATAACCATTATTTTTCCGGAATGTTATAGGGTCTCCCGCTTGAGAAGGGGATTGGATTAGAAGACCTCCAAGATACCTTCCAACTCTGTTATTCTGCAACTCCTCCTTGGACTGTACTTGTTCCTTTCTGGAAAATTTCCACTTCACTTTTGTCCATCCCACCCCTTCCAATTCATAGAAAGAATCCATCACAAATACTGTCTCAATTAGAAATAAGTACTACTTTGTCCAGGGGCGGGATTCTACCGTTTGGACTGGTTCTATAGAACCGGTTGTTATGATTCTGTGCAGTTTGGAGGATTGGCAAATCATGCCCCTGGCTGGCCTCGTTCCTCTCCGCTGGCCCCTCCCCTCCCCACCCAGTCAGTCCTTATCGCGCATGCCTGACATCGCTGACTTTGTTCTCCCTTGTCCAGTCACTCCTTAAGGTATTTGTTTTTCCCCCCTCCCGACGATCAGCTGTTCCTATGATCAGCTGTGCCGGGATTCCCCTCACTTACTTACTGCTTCGCCCAGGAATCTTCTCTGAGGCCCAGGAAGGCAAAAAAATGGAGGAGGCAGCACCCCCTTCTGCCCCCCCCCCACCATTTTTTCCTTCCTGAGCCCCAGGGAGCAAAAAAGCCCCCCAGGAGGCTTCCCTGAGGCCTAGAAGGCTCAAAAAAAGAGCGAGTGCTGCCAAAAAAAGAAAGAAAAAAGAAGCCACGCCCACCCAGTCACATGGCCAAACCACCTAGCCACGTCCACAGAACTGGTTGTTACAAAATTTGAATCCCACCCCTGACTTTGTCCCACTTCCCAATTAAGCAGTTCCCCATGGAGGAAAAAATGCCCTCTCCATCCCTTTGACTCCATCCCTCCAGATTTCAACAGGGTCACCAAACCAAGGCCGGTTTTGAAACATCTTGAGAATCTGGTTCTTCCTGAACCGCAGCCAAAATCAGAGATCCACCAAGACCACTTAAAAATAGAGTTTAATACTGTTCTGTAAGCGCTCTGTTATTCTCCTGGCAATCTTATCTTTTCAGGGCAACCCTTCCCTGGCCCATTGTCCAACGCAATCCAGTCACTGGAGCCAACAAAAACGCAACTGCTACATTCTCAGATGAATAGTCATACCTTCTCAGAAACTTGGCTCCCTCTCTTACAAGCTTTTACTCAGTGCAAAGCTTCCTTTTTGATAAAACTCTGACTCGGCAAGCCACTGGGTCAATTTCCCTGAACAATCCTGGCCTGTTCAGAAGACTAGCATTGGCTTGCACCACGGGAGTCCCCAAAGACATGAAAGTCGGTCTGGAGGACATTTGAAGGAAGGCGTACTTCTTGGAAGGGTTGCTGGCCACCAACAAAGATGGTGAAAGTGCCAGGCTCCAACCACCACTGTCCAGCCCATACGGCTCTCTGGCTGAAAGATAATAGGAAGGCCACCTTGGCAGCTTGTCCCTGGCGAATTGGCAACCGGTGGAAGCCAACCAGCTGCCAGCGGGGCATAGGCACAGATGGGTTTCCCCAGCGGAGATAGAGCTGTACCACCTGCAGAAGGGACAAACATTAGAAGTGAATAGAAAATCATCAAGAGAAGAAGACATCAGTAGATTCTTCACACCTTCAAAGCCTCTTCAAGGATGGAGAGATCTTTGATAAAGACTGCCACCCATTTATCCAGAATGAAGGGCCCTGAATCTACGTGAATGACCCCTGTATCTTTTATCTACTTTTCTGAAAATTAGGAATCATTTTCCTCTCTGCTCATTTGACAGGTTCCTTGAGATTAGAGACATCTGTATGACCCAATTTGGAAGCAAACGATGAACCAATGGAGTCCATTTCTTTCTCTCCTCCTCTTTCTAGCAAACCAGGAGGACTCTATGATTCTTGCCAGTGGTGGAAATGCATACGCTTCAACATCAGTTTCTAAGATTCAGAGAACAATTATTTGCATTAAGTGTTATTTTCATTTTAATCCCTGCCTGACTGTAATTCTCTATCAAATAACAGGCTGCTGCAAAAACCACTTATGTAAATCAGCTGGACAAGTATTCCTTATTAGTAATAACAAATTACTATTCATAATTTATTAGTAATATTATCTTCTTATCTGATCCTGTTTCTGCAGCTTTGCAACCTGATCTCAAAAAAACTCTATTTCAGCAAAGTCAAAATTGGCCTTTGGTTCTTTGTTCAATGCTATTCTTCATGGGAGCTGTTAACAAAGACCTGGGGACTGAAAATCAACCGCCATTTTGGATTCATAACCCCTGTGAGATGTAACTGCAATGTACTCATTTCTTAAAACCTCTATTCCACCATAAGTGGGCCTTAATAAATACATACAAATATCCTTAGGATGTTGAGCTTTGAGGTCAACTGCACAACCTTTGTTCATCAGTAGAGAAGCTTTCAGCTCTTGCTGGTCTTCAACTTGACTCTCCATCCTCACAGCCTTTGGACCTCCTTGAGTTTTCACCCATCTCAAGCAACATCTCACCCTCTTTTATCCCACCCTCCCTGCCCTCACCAATCTTTGCATGCAGACGAGCAACAGAATTGCCTCACCTCTTCACCATCTCTGGATCCAACATTCTCCACCACCGCAGAGATGCTAAGATTCCCACAAATGGGCACTTGGTCAGCACTCACTACCAGATCCCTGTACTGGAAGGTGGTATATGAGAGTCCATAGCCAAAGGGGTACATTGGGGCCTCTTGTCCATAGTAGCGATATGTCCTGCCAATCATTGTGTAGTTCTCCATTGGGGGTACCTGTGGTTGAGGACAAGAGTAGTGAAGGACATGGGAAAATTTGGGGCTATATGCAGGGGTGGGATTCACATTTTTAACAACTGGTTCTGTGGGCGTGGCTTAGTTGGTGGGTGTGGCTTGGTGGTCATGTGACTGGGTGGATGTGGCTTAGTGGTCATGTTATTGGCTGGGTGTGGCCAACACAATATCACTTACATCGAGGCATGCATCTCCTCGCCTGGCCTCTCATGACTGTGAGGATGATGCAACAGTTGTAAGTATGAAAAATGCTCATAAGTCACTTTTTTCAATGCCATTGTAACTCTGAATGGTCACTCCACACAAGCAAAGTACCAGCAAAGGAGGGGGAAAAAACTCCAGAGAAGTTCCTGAGACAGGAAGTCTAGTCCTGCCAAGAATGTAATAAAGGTTAACGGAGAGGCAGTTTCTGTAAGCAACACCAGAATGTTTCCTTCCTGCCTTCCTTACAGGATTAGGCCAGTAATTTCTTCAAACAACTGGTTCTCCGAACTGCTTAGAACGTTAACAACCGGTTCTAGCGAATAGGTGCGAACTGGTAGAATCCCACCCCTGCAGTCATCCAGGTATATACTAAGTCATCCAGATCGTGGTTGGTCCCAGATATGCTTTTTCAAAAGCAACTGGACTTTGTTTTTCCTTGAAGACGTTTTGCTTCTCATCCAAGAAGCTTCTTCAGTTCTCACTGAATGGTGGAGAATGGAAGGAAGCTTCTTGGATGAGAAGTGAAATGTTTCAAGGAAAAATAAAGTCCAGTTGTCTTTGAAAAAACACCTTGGGGAAATTTGGGGCTATAGCAAGCAGGATCTAGGAGCGACTTGAGGGTCTGTTCTTGCCCAGCCTTTATCGGTTAACCACCCTTGATTAAGTGCTCTACATTGTCCCGATGTCAGCTTATTTTTTTGTAGTTAAGGTTTAATTACCGATTTGTTTTTCCTTGCTTTTATTTTAACTGGTGTGACGGCATTATTTTCCTGTATACTTTAAAAACAGTCCTTTCTATTCAAGGGGCAGTTAATGGGCTGTGGCTAATCCCCCATTGGAGACCCACAAAAAAACTAATTCAATGAGTTGAATCTGCATAAACTTTTAATTAAAATTGCCAGCGGTCTTTGTGGAATCTGACACACTTCAAAGGAAAGACTGCAACAGAATCTGGCTCTGGGAAAGGGACACCGCTGAACAGCACACCGGACCTTAATTTTACATGATGTATTTTCTAGTCTATATTTAGAAAAGTCAAGTCCCCTTCACTCTGAAGAACTTCACAGAGTCGTTTATGTAGTTTCCAGGGCAACAATACAGAAATGGTTTTATTTTAAACTATCTTCTTTCAAGACGATGTATGAGTTTCCATTTTAGTCTGCAATCCTTTGGTGATCTCACATTCCAACGGTAATCCCATCATATCCCCACTATGTTTTTTAAGATCAGCCAAGGGGTCTGTTTCAGCTCTGTCCATCTTGAAAAAGCCCAGGACATTTACAGTTGGACTGTGGATTCTGGAACACTTTGGAGACATTTGAGCATGCAAATTTGCTCTGGTACATGGTCATTCCAAGAAATGCTAGTGCTCTGGTGAGAAGGACTCTCACATTGTTAACTTTCAAGAAGGAGGAAAAAGAAATACTTTCTGTCAGGCTTTCTGTCTAACAGACCTGGGGGGCAGTGGCTGCTATTTTTAGACATTATATGTGTATAATATTATGGGCTTTTATTTCTTGTATGCAGGTTGTTTTTCTGATTTTATATTGTACTGATTTCTAATAAGAAGATGGTCTAGAGCAGCGGTTGCCAACTGATGGGCTGCGGCCCACCGGTGGGCCGTGAGAAAATTTTGGTGGGCCGCAGAGAAATCTCACCCCCAGAGCACACTCTTCCCCAAAGCAATTAATCCAGGCTGCGCAGAAACACAAGGCTGTGCCGCCCACATGGCCCGCGGGAACCCTCCTTGCCCACTCACTCCTTATCCGGCAAACTTGCCTGATAAATTGCTATTTTTCCAACCATCAGCTGTTCTGCTGTGCTGGGAGATTTAGATTAGCTAGGAAGCAGGAAATGGTTGGATTTGTTGATTTCTAGCTAGTCTTTAGATCTTCGTCTCTGCTTTTAAGCACAACCGAATCTCCCTTAGGACTAAAGGTTCTATTATTCAGTGCAGACTCTTGACAAGCAAATTTTATGTGACAGACTGAGCTAGCCGATAGCAGATAGATAGATCACTGAATGATTCTGTAAGCAACTCAATCTGCCTGCCTGCTTGGCCTGATTTTGGGTAAAAGTTGCTCTTTTTTAAATAAAAAATTCAATATTTATATAAATATAAGCCATGCCCAGCCAGTCACATGACCACCAGCCACACCCACAAATTCGGCCATGCCCACAGAACTGATTAGTGGTCCCTGGGATTTAAAATTATGAGTTTGGTGGTCCCTGAGGTCCAAAACGTTGGCGACCCCGGGTCTAGAGAGGTATAGTGGCACACTAGTGTAATAAAATTAGGAATAGAATAGAATAGAATAGAATAGAATAGAATAGAATAGAATAGAATAGAACAGAACAGAATAGAATAAACAATCACTTAATCAACTTTTAAATCCTTCCCAACAACTTTCTGGAAAATAAAAACAATGGACAAACCTGGATTTACTTAACAGTTATCGCCAAAAAGATGGTAAAATTGGATGAAGTGATGACTCACGTAATGGAAATTCTACCCCCAATCGTGGCCATTAAGTTGATGACTTTCTGTAGGTTTTTTTTTCTTGGGGAGGGGGCGGGAGAGGATTCAGTTATTTCCTTCCTTTCGAGTGCCACAGTCCAGGAAAGAAGCATCATTCCCCATTCCAGCCATACCTGGTCCATTCCTGTTGGCCATGTAGCTGGCAGCCTGCCGGCTGGATTTGCCCCTTCAGCGCCCACCAACATCTTGGCCAGAGCCAGCCCTGTGGTCTCAGCAGGAAAGAAACAAGCCACAATTGCTCCCACGCCATCCTGTTCCTTGGCCCAGCTGATATCCAGAGGGCCGGCGTTGAACAGGAGCAGAATCACAGGACGGCCGGCGGCTGAAATGAAAGACCCCACCTAGCTCATGAGGAGACAAGTTGCGATCTGTGCATCCTTCACAGGTGATGTTCTCCAGATATATGGACTACCGTACCCCTCATCCCTAGCCACCATGTAGAAGGAGAGCCAAAGACGGCTGACCCTGGGAACTGCCTATCACCACCAAGTTCCAGGTGAGCAGAGGGCACGCTTTTCAGGAATAAGATCCACAGGTGGTAGTAGCAGACACAGGTAACTTATAGGTAACCAACCCAGAGTCCAAAGTACCTTTTCAACCCTGATCCCATCATGCAGCTAATATCAAGAGTAAACTCCCAATCATTATGACGCCTTTTTTAGACCAAGGAGGTATAAAAGAAGGAAGCATGCAACGGTTTTTCTAAAGCAACAATTATTGTCAACATTAACAATACTAAAAAGTTTATAATACTGGTTGAGTAAAGCTCAAATCCTGCTAACTACAGGGACATACTTAAGTAGTTTCCTGAAAGTAGCACCCGCTGGATTGTTTAGCTTCACATTCTACCCTACAACCCTACAACCCATCTCTCTGGGGTCTCCCACCCAAAGAACATACCTGTTCTGATCTTGCTTAGCTTTTCAAGGTCAATCTCTAGGTGCTACCACCCAATTGCGCCATAACAATTCAACCGGACCCTAACATGTGGTCCAAGAAGACCAAAATGCTGCCCCCATCTCCCCTAGTGATGTCACTCCGGGCTTCTTAGAGTCCTCCTCTGGGGAAAGAGATAGTCCAACTCACCCCAGGCCACAGAGGACTGCAGAAGGTCCAGTTGATGTGTGGGCAAAGACAAGTTCTTGCGGTCATTGTATTCGGACTCCAAATCAGTCCCTGAGAGGAAGGAACAGAGTGTGTGTGTGAAAAAGGACTGCTTTGATGCTCTGACGTTCCAGAGCTGTCCAATCTCTGTGGCTGGGGATTTTTTCTGGGAAGAGGGGGAAATTTCTCAATCATCCAGGTCATGGTTGTCCCAAAGGTTCTTTTCCAAAAGACAACTGGACTTTCTTGTTTTTTTTTTCTCTCTTTGAAAATGTTTCGCTTCTTATCCAAGAAGCTTCTTCAGTCCTTTAAGGCAGAGATCCCCAACCTTTCCAGCTTGGCGGTGCAGCCTGGTGTATGCGTGGGTGTGTCAGAGACAAGACACACCTGTGCGTGCTCTCTGTTCAAGCAAGTGGAGCTTTGCACGCAAGTGCCCTCTGCTCATGCTAAGGGAGCTTCACGCACATGCACTTTTCCATCTCTCTCGCGGCCCAAACAGGCCACGGCCTGGTACTGGACTGTGGTATGGGGACCGGGGACCCCCGCTTTAAGGCAGTCCTTCAGTCCTTTAAGGCGGGAGCCCCTAATGTCCGGGCCATGGCCCACTCCTGTGCTGTGAGCCATTCGGAATCAGGCTGCGGAAGTGTCATACATGCAGGCACATGCACCCCCACTTGTGCAAATGGGGCGGTGTGCATGCATTTTCTTGATGGGTGCTCGTATGGAACCATCCCTTCTCCCTCATTGGTCGATAAAGCCAGAAAGATTGGGAAACTTTTCTTTAAGGCAACTGGGCTTTCTGGTTTTTCTTCAAGACATTAAAAAAACAAACAAACGAGAAAGCCCACTTGCCTTCGAAATAAAAGCGCCCTGGAGATGACCCTAACCTTGATGAAAACAGAGAGGAGATCTGTCTGCCCACAGAAGGAACAGGGATGGAGAAAGCATCACGGGAAAGGACACTCCCTAATTCTCTGGAAAGTCAAGTCACAGGAGAGGGAGAAATTCTTTCAGGCTTGCAAGATTCTGTTACTACAACCTTAGACTTCTTGAAGGGCTGACAGAAACCCTGCATTTCTAGGCACAGCTCTTACCTGTCCCAAGGCACACAACCACAATGTCTGCTCCTTCGATTGCAGCTTTCACATCTTTGGGAGAATACACGAGACATCTCGGATGCTCACATCCAAGGGCAGAGGTGACATTTGCTGCGATAGCTGCCAAGCCCCTCCTGCATCAGCCAGAAACGAGAACTTCTCAGAAGTCACAAACCCCGGAAGGACCTCCTCTTCAGAGCCTTGACTTGTGAAACTGGATCAACCAACCCTGGGAACGTCCTTCATACGTCCCACCATATTATAGGCACATTTTAAGTACCTACAACCAGCCGAAGACCCAAAGTAGTAGTTGAACTGCCGTTGGCTTTATAGTTGAGTGTAATCAGAAGAAGGAATAAGCTTGAAGAACAGAAGGAAGAGCCACAACCAAGACAACACTCCAATAACATATCTCTCTCATTTGACAGTGATTTGGGGTGGCTCATAAATTTAATAGATAAAATAATAAAATAATAATTCACAGCAGCTGTAGAAAAGCTGAGAGGAAGTCTAGATGAGAGCTCAGATTGAAGACCATCAGCCCCAATCGCACCACCGCAGTGACACCCAAACCTGTTTGGGGGCAGAGGGAGGATTGTTGGTCCTACCTGGGTGTATAAATGTACTGGGGTTCAGGGATGGGTGCATAGTCCCCAAAGAGGAGATTAGCGTTGTCTGCAAAGGGTCCGACTACCTGCCAGAAAGAGTAAGGGAAAGGAGAGGGGATGCCGTGTCTCAAATGAAGTTAGTGGCCATCAAGGTTTCTTTGGGATTGACTTTGTCCCCATTTTATAATTGAATTTAACAAACTAAAATCCACAGCATTTATCATAGCACCCACTGTTTGAAAAAGCAACCCTAAGATTTGGCCAGTCTGGACCTACAACAGGACCTCGAAAATTCCCTCACTCCCCTTTTTAAATTTAAATAACCTAATTTCTAACCAGAAATGCATTGAACCCCAGGAATGAAGTCGCAAAACTTCTCATGCCAGTCTCTATTCCTGATTCTCATCCTCCTACCCCCACCCCAGCAAGATTCTCCTTCAGCCACCTCATCTAAGGGAGGTTCTGCAGGTGAAGGCTATCCACCCAACCTCAGCTGACCTTGAAAGCCCAAATAGGACTGGACCCTCTTAATCAGAGGGTTCCCCCAGCAGGAGACTTCAGAACTTGCCTGAAAATAAAAAAATTAACCCTGCATGAAAGGGTCCACATAACACACACACCCTTCATTTGAGGGAGTCTTTACTCTTCCAATAACTTCAGGGTTTTTGTTAGTTGTTGCATATTTTGAGAGCCAAATGGTGTTGCTGATCAGTTGTGAAACTCCCAGAAGTCAACTAGACAATCTGGACAATGTTAGCTCAGTCACATTCACAGATGTGTCAATCTCCCCATGAATATGTCCCAGGAAGGAATATCCATTTTTTTAGTGCAAATTTATCAGGAACAGGTTAATTTTTGCAAGTGCCTCTCGGTGAACACTTACCGCAATGGTCTTGTGCAACAAATATTCCTCCTTGAAAGGCAGCATTTCATTCCGGTTTTTCAGCAAAACAAAGCTCTGGAGGGCGGCTCTGAGGGCCAGATTGCGATGGGCTTCTGACTGTACAACCTCCATCCCCAGCGCGTTATAGGGGTTCATGGCTGGCGGGTCAAATTCTCCCAGGCGTAGACGAGTGAGGAAAAGGGGACGGACGCGATGCCGGATCGTCTGCAGGAAGTAGGGAGAAGCAGAATGTCTTCAGTAAACCCCAGTGGAACACCGGGTGTGTCCTTTTAAAATCCCTTGGCAATTAAATCCCTTGGATACTGAAAGGATCTATATATTTAGGACCTAGTTTTTTACAAGGTCTTTCTGGGTTCCAATATTTTGTGGACAAAATATACTTTATTGTCTACTTTAAACACCTTTTGAGTAGCTCGTTTCTTGTCTGCCTTGTCCTTCTTTGACTTTTGGGGGTGCTTTTTCCAGAGCATTGCATACCTCTGGTCATGTGCCTTTTAAATTATCCATCCAATCAGTTAATGCGGTGGAAGAGGGGATTTCTTGAGGGATCTCAGACACAGCCACATATTCAATCCCTGTGGTCACTTTAAAAGGGGTAAAACCAGCGTTGCCGTGTACCACATTGTTGTAGGCTACTTCAGCAATAAATCAGCCCAATCGTTCTATTGATAACTTGGATAACATCTTTTATCTTTAAATCTTTTAAGTAAAGGAGTTACTTTTCTACCAGCATTTATACATCTTAAAATGACTCTGCACATTTTCCTACTGTATCCCACCAAGGTACACAAATTGATTTACCTGCCTTGTTGAAGGGGTTTTGTTTTATGTCTTGTCCATTGATGCATAACTTGCAATGATTCATTCCGTTTCTCCTCTTATGCATTATTTTGGATACTCCCGATTACATCGCACAATCTGTCTAACATCCACTGCAAATCACTCCAGTACTTAGCCAACCCCAGGGCATCATCGGAATTAAAAGTGTACTTAACATGCATACCCTTCGTCAGCAAATTCGAACATTAACATAACCCTTCCCTTTCATTGCATTCACTGCTTTTCCCACGCCATTCCACAAACCTTGCATTGCACATTTGGATGGCATTCTTCTCTCGTGTTCCAAGCCATTCCCACCTTTTCCCTTAATTTCACTTTTCTCTCCGTTTAATAGGGAGGCTGAGCTATCTTCTAATTAGGGATTTGTACTTTCTCTTATCCCAGAAAATTACATTTTCTATTCGCTCCAATTTCTTTTATTTTTCTTCTACATTTGTTTTCCTCTAAGAACCGCTTTTAAAGTCGTCCCCAACTTACATTTTCACCAAGAACATGTATAGATAGTCCTCAGTTTATGACCACAGTTGGGACTAGAACTTCTATCACAAAGCAATGTGGTTGTTAAGTGGGCCATGCCTTACTTTACAAGCTTTTTGATGCAGTTGTTAAACAGATCTGGCTTCCCTCATTGAATTTGCTTGTCCGAAGCTGCCTAGGAAAGTCGCAAATGGTCATCAGAAATATTCATGGTTGCCTTTCATGGCTTTACTTAACTGAACTGAGCACTTCACTTCTGCCACAAGTGCAACCACAGCCCTACTTTATTTCAAGCACGTCCATACTGTTAAATGCCAACAAGGATCTCAGTCTTGAGACTGCCTTGGCAAGCCAACATACTGTGGCCTGCGGGGCAGTGACACACAGCTATCTTTTTAATACATAAGGGATTCATGAAAATGTAGACTTGCTTTAACCAAGCATGCGTGCAAGAAATGAACAAAAGTAGCAACTACAATGCACAGCACAAGTGTTGTAACATACAAGAAACTGGAATAAAAGGTGCTGAATTCTTAAGCTTACTAGAGACTGCAGTACACCGTCCATGGATTAAGAAGGTTGTGGGAATCCAAGTGCTGCTTTAGTATGAGATGCAGGCCATCATGGTTTATTGGCTTGCTCACTGCAATTAACAGCAATGGCAATGGCATTTAAACTTATATACACCTTGAAGTGCTTTACGGCCCTCTCTAAGTTCTTTACAGAGTCAGCATATTGCCCTCAACAATCTGGCTCCTCATTTTAGCAACCTCAGAAGGATGGAAGGCTGAGTCAGCCTTGAGCCAGTGAGAATTGAACTCCTGGCAGTGGGCGGATTCAGCCTGAAATACTGCATTCTACTCACTGCGCCGCCATGGTTCATAATGCCTATTTGTTAAGTGGTCATGAAGTAATGACTACTTAGGAGTTCCAGGGTTTATAGTTGAGCATGTTGTGTAAAAGCTGCCAGGGAATAACAGCTCCAAAATATGGAGTTGAAAGGCAACAGCAAAGATTTATCTCATCTTCTGCAACATTCCTGAAAAATGCCCATCTAACTTCTGTTGCTTAAAGTTCCAGTTGAAGATGAGTCTGGCTCTTTCCATGACACTCAAACACCTGAAATCAAAACCTCCCTACTTTGTAATATGACTCCATCATTATTAAATCCGACTTAGCTTTTCTTCTTCAAGGAGATACTCCTTAGAGCCCTGTCCTTCTTACTGAACTACAACTCCCAGCAATCCCATTTAGTAATAATTATCAGAGAATATTCATGAACTGGAATAGATCTTAGTAACAAGGTCAGCCAATGAGAGCTGAGTTGAGAGCTGAAACTTAAAGAGAGAATCTGGGCCTGGTTTATCTCTGTTCTGTGCTCAGCTCTAAAGTGAAAGAGAAACTAACTTGCTTGCCTACTAAACTAAAGTGAAACTGGTGTCTGTTTCTGAGCTCCTGAGTTGCTGTTCTGCTCTGAACCTGTAACACGTCTGCTTGAGTTTGAGTTTGCTCCATGCTGGAGAAATCTACAACTGGTATTGTAAAATTTACTTTATGTGTTTATAAAGAAGTTAAATGAAGCCTCAGTCACTTATGTTTACTTTTCTGGCGCTGAATTTACACTGCAAAACTCTGAACAATAATTAATTGCAAAGGATGCTGGAAGTTGTAGTTTAGCAACATTTGGAAGAACCCTGTTTTTCTTCAGAAAGAGACAGTATCACATCCCGACTTGTCTGCTCTGGAATTGGTGGCAATTTCTTCTACTGCAAGGAGATGGACCACTTACTTCCACAGAAATGTTGCCCTTGCTAAGGGCTTCAGCTATGTACATGTAAACATTCTTCTTCATCCCAAAAGAAAGCTCTAGGTTACATCCGGCATTCACAGCCACTGCAGGGAGAAAGAAGGATGGCACAGTTAGTCCAAAAAATTCAGTGAAACATTGGCTTCAATTCATGTTTATCTGCAAGTCATGGTTTGGCTATCTGTCTGAGGAGACAGAGAATCTGGCAATAGTACGCCACCCTTAGCAAGTAAATAGCAAGAGCAGGTAGACTGGTGCTTCACAGTACTTTACAATCTTCTCTAATGGGTTTACAAAGTCAGCATATGGCCCCCAACAATCTGGGTCCTCATTTTAACAACCCTGGAAGGTTGGAAGGCTGAGTCAACCTTGAGCCAGTGAGAATTTGCCTGCAGTACTGCATTCTAACCACTGTGCCACCACCTCATGATAGAGGACAAGATAATCTTTGCTGTTGCCCTCCAATTCCAGGTTTTGGAGTTGTTATTCCCTAGCACAGTGGTCCCCAACCTTTTTTGTACCACAGACCAGTACAATCCACGGACCGATCCACGGACCGGTACCGGCATCAGCACGCACCACCAAGGCAAGGCGAACCGAGCGACCGGCCAGCCAGCTGTCCCCTGCTTCTCCCCGCAACCTTCAACTCCTCCTTTGTACCTTCTTGCGGTCGATGGGCTTTTCGGGCTCTTTCTTAATCTCCTCCTGAGTAATGCGAGACTCCACCGCCATTGGGACGGCTCTTCGTTTGAAGCCGCCCCCCCCTTCGACGAAACTAAGGCGCGAGGATTCCTTCAGCACCCAAACGCCGCTTTCCAACTGACGACCGACAAGCTCACCTGGAAGCACTTTCTCAAGCGCCGTCGAAACAAGATGGCGGTGCCCACTTCTTTGCGGCCCGGTAAAAAATGATCCACGGACCGGTCCCGGTCCGGG
Source organism: Pseudonaja textilis (assembly GCF_049901715.1). Lineage (NCBI taxonomy): Eukaryota > Metazoa > Chordata > Lepidosauria > Squamata > Elapidae > Pseudonaja > Pseudonaja textilis. Next base: position 7,493,741 of record NC_141999.1, read on the forward strand.
GCCCAGTGGTTGGGGACCCCTGCCCTAGCAGCTTTAACTACCAATGTTCATATTACAGTCCTTTGGATCTCCATTTCTCACTGCTAACATTAACCTGATAGTGCCTAAGATAATATTTATAAATTCATCCGTGATGATAGTATATGTGCTAATTGGGAGGCTCAGGGGTTAAATATGCTAGGTTTGTCAGCTGGAACGCTAACAATCTGGGTTTGAGACCCGAGCGCTATGTGATGGGGTGACCCCGTTACTTGCCTCAGTCCTGCCAACCTAGCAGTTTGAAAGCATGCAAATGCAGGTAGATAAATAGGTACCACTTCGGTGGGAAGGTAACACTGTTGCCTTGGAGAACAGTCATTCTGGCCACATGACCAAGGAAGCATCTTTGGACAATACTGGCTCCCTCGGCTAAAAAATGCAGATGAGCCCCTTCACCAGAATTGGGCCCCACTGGATAGAGGAAAGCTTTACCTTGACATTTATATGTGCTAATTATAGACAAGGAGTTTTTGGTAGAGAAAACAGTAGTTGGATGATGAAAGTAAGGACAGATGGAAGCAAATCTGGGTTCCAGGCTACAAAATTAGCCCCAGAGCATGGACTCTCAGAACTCAATCTGCAACTGAAGCTAGGTTGCAAGGGGCTTCCACCATGGAGATGAGAAGGGAGGTGCTTTGCAACACTCACCAATTGCAGTCTCCAGGAAACTGTGGGTGTAGTGGTGCCCAGACATGATCAGCTCCACAGCACCTTCATCGCTCACTACATAACCCTGGAAGCCCCATTCATCACGCAGGATGTCTGTCAGCAGCTTCTTGTTTGCACAGGCCGGGACTCCATTAATTCTGCCAGACGAACCAAGGATGGTTAGCAGACTTACAAGCACGACCTCTTTGGGGTCATCGCTTCCTGATCTGACAAGAGCCAGTTTGGTCTGGTGATTCAGGCACCGGGGGGAAAAAAGCAGGAGGTGGTGAGTTCTAGTCCCGCCTTAGCCATGAATGCCAGCTGGGTGACTTTGAACCCTTCTCTCTCAGCCCAACTCACCTCACGGGTTGTTGTTGTAGGTAAAATAGGAGGAGGAGGATTTGTTGGATGTATGTCTCCTGCCTCACGTTATTTATAAAAGTAATACAAGCAGGATATAAATAAAATAATAAAACAAAATAAAAAATGCAATACAATAAATAATAGTAAAATAATAACAATAAAATAAAATAAACATACCTGTTATAGCTACACATGAAGCTAAACGTCCCAGCCCTTACACAGGCTTCAAACTGAGGCAGGAAAGTCATGCGCCAATCACGTTCCTCCACCTGTCACAAAACACATCACCATGTTCTCAATATGCTGCCAGCTCATTCAACAGGGCTTGTGAATCTTCTCCCAAATCAATTCTGTCTTCTTCCTCACCTTAGGTTGCACATGACCACTGCCAGAAAGCTCATAAAATTGACGGGCCTTTCCCGGGAGTACTTACAATCTGGTTCCTTAATTCCAACAGCTGCACCCTCCCTCACAGTCATAGGTCAACTGCTCAACAACTGGCTCACATTTATGGTTTTGTTTGCAGCCTCCTGGGTTCACATGACCACATTTTACTATGGTTTTTGCCAAAACCAGCATTTCCTTCTGGTTTTCAGCAAAACCAGCCTATAGTGAATAATTGGTTCACTTTATAATTACAGCGTTCACTTTTACAACTGTGGTCTTTGCTTAACAACTACCACAAACAAGGTCATAGAGTTGGGTCAGTCAGATGGATAACCTGCATTTCAACCATCATGACTCACAGCCGTAATGTGAAGACTCCATTACAGTCTTAAGTTTAGGACTGTTTTGTCAGAGAAGGTCAGCCAATGAATAGGCATAGCAACTAAATCAGCCAATGAGGACAGTTTGGAAACTGAAACTAGAAGTAGCCTAGGCTGGAAACTGAAACTAGAAGTAGCCTAGGCGGGGCTCTATATTAAGCTCTGAGTCTGTCTATTGAAGATGAAACTAGCTTGCTGAACTAAAGTGAAACTGATGTCTGTTTCTGAGCTCCTGAATTGCTACTGAAGTTACTTGCAACATGTTTCTGTCTGAGTTTGCTCCATGTTGGAGAAATCTACAACTGGTTTGTAAAATCTACTTATTATGTTTATAAAGATATTAAATGAAGCATTAGCCATCTGTGTTTATTTTTCTGGCGCTGAATTAACGCTGCAAAACTCTGAATATACTTGTAAATAGCTTAAATTCATAACCATCCTGTAAGGTCTCCTTGTTCACTCATTGTAACCCAAGCCAACCCTTTAAATGTCTATGGAGATTCTCAGTCATCCGAGTCATGGTTGTCCCAAAGGTGCTTTTTTCAAGGGGCAACTGGACTTTCTTTTGTCTTTGAAGATGTTTTGGTTCTCATCCAAGAAGCTGAAGAAGCTTCTTAGATGAGAAGCGAAATGTCTTAAAAAAAACCCCAGAAACTCCAGTTGCCTCTTTAAAAAGCAACTTTGGGCCAGAACTTAAACATATGGTTGAGGGGTCATTTCATAGTCTAATTAATGCTAATAGGAGATGGTGGTTGGTCAGATTCCCACAACACCCATACAAACCGCGAAGTAAAGCAATGGGCTGGCTCTCAGGGAAAGCAGACATGGACGCTAGCCAGCCCCTCCCTGGCTGAGAAATAAATAGTAGGGATTGGCAGTGGCTGGTTGTCACAGACAACTGTTCAAACGAATTGTTTCTAGTATATAGAAACAATTCGGATTTCTAGGCTAGAACCAGGTCTGTTGGGACTAACTGTGTTTGGTTTTTTGTTTAACCATGTGAATAAAAGACTGTTCCTACCCTGTTTGAAAAGGGGGTTTGTTTATACTCGTGAGTAAGTGGCTTATCATTACTTGGCAAGGCTGGGTCAGAACACCCAGGGTGTAACTGTGGTACAAATGAACAAACAATAACTTATATATATATTGAGAATTGACCCTCTGGAAATTTCAAGGCAGTTGGGATGATGTCATGACATCCACACCAGAAACACTTAGATGGTTAACTTTCTTAGATATTGAACTATAACATCTACCTGACTGTGACTCTACGACGGCATATGATGGCAATTTTATCATGGTTTTAGCCCAATTTAATATTTTACCACCTCTGCTGTGTTTGTGTTTGTATGTATAGTGTGTTTCCTTAGTGTTGTTATATCCGTGATTGCATGACCCTTGTAAATAAATAAAAGTCTATTATGCTGTTCTTGCTTTGAGGGTTGCAGGAAACTAGGCAGTTGGAATGAAAATAGATGAGCTAGAGAAACTGGCAGGAAGGAGGCGCCCAACTCCAAAATCCACCTGGACAGAAGCTCCATCTTCGATCCCATTTCACTCACCTTGGCGTCAAAGACAAACCGGGATACAGGGATATTCTCAGGACCTCCATGGACATCAAAATGCTTGCAGCCAGCATTAGCTTTGATGTAACGGGGATGGTCACCCTGAAGTCCCTTCACAAATGCAATTCCCAGTTGGGTGGTCAAGAATGGGTCCTCCCCATAAGTCTCCTAAGAGTGGGAAAAGAAGCAAGCTGGTCAGCTCACCCCTATTCTTCCCCTACCCCGTTTTTATTTCAGTTAATGACAAGCGTAAAATGAGAGCAATCTGGCAAAGAAATGAAAAGAATTACAAAGAAGAAGCACCAAAGCAATGGGATTCTTAAATAACAGGTGTATAGTATAGCAAGATATTACTACTGTAACTCTAAACCTACAATCTAAAGTGAAATGCAGAATATTATCAGTCTTAAACCTGTAAAGTTAAGCTAACACCCATGATCAAAAGCCCTTGATCTTTGAGTCACTCATTTCTACTTCTGGTTATCCCATTTTTGAGAGTTCCTAGCAGTTCCTTGGGTCTGCCTTAAATTTCTACAGGTCAAACTATCTTTTTTAAAAAAATAGTTTCTATTTTATTTTATAAATAAAATAAAAAGGTCAAACTGTCTCAAGATTTGCTTGAATCTAATTTTTAGAAGCTCCTTTTTCAGCTCAGGTGACTCTTACGGCCAAGACTAGGAATATTTATAGCCTTTAGTGTAATCCCTGTTGAGATAAGATCACCTTTATTGTCATGTTTTTACTGTGAGCACACTGGCAAACATTTAAAATGAAATTCCACATAGATTCTATATACATACATACGTACATACAGCATGTGCGTGTTATATGTTACACACATAGACATATTCAACCATACATATGCACACACATATATATTAATCACTGTTCATTCTGAACACTTAGTGCAAAAAGGTAAAACTGAGACTTCACAAGGTTGATGCCACATGGAACAAATCTCTGACTGAATCTAGATGTTCTGCTTCAGATACCACATAACCTCTCCCAGAAGGTAACAAGGAGATTCTTGAGGTTCAAGAATCAGCAATTGTTCTTCACAACTTTGGAGACACTCAACAATAGTTGCATTTCAGAGGACTATTTTTCTGTCAATTAAAGTTTCTGATATGTTTTCCCTGGTCTTCCTGGTCTCACCCTCCCTGTTCATGTTCCTAAATCTTTGATACCTGGTTCCTGCCCCACAGTGGATGCCGCATGATGTTCAAGACTGGGCTGAAGCAGCTTAAACCGGTATGGTCCTTGTAGTAGCCTATGGAGTCAAAATAGTTGTGCTTGGCGCGAACCTCAGTGGCCGTAGCATTGGCCACTTCGAAGATGAGTTGAGGACTGTTTGAAGACATAAGGAGAGTTGAAGAGAAAAGGATTCTTATTTGCCATGAAATGAGGTCATGCCAAACATGCCAGGCTGTCATTCTTTACAGATGGGAGTCTCAGTTCTCTGCAGGGCCAAGAGATCTCTAATTGAGGCCCCAACTATATATTTTGCGTCAATGACATCATATGCAAATTGTGTACAGCAGGTCATTTACATGATTTGCATTGTGATGTCATGGCATAGGTGACATCATTTGCCCTTCCCTGTGGATACCCAAGTTGTCGTCTTCTTAATAAATTTAATATTTTTTTAGGGAGATAAAAACAAATATTAGAAAAGAAACAGAGAAATTAAGAATAAATAAGTAAGAAAGAAAATAGAAACAATACCAATAGAAAAAGAAAAGATTGTAAAGAAGCAGCTTATTATTTTTGGACAACAGTTGTAAATGCAAAAAAGCAACAACCTAGTTTAAGACAATATTCAATCGGAAGATGAGAGGATTTATTTGAGACATGTTAGCCATAGTCAGGATCATAAATGGAAGCTACGCAGAAGAGGGGATTGTAACGATTTTCCTTGCCACAGAAACTAAGACTCAGAAATAAGGTGACATTACCTAGATTTTCTTCCAAACCAAGGAAGGGCTTCCTAAAGGTTGTTCTTAGGTTGTTCATAGGTAGACAGTGGAGCAGTCTACCTCTGGTGGTTTGGGTTCCCTATCTCTGGAGACTTTGAAGAAGAAGCTGTACATCTGACTCTGGTAGATGGTGTAAATTGTCTTTTGAGTAGACAATCCTTGTGGCCCTTCCAACTCTACAATTCCAAAAATGGTACCAGGTTTTGCAACTCCGGACTCTCAAGATGTCTATGTCTGAGGGTATACTGAAAATTTAGCAATAACGGGTCACCAAGATTCTAAGTGGGCGAATTCAGAGACAGAATTGGGGCAACATTCACATAACAACTGCTTTTCTGACAAATGGCAATTTTGTCTTCAATTGTGGCCATATGTCTAGGACTACCTGTACACTGACTTAATGGGCATTGTCCTACCTGAAAGAGGCAGCCAAGCCGAGTGCTTGAGGAAAAGATGTCGCCCAGCCCGGAGCCTCTGCATCCCCACGAAGACATTCAGTGTTCCAGTTGTAGGGTCCAATGCCCAAACGAACAATAGGTGGGGCTGGTCCATTTCCCAGAGCTCCACCTCTCGCCATCTGTGAGTGTGGTGAATGGATAACTACCATCAGGCACTCCTCTGAGGCGGTTTGATAGATGAAGACAAGCAGACTGGTCTTCCAAAGCCCCATTGACCATCATCCCCACCAAACCACTCAAGATGCTTCTCATACCTGCAGGATCATCTCCTCAGGGGTCAGCCTGTTAACCAGGTCATCCACTCGTTCCTCCCAAGACAATGTGGGATTCCTGAAGGGGAAGTCCCACCCCCAGCAGAGCCCAGCCAACAGCAATGGGGCAGCAAGGCCACAAAAGGCCATCATTTTTGTCTGCAATGGAGAAAACAGCAATACCACTTCGACTTACGTACTGCTTCATATTGCTTTACAGCCCTTTCTAAGCGGTTTAACACGGCATATTTCTCCCAATAATCTGGGTCCTCATTTTACTGGCCTCGGAAGGATTGGAAGGCTGAGTCAATCTTGCAGATTGAATTCCTGGCAGTGAGCCGAATTAACCTGCGATTCTGCATTCTACCCACTGCATGGTGAGTTTGTGGTGTAGGGGAACGTGCCTTTGAGTTTTCATCTAGATAGAGATGTTCTTTTTTGTGTGTGTGCATATCTTGGAAGTGGCTTAATCTTCCTTCTTCCAAGATGTTCTTCCTATTTCCCATTCCAGCCCCTACCCTGGTAATCCTATTCAAGAAATAACAAGTTTTTACAGGAAATTTCACAAAAGTCTACAATTTTTCCAAAGAACCTTCATCTTAAAATAAGTCTTTAATGGTTTATTAAGAAAAGCCCAAAGGAGATTCAAAAGCAGCTGCATTAATTCTGGGTAGAGCGAATGAATTCATCCACCATATCCTTGTTCATACAATTCAAAACCAGTTTTCGTTTCTCCACAACTCACTGAATTAACTACAAATGATTGGCTCTGCACATTAAACCGTGAACTGACTTACAAACCAATTCACTAGTTCGCAATCATGCTAAGCCAAAATTAAACCACATGATAACTCAAACCACAGTGTGATCTCAGCTCATTATACTAACTATGACTAAATGACATAGTAAACCATAATAGCGTGCAGTATTAAAAATGTGCAGTAAACCATAATAGGCTTTGATATGACCCCAATATCTGAATCCAGCCATTGTGGTCTATTCAACAAACAGTGCAATTTATGAACCCAGCCAAGAGTCACAAAGAGACTGCAGACAATATTTTATATTCTGATAGGGAGAGCTGGGTTCAAATCCAAGCTTGGATGTGGTGTCAATGGCAACCAATCCCACTGGGGAAGGGGGACATAAGGATGGAAGAACCATGTATTCCACCCTAGCTCTTTAGAAAAAAAAAAAAGGAAGCATCACAACAATGTGGATTCATAGCAACTTGGTATCAGCATTCATTTACTGATGAGCCCATATGCCAGTCCTATCACAGCATCTTAACCATCAAAAGAAAAGAGGGACTAGACTCCCCAATTTTGAAAAATGTGTGAACCCAAAAAGAAAAAAAGAAATTATATTTGTCTATTAGATAAATAAATACATACATACGACAGACAGACAGAAAGAAAAGAAAGACAATTCATAACAACTATGTAAAAGCATCGTTTCAACATGAATCCATAATGTGATTTGTTTTGCGTGTTGCATGTTGTAGGAATATCCAGCCAACTATGGTTTACCCAATAAACCCTATAAATCAACCATGGTTTTGTGCAATGTAGGAACCGAGCCTATGATAACTGTGTTCCCTCTGGGCTTAAAGGAAGCTGACAATGTCCTGGTTCAATCCTTGGAGGGCTGCCAATGTGGTTGCTTCCCTGCTTTGGCAGCACCTTCTGTGCAGAGATAAGATGAACTTGAGAAGATAACGAACCAAGAAACAGGTAAAGCGTTTGTAAGAACAGAAGCAACACCCTCTTCTGAAGATACCTTATTGAAAAAGTGTTAACCTGAACCGTGGAGCAAAGAACATGGAAGTTCTGGGACTTGTACTGATTTTTAAAGAATTGGAAAAGTTCTCAATGCCCAACTTTGAGCTTGCCACTCTCTCTCTCTCTCTCTCTCTCAGCCAAGCCCACTTCCCATGGTTGTCGTTGTGGGGGAAATAGGAGGAAGTATTTGTGCATTTGCCACGTTGAATGAACCATTTGAAACCGAAAGTCATGCTTTCATCAGGAGCAAACCTTTGATGATCAGAGGGAAAGACCACTTTGAGATGCATACCTGTCTTCGGGGCAACCATAGGAATCTTAACGATGTGGTTTTCTACCATGCTTTTCACTCCTCCTCATTCTAGTTTGCAGTCCTGAAGGCGATCTAACTTTATGTGGTTTTTGGAGTGCAACACCTGGATTACTTCCTACTTGTCAACCTTTCAGAGGCAGCAGAAGACATCATTTCTCAGCTATGCAGCCAACTTTCGGGTTGGCACCAGCACTTTTTCGGGTTTGGTTTTTCGGGTTCCAAGGTGGGATTGCGTCCCCCACCTCCCCAACCCCAAGGAGGCTCGTTTCTTCCGGGTCCTGCACCCTTCGCGAACCCAGCGGTGCCGGACCTGGTTCGGTGCTCTCCAGCGACGGAAAGTAACCGACCCAAGTTGGTTAAGGGTCGTTGATGGCGCTGCTGTCTCTCCCCCCGCACTCCCTGCGCTACCTTGCCCCCCTTACCTTCTCCCGCGATCCCTCCGTCCAGCCGCTCCTCCACCCGGCTAAGCGCAGAGTCGTTGCACAACGGCGATCACGGGGCAGCTCCCCGCCTCTGCAGCCCGGAGGCTGGCGGGGAAAAGCCGAGCAGCAGGCTGCGGTCTGGTGCGCGGAACAGGAGCTCCTTCCCGGCGGACTCTTTAGGCTTAGCAAGCTTTTAGCAGCCCGATCCCTCCTTGCTCAGCAACCTCTGGGCCCTTCGCTTCAGCACACCAGGAAGGGCGGGCGCTTGCGGGCGGAGTCGGGGCTTCTCTCCCCCCCACCTCCGCCCCCCGCTCGGATGAGCTGAGCCCGGCTCAGCTGGTCCGAGAGGAGCCGAGCTGCAGGCGAAAACGCTCGATCCCCTTCCGGTAGGTGGCCGCCGATCTGCTCTTCTCGGCTTGTCCGCTAGAGGGCGAACCCATTCCCCAGTCGGACGTCGGCTGCCGGAAGCGCGTCTGGGACAGGTAAACTTGCTGAGTCCACTCAAGCGGGAAAGTTACCTCAGCTCTTGCTAACTCCGCAGAATCAGCGGTGCGGTTTTCCTGAGGTGATGTAGAAGAAGGGTTTTGCCCCATCTCTTAAAAAAAAGGAATACTACTACTATTAGGAATACTACTACTACTGGTAACAACAACAAAACAATAACAACAATAATAATAACAACAACAACCAGCAACAGCAACCCGTATCAATTATTAGCATCAGTCTCTGGTATTTGTGATACATTTTTAAATGTTTGGTTGACCGAGTTTCATGTTTAATGAATAAAAGATAATAATAACAGCAACAATAATAACAATAACAATATTACAGCTGTCAAAAACTGAAGCATAACAATAATAATAACCCCCCCACAGGGTGCTGCCTTGATGTGGGGGGGGGGTCTTAACTGCTCCAATGAAGCTGAGAGCTGTGCTGGTGGTAGTGCAAACTACCAGCAGGTCCAACCATGTCAGAGAGGTCTCGGCCAAGGAGCACAACTGAGTGCACTCAATAACCCATGCAATGAATCATGGTGAAACACAACCAAACGAAGCCTCTACCAGCTTTAGTTGTTGCCCGGGTTAACAAGGACCGCGTCTGGTGTTGGGGAACCTGAGCATCCATTGACAAGTGGGCTAGAAGCCATGGGTCCCATAGCTGAGCAACCAGGGCATGGGCCTGCAGGAAGCTGAACAACCTAAGAAAAACGGCAGAAATACACTATGTCAGAGAACCGCACTGAAATGAAATGCTACTACAAAGCAGAACCAGAAAAATGAGGCTACCAAAAAAGGATGTGCAAATTATGGAAACAAGAATATCCAGATCAAGGATAACTGAATTACGATTAGCTGATCAGCAACAATTTATCACTCGGAACAAAGTGCTCAGTGAAGTCGAATTTGAAGAAATATGGAAAAATTGTGAAATGGGAACACAGATTGCTGAACAGCAGACTGCTGAAGTGGCAGCAGAAAATACTCCAATAACATCTGGAGCAACTGAACGGTCTGAATTCAAAGAAAATTGAGATATTTTGCAAGAACAGGAACAGCAAGGGCCTGAAGTCATCATTGAAACATCAAGAGTACTCAATGTCAGGCAGCAAGAACTGAAAGCTAAAATCTTGGCACGTGCTGCATCAAATGCAGAAAGAAGAAGGCTTCCAACATTGAAGACTGTGCCTAGAAAACATTTGGCACCATTGATGATAGATGCGAATTATGCACTTGCAGCAATCCAGATAATATCAATTGAACAAGCAAATTGCCTACAGCACAGCAGTCATAGTAACTGAAAAACTGGGGATTCAACCGCTGCAGCCCTCTAGAAAATTGACTGGAAAACCACAGTGGAAAATCAGGTTGCAGTTGAAAATCAAGAGCCTGCAAGCAGATGCCAGCAACTTGAAGAATTTGCAGGAGAAAAAGCTGAAGAACAGCAAGATCAAAAAACATCTGATTAAAAAATACGGGCTCAACACAAGAAAAATTGATGAAGCATTGGATATTGTGAAGCAGCAGATAACAACAACAGCAAGAAAAATTGAAAGATACGAAGCCAGAGCCATCCAGTACAAACAAAATCAATTGTTCCAATCAGACCAAAAATGGTTCTATCAGAGTCTGAATCAGACAGGGGATATTGAAAAACCTGAGAAAACGGCAACTACTCTGTTTTGGAAAGACCTGTGGGAGACTGAGAAATGCTACAACAAAAATGCTAGGTGGATCAGAGACTTTGAGACGAAATTCTCCAAGAACAAAATGGACCAACTGGAAATAACTAGAGATGATAAGCAACAGAGTGAAAAAAGTCAAGAACTGGACATTGCCTGGCAATGATCAGCTGCATGGCTTTTGGCTCAAATACCTGACCAGCCTGCACAAAAAAATGGCCGAACAATTCAATGAGATGCTGCAGACAGGAAACATCAGTGAATGGTTAACAGCTGGGAAAACCTACCTGATACAGAAGGATCCAGTAAAAGGGGCAACACCTACAAATTACAGGCCAATAACGTGTCTGCCAACCATGTTCAAGCTGCTGACCAGCATCATAGCTGACAGGATCCAGGACTACCTAGAAGCAAATAACATCTTGCCAGTAGAGCAGAAAGGAAACAAACAAAGAAGCAGAGGCTCAAAAGATCAGCTCCTGATCCACAAAATGATTCTAGAGAACTGCAAAAGCCGAAAACAAATCTGTACACAACTTGGATTGACCATAAGAAAGCATTTGATTCACTACTGCACAGCTGGATCATCAAGTGCCTGGATGTCATCAGAATATGCAAGTGCATTGGTACATTTCACTGCAAATGCAATGAAGCACATGAAAACAGAACTGTTTATTGGAACTGAAAGCTACGGACTGGTCAACATCAAAAGAGGCATTTTCCAGGGTGATCTTTTGTCACCTCTGCTGTTCATCCCCATGACCTCCCTGTCAACAATTTTACAGAAAACTAACCTAGGTTATCAAACTGCTAAAAATTTACAGAAAATCTCTCACCTGCTGTACATGGATGATCTGAAGTTATAAATCGAAATCCAGTCACTGCCCAATACAGTTTGAATTTTCAGCACTGACATCAGCATGGAGTTCGGCCTGGACAAATGTGCCACAGTGGCACTGAAGAAAGGGAAGATTGTAGAAAGTGATGGAATCAAAATGCCCAATGGACAAATCATCAAGTGCCACCAACTTGAAGCCTACAAATACCTGGGCATACTGCAGCTGGACAATGTCAAGCATGGGCAAGTGAAAAATGTGGTCAGCAAAGATTAGACACAAAAGGTCAGAAAACTATTGCTGGGATCATAAACTGGACACAGGCAGAGCTGGAAAGCCTAGTCCTGTCAAGAATGTAATAAGGGTTAACAGAGAGGCAATTTCTGTAAGCAACACCAGAATGTTTCCTTCCTGCCTTCCTTTACAGGATTAGGCCAGTAATTTCTTCTAACAACCGGTTCTCCAAACTGCTTAGAATGTTAACAACTGGTTCTAGCGAATAGGTGCGAACTGGTAGAATCCCACCCCTGGCTCAGAGTTGAAATGAAGGCTCCTCAGTGCTCTCTGAGTTTGGTTGTATTTATGCAGATGTTTCATTACCCAAACTAGGTAACATCATCAGAGCACTTGGGCAGGAAAGGTCATTCAATGAGGCAACTCACTTAACAATTGTTTAGCTTGTTAATGGAAATTTTGGGCTCAGTTGTAATCATAGGTTGAGGACTATCTGTATCTAAAGCAATAAAAAAGGAACAGTCAAAGCATCTCCACAACCAATCAGCTTGGATTCATTCCATGTCTCAGAGAACCTGCAACCAGCTTCTAAATCCTTCTATCAGCAGAGAAGCTCTGAACAAATTCACACAGGAGCAGTAAGAGGTGCTAAAGGCAACACACACACACACACACACACACACACACACACTGCCCACAAACTGGATCCAGGACCCAAAGTGAAATAAACATGGATGTCTATAATTTACACCAATTAATTTTGGTGATGAAACTGGTTGTCTGCCAGTCTGAATCCGAAATAAAGATAACTCTATTCAGACTGCAGACTGATTTGCATCAGAGAAGGCAATTTTTTTCAAGTTGGCTTTTTTTTTTCATATGATGTTACCTTGTAAATTTTTTTCACTTCCTTCCTGCATGGCTAGCAATGCCCTGGCTGAGAAGGAGAATTAGAATCCTGCACATTTGGAAATGGAAAGTACCAATGTGAAGAAGGGGGGATTGAATTCTTTGACAGAGCCTGTGAGTCGCTTCATTGGTTGATTGGTTTGCAGGTACATTGGTTTGAACTGTCCTGCGTCGTTCTTTGTGTCGTTCTTTGCTATTTCTAAAATACCATCTTTTCTTTTCCACCCCAAATAATTAAAAAAAAAAACCTAGTAGCTTTGAAGTAAGCATCAGTTCAGTTAGGAAAATTTGTATTCAGGAAGTTTTTACCAAGTTGCTTTTTAGATGTGTATCATTCATGGTATAATATCAGCAGTCTATACAGTAAGATGGTCCTGTGGGGGTCTAGGACTACTTGCTGTGGCCAACTTGCTGTGGGACAATTCACCACAGCCAACTCACCATCGCCAACACGCTGAGTGGGACCGCTTGTTGTGGCCCGCTGGTGGCTAGCGGAGCTGGCAGCAGAGTCGGACAGTGAGGAGGTTGGGGAGGAACATGGGCCAGTCCTGGAGGCCGAGGAAGGCTCGGATGAGGCAGAAGCAGAGACGGGGCCAGGGCAGCCTGGCAGTTACCAGCTGCCTTCAGAGTTGGACAGCAGTGAGGCGGGGGAGCAGCTGGAGCCGGTTCCCAACCTGCACATGCACAGAGCTGCCAAAAGAAAAGAACAATTACGAACTAAGGGTCGACGTGGGAGTAAAGCCACAAGTGGACGATATATAGACCCTCCCATAGGGATTAAAAGAGGAGCAAAAGGGGAGGAGGCTTTTGCAGGAAACAGTTTGTTCGTTGCAGCACTGTGAAGAGCTGTCTGTGCATCTCAGAGGCTCTTGTGCCGAGCCCTTCCTTGTCAGCACTGCGTTTGAAATTATTTGCTTGGCAGCTCTCCAAGCTAGATAAGGTCTGTGCTCCTAATTAGACCCTTGAAAGACTGTTTCCCAGGCCTTTGGCTGAAGGTGAAGCCAAGAAATTCACCTTCGTTTAATAAAGGGTTTTGGGGGAAGCCTCGGTCAGAACACAACTCACCATGGCACTTACGACCATGGCAGCATCCCAGGGTCGTATGACTGCCATTTGTAACCTTCCCAACCATCTTCTAGCAAGGAAAGTCAGTGGGGGAAAGCTGGATTCACTTAATGACTGCATGATTCACTTAACAGATGCAGCATTTGACTTAACAATATGATGAAAAATGTTGTAAAAATTGGGCGTGACTCAGTTAACAAAACGTCTTGCTTAAAAATGGAAATTCTGTTTCCAATCGTAAGTCAAGGACTACCTACAGATTCAGGTCTTAGTGATTACATAGACATTTCTATTTGGTTTTCTTCGCAGCAATATGGAAGTTGTTTCCCATTTCATTTTTCCCTTTTCCCCATATTTTTCCCCTTTCCTGGAAATGCCTCCCTATCCATGTGGTAAGGGCTTTTCCAATCAGCTTTTCTGATGTCAGCCCAGGTTTATGGGTAGTTCATCCCAGGGTGTCTTTTGACCTCTTTTTTCCTTCCACACCCTTCCCTTCCCTTGAATCACTCCCAAGAACACAGTGATATTTATGAAAAGACAGACCACTATTTTATTCAATTCCTTTTTACAGTTTTTTTTTAAATGAAAACATATTGTAGATAAAATACTTGAATTTTAAAACAGTCCCAAGTCTAAGAGTTCTGAACCATAATACGGTAATCCCAGTATTTTTTTTAAAAAAATTGAAAATATCCTAAGTATTTGCAATTAAACTTTGCACAAGAGGTTTCATGAGTTCAGCTCAGCAATTAATATGTAAACAAATGGCTCCAAGAGAGCAATGATGCAGATATAATATGCTAGAAAATTGGTAGCTAATTTGCATATAGGTAGCCCTCAACTTACAACCATTTGCATAACCATCATTGGTTGTAATAATGGCACTGAAAAAAGTGACTTGCAACTGGGCCTCACACTTATGACCACTGCAGCATCTCCATAGTTACAAGATCAAAATTCAGATGCTTGGCATGTATTTTATAATGGTTGCAACATCTAGGATTGTGAGATCACCACTCGCAGCTGACTTCTGACCAACAAGGTCAATAGGGAAGTCAGATTTGCTTAATAACCACAGGAATTGCTGAACGACTGCAGCAACCCACTTCACAATTGTGGCAAAAAAGGTCATAAAATCAGGTGCAATTCACGACTGCCTTGCTGAGTAATAGAAATTCTTATCCTAATTGTGGTTGTATGTTGAGGACTACCTGCACCTGTTTCCCCTGAGAATCATAGACACGCAGGCCTAACAGAAACACCTGCATTGAACAGAGACACACGCACACACATGAACACCCCCCACCCTTGTTCGTCAAGTTGCCATTTCTTGGAATTCCTGAATTCTGGTACTAAAAGGCCAGCTGTCTGAAGCACATGGTTCATGCTTGAGGAGTTCAGAAGAAAGAATGGCGGGGAGACAAGGAATGTCATTGCTGATGTCAACTCCCCCACCCCCCAAATATTTTTTATCAATGGAGTGTTACAGTTTTGTTCCTTGTCTTTCTACCTACATCAAAGATAGGCAATTCTCATTCGAAACGTATTTCTGATCCCTTCCAGGAGAGCCCAGAATCACAGTGCAATCTTTGGGCAACAAATATTATACAAAGGGCAGGATTGTTTCCTTTAATGACACGCATTTGCTTCTCTTTGACTGTCCAATTCTGCATTTCTCAACTCAGCAACTTTCAGACACATGGACTTCAACTCCCAGAATTCCTCAGCCAGCTTAGAATTCTGGGAGTTGAAATCATCCATACCTCTTCAAGTTGATAAAGTTGAGAAGCTCAAGACTAATTGTTTTCCCCCAATGAAAGCAACAAAAAGGCAACACCTTCCAGATCTCCTGTGAAATTTCCACAGTGAGGTGTATGCCACACATTTTTTTTTAAATATATACATATCTAGAAGAGGTTTTGTTCATGATGCAAGGATTCGCAATTGTCCACCAATTTTGTAGAAACGAGAAGGGCGCCTCCTTCTCCTCTCCTTCTGCCATGTGACAGATCACAGCACCCCTTCTTGCTCCTCTCTGAAATCCACGGGACGGATCATCATGGTGCTTTCTTTGAGGCTGTGTCCAGGCCCTTTCCAGTAGTGCCACTTCATGCCATTGTATCTGATTGTGGCAGGATTGGGAGGGTAATAGATGCCATTCAGGTTAGAAGGTCCACAGGCATCAAACCACCAGCCTGGAAGAGGCAGAGAAGGGGGAAAAAGGAAAAATATTTAGGATCGACAGGATTTGGCCCAAACGTCAAAAGAAATAGTTCTCTCAAATGTCTAAGAAATGTTTGCAGAATAGTTTGGATTAAGCAAGTTTTGAATCACATCACTGATTTGTCCCGTTGAGTCTCTCTCTCGATAGGGGTTAGGAAACATAGGTTGATGGGCAGGTGTTTTTGGGTGCAACAGACTTCCCCAACCGAGCACAATTCTTTGGCATGTGGGACTACAATTGCCCCAATTCCCAGCCCTCAATGAAGGCGGGAAGACTGGTCTATCTAGCATGGGAAATTCTGTGCTGAGTTTTCACCAAATTAGTTGGTGGAACAACAGTGAGAAGGTCTGGAATTCAAGCTTCAAAGTACTTCTCAACTGCTATCTGAGTTCGGGTTGGACACAAGGATGTGGCATTTGGGGCAGAAAGATGGGTTCTGCTTAACACGGGAGAAGGTGCTATTCCTTCTTCTCACACTTTCTCCATCCATCATCCTGCTGCCTCCTTCCACCCAGTTGTTATCTAAGAGTGGTCAGAGTGGTTCTTCTAACAAGCCACTGCAAGGAGGTGCCTTCTTTAGACCAGCTGTTCTGCAGCATGTTGTGAAGGCAAGGAGGAAAGATTTGCAGCAACACGTTTCCCCTCATGATCTGCTGAATGGTGGCTGCTTTGTTCCTCCAAGTGGTAGACAGGACCCAAGCAGGATGTTTACACTACTCTAAGCCATGATACAGTGTACCTAAGTTTGGCTTCCAGAAGCAGCATCTGCAGGGGGCTGAAAAATTCAAATTGGCAGTTGGCAGAGTGATGTACAAACTTAACAGCCCTGGTATATAAAGCATGGTTAAGCCTTAGGCTGATATATGACCCAAACTCAACTCAACCAACCCAACCCAACCCAAGGTGCTACTGTATTTCTCTGAATTAACAAATTATAGCATCATGTTGTACGTAAAGCCAGGCAGTGGCAATAATCTGAGACACAGTGGGGGAGATTTGCACCCTAGCACCAGGTAGTGATTTCTGCCTAATGATAATCTATTGGCCTAAGATCTGAAAACGGGCTCCTGGCTCCTTCAATGTGAGCTTATGGCCATTCCCTCTTAATCTTAGCTACCCGAAGCAACTAAAAACCACTCGTATTAAGAACAGAATAAACTGCCTATTTTAAGCCTTGCCTTGCTGTTTTGAGGCAAGAGATTTGGGAAGCCCAGTTTTGCTTTTGATCAAAAATAAAACTGAATTTCAGTAGCCTTGTGTTCAGAGTTTCAATGGATTAATTCAGATTCTGAGCTGTACAAACCTATTTTCCTTGGTGCCGTGACTCGGATTTGAACCTAAACATACCTCTTAGGGAGATTCTACACTTTTCAGGGTTTGTTTGTCTCACTAAAACTTCAGAAAGTTCTTTGAATTCAGGGTCAGTTCAGGAGGGGAGGGAATGTATCAGAAGCAACTAGGCCAATCCAGTCCTGCTTTGCAGTGTGGCAGGTGCCATTTTTTAAACCGATGTCCCTGCTTGGCTACTTCTCAGAATGATGGACCTACAGAAGGAGGATGGCCCCTCTCCCCTCATTACCTCCACCTGCCATCTGGGCACACTTGCATGCGCATCGATCGTTGTCAGCATCCTTGGTGCTGAAGTCGGTTCCCGAGGGGCTGAGGCTGCTGGTGCGCCCAGCCGTACCGCTGTATCTCCACGCATAGAGTCTGTCGAAGGTAGAGAGCAAAGAAGCCGTCATCCACTGAAATTCGTATTTGGATTCTCCTCTCAGACCCACAACACAAGATGCTTACGGGTGATCCTTGACTTAACAACCTTTCATTACTGACCGCTCAAAAACGGCACTGAAAAAAGTGATTTATGATCATCGTTCACATGACCATTGCAGCCGTCTCCTCATGGTGCACCAGATCAAAATTTGGATGCTTGATAACTGGTTTATATTTAAGATGGTCGCCAGTGCCCTGTGATCATGCGGTCCACTTTTACGACCTTCTGACAAGCAAAATGGGGAATCTGGATTCGCTTAACAACCGTGTTACTAACTTAACAGCTGCAGTGATTCACTTAACAACTGGTGGCAAGAAAGGTTGCAAAATGGGACAAAACTCACTTAACGCTGTCTAAAACGCACTGTCAACCCAAATTTTGGGCTCAGTTGTAGTCCTAAGTTGAGGACAGTCTGTATTTGCTGTTTTGCTTGTATAGGAATTGGGAGACATTCAGCGGATGGAAAAAAGTGAAAGAATTAAAGAAACAGCTGAATGGTTAATCCAGATGAATGGACAAACAAGACGGCCGTTGAAAAATAAATGGGGAGGTACCCATTGGGAGCAAGAAAGCTGCCCTCTTAGGTGGGCTTTTAGAAAAGGAGGGGCTTAGCCAGATTTAGCTTGTGTTTTAACTTCTGCTAGAGATGATTCTCCATCCTGATCAGCTGAAAGCCAAAAGAACAGAGCTAGGCAGTTCTGCAGGAGGTCAAGATTACTGGTGGTCCTCAATTTATGACCACAGTTGAGCCCGAAATTGATGTTGCTAAGTGAGGTATTTATTAAGTGAGTTTTGCCCCATTTTACGATTTTTCTTGCCATAGTTGTTAAGTGAATCACTGCATTAGTAAGTTTTCCCCATTGACTTTGCTTGTCAGAAGGGGATCCTATCATCCTGGGACACTGGAACCGTCATAAGTGTGAGTCAGTTGTCAAGCATCCAAATGTAAATCTGTGGGGATGCTGCAACGGCATTAGGTGTGAAAAAAGGTCATAAGTCATTTTTTTCAGTGCCATTGTAATGTTGAAAGGTCACTAAGTGAACTGTTGTAACTTGGAAGAAGATTAGAATTTCATTTTATTTTAGGAACTTCCTAGGTGAGATCTCGGCTCAGATTGCTGCCAATGAAATCGACCTGTAAGGCAACCTTAGGATGTGTGAACTTCAATTCCCTGAATACAGACTGGCTGGGGAATTCTGGGAATTGAAGGCCACACATCACAAAGCTACTAGGGCTGAAAAACATTGTTTTAGAGAGACAATTGTTTTTTTTTTCCTCCTTTCTTCTCTTCTCTTGTGCAGCTGGGCTCCAACAGCCCTCCCCACTGCTGTTCCCCTGGCATGACAGATTACAATTATCCCAAGTCCCAGCCAGCATTGAGGGTACAATATTGGTCTATCTAGCATGGGAAATTCCATGTTGGTTTCCACCCAGATTAGTTGCTGGAACAGTGAGAAGGTTTGGAATTCAAGCTTCAAATAACTTCTCAACTGCTATCTGATTTTGAGGCCTTGCCCTGTAGAAACCAAATCCTATACAAACACACAGAGAGAGAAAGACAGGGAGACAGAGACAGAGACAGAGAACCAGAGACAGACACACACACACACAGAGAGAGAGAGAGAAACAGAGAGAGAGAGAGACAGAGAAACAGAGAAAGACAGAGACACAGAGACAGACAGAGAGACACAGAGAGAGGCAGAGAGAGACACAGAGAAGAGAGAGAGAGAAAGAAAACAGAAACAG
Source organism: Pseudonaja textilis (assembly GCF_049901715.1). Classification (NCBI taxonomy): domain Eukaryota; kingdom Metazoa; phylum Chordata; class Lepidosauria; order Squamata; family Elapidae; genus Pseudonaja; species Pseudonaja textilis. The sequence continues at coordinate 7,513,292 of NC_141999.1, forward strand.
AGACAGAGAGAGACAGACACAGAGGGAGGCAGAGAGAGGCAGAGAGAGACAGAGACAGAGCGACAGAGACAGAGAGAGACACACAGAGAGAGGCAGAAAGAGAGAGACACAGAGAGAGGGACAGAGACAGAGAGAGGCAGAGAGAGACAGACAGACAGAGACAGACAGAGACAGAGGGATAGAGAGAGAGAGAAAAAAAAACAGAGACAGAGAAACAGAGACACAGAGACAGAGAGAGATTGAAATTGTGCAAGGGTTGGAAACAGATAATTCACAATCATCAAGACAACCCATCTTACAGAATTTTTGTAAATTACACTTGGCCCAAATCTTATAGGCTCGCCAAATGACCTTCTTATGGAGTGATCTCCCGGTATGACAATCCCAGAATTCTCAGCAGTGGCCTTGGGAAATTTTAGGAGTGGAAGATCACCCATCTGTCAGAGCAGGATTCCAGGTTTCAGCTTGTTCAGAACAACTAAGCAAAGAGACCACAGATGTTCCATGAAAAGCCTCACCGATAGTTCTGCGTCTCAGAGCCCACTTGGAAATGCTCAAAGTCAGAATAAGCCTCATTGTTTTCCCAGTCCTGGAGCATGATCCGTAGAGAGTAGCGGTTCTGTGTGGTGAGCAGATGGATGAAGTGATTGCCCAACCAGTACTCTCCAGGTGGGGACCCAAAGCCCTGTCAGAAAGCATGAGAAGACACTGAATAGAATAGAATAACATGGAATAACAGAGTTGGAAGGGACCTTGGAGGTCATCTAGTCCAACCCCATTGCTTGAGGAGGAGTCTATTCCAAATATCAGCCTCTACCTGGGATCGAACTCATAGCCTTCTTATTATGAGGCAAGAGCTCCACCTCTAGACCACCACACCTGCTTAAAAGGGCCAGTACAAAATACCTTTTTTCCCAAAAAAGTTTTATTCAATTTTCACATACTACAGGAAAAAAAAAATCTTTTTTCAATGAACAGCATGATTCCAGGTTAACACATTTCCATTACAAACTTCACTTTCATTTCCTATTCATCTTTCACATTTAATGACTTATCTAAATCTTACTTTATCTATTTTCTTTAATTTTAATCAACAAGCTTTTCCCATCTTATTTTATAATTTTTCCAGTACATTGCTTAATCTATTTCTTTAAATCCTTAATACACCATTATATATCTTCATATTCATTATACTGTATTTTATCTTCTTTTCTGTCAAGTCTGCAATTTACTTATCTATATTTATTCATCATTCCAAAAATTCACACATTTCCACACGTAAGGTAAAATAACAGCAACAATGCAACACCCCTATTACTGCCAATTTCGAGGTGCCATCCCTGTGGTTAAACATATCACATAATTAATCCCGCCTAAGATTCTCATAATTTAACTTTGAATTCACACTTTAAAAAAGAAAAAAAGACACAATAATAACTTTCTAGTAATTTCTACATTACATACACCTCTTTTAAAACTGGGTCTGCAAATTCCCTTTCTTATTACCTAATATATATATATATATAAATTAAGTAAGTTATAGATAAAACAGACATAATCAATCCCACCATTTCATAAGAACTAATATTGTTTTCCCTTTAACATTACTCCTGCTGTTTGCCACAACTTATTAATTCATTTAATATTATTAATATCTTTATTCTAGTTACCTCTCTTAATTTCATATCATAAAGAAGAAAAAGCAAACAGTCACAACAATGGCAGAACAATATCAGTCCCTATCTCCCATTTTAATAATCTATATTTCACTGTTTTCTAAACTTCTTATTTATTTAAACTAGTCCTTATACACTTGTAGAATCCCCTTCTCAGTCAGCCATTATCTCTGTACCTTTTAATTAAAAAACCCATTTCATTTTTGTGTGCTTGCCATATTCCTTTCTTTCCAAATCCTGTTTCATTCTTACCCTCTTTTTATCACTCCAATTTCTATCCCCCTTCTTTTCCATTACTTTGAAATTTCCTTTCCTGATGTTTCCTTTTCTTTTGTTCAGTTTTTGGAATAAACCCCCTTTTAATTATGATGTTAAACCTCCTATTATTAATTCTCTTTCTATTCCTCCTTTGCTGAAGTTTCCGTTGTTTCAAGTGTTCATTTAAGGTGGCCGCTTCTTGCATTGATTTCTCTTCTTGTTCTTGATATTTTAAAACCTCCATTTCCAAAAATTGCAATGCGAAACCAAATGACTTGCCTTCTTTTTGTAGCACGTCTTTCATGTTTTTAAGTTCCAATTTGTCCAGTAACATCCCTGCCATCTTTAAACAATGCTTATTAAAGTTTTTCCAACGGTTAACTCTTTTTTGATTCCTCCAGAGATTTCCAGATTAATTCCACTTTTCAATATCCATTAATTAAAGTTGTAGTTCAAAACCCCCAAACACTTCCGCAATTTCCTTTTGTTTCCAAATTTCACTTTCACTTTCCGAAGTCTCTATTTTGTAGTATCCTAATTCCAGTTATTTTGTAAGAAGCAGGTAAGAGATCCAAGTTTTCAAATATTTGCTATCTAGTTCACTGTGGGACAACTCTATGTGGTTTACAATAATAAAAAGGAAGACAAATGAAAGGAATATGGATAGTCCTCAACTTACAGTTCTTTTACTGAATGTTCAAAATTAAAAGTGACTTATGACCGTTTTTCACACATATGACTGTTGCAGCATCTCCATGGTCATGTGGAAGCTTGACAACTGACTCATATTTATGACAGTTGCAGCGTCCTGGGCTCATGTGATTCTCTTTTGTGACCTTCTGACAAGCAAAGTTAGTCAGGGAGGCAGATTCACTTAACGACCATATTACTAGCTTAGCAACTGCAGTGATTCACTTAACAGCTGTGGCAGGAAATGTTGTAAAATGGGGCAAAGCTCACATAACAAATGTTTCACTGAGCAACAGAAATGTTGGGCTCAATTAGGATCGTAAGTCGAGGACTACCTGTAGAAGTAAAATAATGTCTATATATAAAAGTGAAGTGCCACTCACGCATCATCACAAAATCTCCAGAACTGCAAAGCCTACAAACTTTACATTTGGCACATTATGTTCCTCTTAGCTTCTAGGTGCTCACTAAGTAAGGATTTTTTGAAATGACCATCAGAGCATTTGTATTTCCTATATTATTATTAACACGCTCTGATGCTAAGAAGTTCTAATCCTCTCCCTCCAGAAAAGAAATCTGTTCCAAATGCAAAACACAAGTGGAGAAGAGGAGTTTTGGTTTCAGTTTCACAGCGGCAACCAACTTTAGTACAGAACAGTTGAGCTAAGCCACGCCCAGGCTCTTTGCTGTCTCCTTCTTGCTCACACAGCAAATACTGTTTCCGTTTCTAAACAGCCCTCAACTCTCTCACACACTGACAGGATGCTAGCCAGATGAATACTGATGGATGTTGGTAGGCAGAGGAAGAATTTCCCTCCCCTTATTTTCCTCCCCCCAAAATAAGCCCGACCACATAGTTTTGTAGCGAAGCATGGGTATCGAGCTAGTAGAACAATAAAATAATGACAAAGGCACACAGTGAGAATAGATCATCAATTTGATAACCAGAAAGATGAATGGGTTGAAAGCAGAGAAGGGTAGGTTGGTGGAGTCTGTCATCATTCTAGCAGCCACTTCAATTATATTTAGCACAGACTTCACTGGGATAAGAAGTTGGTTGGTTTTGTTGTGGTTCGTGACAGCAGCAGAATCGGACAGTGGGGAAGAACAGGGACCAGTTTGGGAGTCTGGGGAGGACTCGGACGAGGGTCCTGCATCCGATGCAGAGATGGGGCCAGGACCGTTCGGGAGTTATGTGCTGACTCCAGAGCCTCCAGAATCCGGCAGCAGCGAGGCCGAGGAACAAGGGGAGCCTGTTCCCAGTGCGCGTGTGCGCAGAGCTGCCAGAAGGCAAGAGCAGCTAAGACAAAAGGGGTGACTTGGGAGTAAGGCTTGGAGGTGACTGGTCCTCCCCTAAGGTATAAAGGAAGTGCAAAGGTAGGAAAACCTTTGCAGGAAGCAACGTTGTTCGCTCTGATTGGTTTGGACTCTGAAAGCTCCATGTTTAATTTGTTCTCTGTTTTGGTTTTGAAAGACTAATTGGGACTTTAGCCGTTGGCAGCACCAAGTCAGATAAGGTGCATTCTTATCAGCTTTCTTCCACAGACCTTTGGCAGACATTCCTGGGACTATTTATAACTGGTTGAAGCTCACTCCGGGCTGTGAATGACGATCATTCACAGCCATTGAACTAAAATAAAAGAGTTTGGGATTTTATGTGTGTTTGTGGGTGTCTCAGGAAGCCTTGATCAGAACAGGTTTCCAGGTGTTGCTGGATAGGTTTGCCAGACAACATGGTTAAAGGTAAGAGGCACTGGAAGTTGGAGTCTGCAAGATCTCAGTGCCACAAGCTAAAGAAAACCTGGTGGCTTAAGTGCCAGCCTAGAACCAGCCTGGCTCAGAGTCACAAAAGCTTTGACTAGTTTCAGCAGAAAATGAACAGAAGTCCAGCACTTGTTGTGACGGAGCTCTATTCCTACTGATTGCAGTAGTAGAAGTTCAAATGATGGATTTTTCTGCTTGCACGTAGAAAACAGAAAGAATGCTTCTTACTCAATTTTCTCCAAATCACCTCATTTTCAATGTGCAAAATAATCAGTCTGGATCCAATTCATTCTGAGTTGCTCCATCACGTTAAGCCAGGGAGACTTATATAAATTGTTACCTGTTTGTATTCCTTCCAGGTGCGCTGGAAATCCACAGAACCATCTTTCCGGTGTTGGATAACGGTCCAGCCTCCTCCACTTGTCTGCATGTCACACAGCACCTGGAAGAATGGCAGAACATTGATGGAAGAGCAGCTTCCCCAAATTATAAGAAACAACTGGTTGAGCACAACTCCACTATCCGTTTTCTTCTAGATTTAATTTGAAAAAAAAAGAATACTATCTTTAATTTTAAGACATTTTAGTCTTTAAATTTAAAGTACAATCTCCTTTTTCCTTTCAATTGACTAAGTTATGTGCTAGCATCATTCTTGGGAGGATCAGAAACAGGCATAGGTCTTAGTGGTAGTGCTCAAATTATGGAATTTGTTTTTTGTAGATGAAACTTATTTCATATTTGGAAGCTTTTAATGCTATTCAATTACTTATTATTCCTATAATTGATTATACCAATTATATGCAATTGTTCATGGGCTTGTTTTGCCTATTATTGCTTTATATAATGAGTAGATCTATACATTATCTAAAACCTAAATATGATGTTTATACTTAATGGTTATAAGTGAAGCAACATAAACTATGGACCAAATTAAATCTTGGTTTATGCCTGGTTTCATTCTTCGCATAAAGTCAACATTAAACAGATCACATAAAGGCTTAATGTGACATGTGGGCACAGCCATTGTAAGTTAGCTTTATAGGTAGATCTGTCATGCCTTTGGTAGAGTTGGACTGTGAGGGAGAGGAGGAACAGCCAACAGGGAGTGGAGGTGTGGCTCCAGAGGGTGTGAAGGAGGCTGGGGAAGGGCAAAGGCCAGCTGGACAGTCAGAGGAAGAACCAGGCCCACCCCCTCTGCATCCTAGGACACGCAGAGAGGAACGAAGAAGGAAACAACTTGGCTTATGAGAGAGGAAGTGGCCATGATCCTCCTCATTGGTTGCAGCTGGGGAGACTGGTATATAAGAGAGACGATTACAACACAGCCTTGCCAGAAGCAAAGCATGTTTTATTTTGGGCTTTATCTTAGTTGGCGTCCTTCCAACATACTGTGCCTTGTTATCTCCTTGAATTTGGTGATTACTTATTCTGGTCCATTGTGGAAATTTTGTCATTGTAGTTTGTTTGATTTTTTTTATTTCACCTCTATATGCTCATTAAGTTTGGACTGTCTTGCTTTCTTTTGAAGACTATTTTTCAGTAAGTTTTATCTCCAACTGAGAATTGTTGAAGGGGGGGGGGCAAGTTGGAGGCATTAAAGGACATTTATTTACATTTTGGATTTTGTTACATTTGTGTTATATTCTGGGTCATTATAGACCTGAACTAATGACTATAGTTGGGATCAGGATTTCTGTTGCTAAGTGAGGCAACTGTTAAGTCAGTGGTGACCAATTTTACAATCTTTTTTGCCTTGGCTGTTAAGTGAATGACTATTTGGTAGGTGAATCCGGCTTCTCCCGTTGACCTTGCTTGCCAGAAGATCTCAAGTGGTAATCACATGACCTCAGCACACTGCAACTTATGTAAGTTCATGTCAGTTGCCAAGTGCCTGAATTTTGATCACATGACCATTGGAAGGCTGAGATGGTTGTAAGCACCAGGACCAATCATGAGTCACTTTTTTTCAGTGCTGTTATAACTTTGAATGATTGCTAAATGAATGGTGATAAGTCAAGGACTATCTGTATATAAGAGTGCATTCAACCAATTGTGCTTAAGAATACTGTGGCTTAGTCTGATGTGTGAACCCTGCCTGTCTAGAAGGACAAAGCTCATTGGTACATGCATACACTCACTTTTACAGTGGCTGTAGTATTGGGGAGCCGAAGGTTGTAGACTCCACTGGTAGAAAACCCCGCTTTGTATGCAGCTGCACAATCCTTGAAGACCTTCTGCTCCTCTGGCAGAGTGAAAGAAACATCTGTGGGGCAAGATCAGAAGTCATTTTCAGTACAGTTGCCCTCTTAGGGTAGGAATGTTCATCAGTTACATTGTTGTAAGGCTGAATTCATCCTCTCTGTAATAAAACGTGCGCCAGAGACCTTGCAGAGCAGATGGAGGGTTTCCGATGAGGCAAATACCATGTTTCTCTGACAATACGCCCTCCCCCCATAGGAAGGCCCAGCATGTTTTCTAGGCATAAGGTAAAATTAAGCCCCTCCCCCAAAATTTAGGCCTATTTAAACCATGCGTTCCCCGTCATTTCTCACATCGCTTGAACTATACAAGGTGAAGAGAAATGGGGGGGGAGGGCGAGGAAGGGGAAACTTGCCTTTAGGAGCCCCCCGCAGGTAACCTCAGCTAGAGCACCCCGCAGGCAGACTTGCCTCCATCGGCTGATAAAAGTGTCCCGCGGGCAGAATCGCCTCGCCACGAGGCCACTTCTATTGGCTGATAGAAGTGCTCTCAAGGCAGAGTCACCAGCCACTTTTATTGGCCGGTAGAAGTGGCCTTGTGGTGAGGAGTCGCTGCTCATTGGGCGCTCCACAAGGCCGCTTCTATCGGCCGATAAAAGCGGCCTCATGGCGAGGAGTGGCTACTCGCGGGGTGCTCCACAAGGCCACTTCTATCAGCCGATAGAAGCAGCTGGTGACTCTGCCCTCAGCCGATAGAAGCGGCCTCGTGGTGAGGTGAGTGCACGTGGGGCGGTCTTGGTGGGGGGAGGCGTGGGGGGAGGAAATTAATTCAACCCTAGAAAGGCAGCCTAGCCGTTTTTTCGGGGCTCAAAAAAAATAAGGCCCGGCCTTAATTTGTGAGAAACAGGATAGTTTTTCAAATATTTATTTATTTATTTGATTTGTCAATCACTTACAAGATAATAGGTATAAGTATAAACATGAGCAAGAATACAGGAAATAGGTACGAATAAATGGGGACAATAGGACAGGGACGGGAGGCACGATGGTGCACTTAAGCACGCCCCTTAGAATAGACCCTGAGATGCTGTAGACCCCAAACTCAATTTGTTTACGGCTGCTGATTCTTGGAATGCCCATGTGACTTGTGAGGTCATTTAGAGAGTTTAGGAAGTATGAATAGAAGAGGATATTTATAGCTGAGTGTTCAACTGTGAAGTCCTTGGTGCTCTCTGAACTTGGCTGTTTTCTTATGCATGTTTCATTGCCCAACCATCTGAAGATGTTTCCTAGTTGGGTAATGAAATGTCTGTGAGAAAACATCCCAGCTCAGAGAGCACTAAGGACTCCACATTTTAGGGAGTGCTAACAAAGAATGGAAAGATCTACATATTGCTTATATTTTATAAAGACTGGGGATCTCTTAGCCACTTTGTCATGGATTTTTCTGCAAAAAGACACTCTACTTGATGCTAGTGTTGTCCTGCTTCTTCTCTTCAGACTTTAAATTCCAATTGGGCCAGATGGCCAAGTCTTGTAATTTAGGGGAAGTTACTTACGGTTGCACTGGGACACCAATCCTATCAGATGCTTCACTGTCTCTGCCAAAGATGTTTGTTGTTTGTGGAGGGCTGTGTTGTTCAGCAAGGCAACACCCAGGCGTTGCTCCAGATGCCCAACAAGGTCCACCTGCTTGGAAAGTAGATTCTGCATTTCCATCTTCTCAGTCCTCAGGCCCTGTAGCTCCTCATCACGTTGGTTTTCAATAGCCAACATTTTCTTCTCTAGGAAGCTGAAGAAAAGAGGCAATTTATTCTGATTCTCAAACTCAGAGTTGATGCCATTCTTTGTGTACCAACAGAAGAGAATATTTCTAGCCCAAGGGTTGAACTGTCAGGTCCTTCTGAGCTTGGCTGTTTTCTTGCAGACTTTTCATTATCTAACTAGGTAACATCATCAGTGCAACCAGTGGAACAGCTTGTCTTCAGAAGTTGTGAATACTCCAACACTGGAGGCTTTTAAGAAAGGACTGAACAACTATTTGTCTAAAATGGTATAGGATCCCCTGCTTGAGAAAGGACTAAAAGACCTCCATATTCCCTTCCAACTCTGTTACTGTTAGTTCATCCCATGGATGGGTAGGTTGGGTTGGATGTGTAAGTTGGATTTGATTGAGGAAACACTTCCTCACATGAACAGGGCTTATTCAATGAATATTCTATTTTGATATATAAAAAGCTGTTAAATATTTTGCAGACCACTGCTGTTCAGAGAAATTGCCTTTATATGCTATACTTGTCATTTAGAAGAATTATCTAAAAATTATTAGGCTTGATGGGGAGGAAAGGAAATAATTCATCACTAGAAAAATAGAGTTACTGTAGATTTATAATCTTGGATTATACTTTTATGTTCACTTATTGTTATTGCCCTGCCATCTCAGGGGAAAGATTGCTGAATATACTTTTTTGTGGTCAAAGCTCAGCAATATATTTACCATGATATATATATATATTTCTGAGGTTTTCAAGGGTATTTGTATGTGGATCTTTGGTTATTTGGGTTTTCTCCCGTGTAAAATTGGAAGTATCTAGGCAACGTTTCGATGAAGTCTCATTCATCATCTTCAGGCTTGTGTCTTTGGCTTTGTGCTTCTTGGAGTTCTCTTTGTGCTTCTCTTTTCCAAGAAGCACAAAGCCAAAGACACAAGCCTGAAGATGATGAGTGAGACTTCATCGAAACGTCACCTAGATACTTCTAATTTTACGCAAGAAAAAAATCCTGAATTACCAAAGATCTATCTATATCTATATCTATATCTATATCTATATATATATATGTTTTCTGAGGTTCTCATGGGTATTTGTATGTGGATCTTTGGTTGTTCGGGTTTTCTCCTACTTTGAATCTTACGCGGGAGAAAACCCGAACAACCAAAGATCCATATATATATATATATATATATATATATATATATATATATATATATATATATATATATATATGAATGACACATCCTAGGACATGCCATCCACCAGAAGAAAACACATACAAACCGCTATCTACTTGACACTCATACCACCACAACCACGCATCAATATATATATATATATATATATATATATATGTGTGTGTGTGTGTGTGTGTGTGTGTGTGTGTGTGCGCGCGTGCGTGTGTGTGTGTTTTCTGAGGTTTTCGCAGGTATTTGTATGTGGATCTTTGGTTATTCGAGTTTTCTCCCGCGTAAAATTGGAAATATCTAAGCAACATGTCTTGCCCTGTACAGGTAGTCCTCAACTTACAACTACAATTGGGACCAGAATTCCTGTTTCTAAGCAAGACAGTCGTTCAATGAGTTTCACCCAATTTTATGACCTTTCTTTGTCAAAGATGTTAATGCTGATCATATGATCATGGGGATGCTGCAACAGTCATAAGCAAGAGGACTGTTGTAATTCAATATTTTCAGTGCCTTTGCAACTTTTAATGGTGGCTAGATGAAGGATTGTACATGCAGAGGCAACTTTACCATCTGGTTTTCCAACAAAAATTTCTCTAGCTACATCTAGAGGTGATGAATTCTCTCTCCACAAGAAACGAACACGCTTGTCCTCCCTTCAAAATTAACCAGATCAGGAAGCTGACTTCAGAAGCAGACTAGAACTCCGTTTTACTGAGATAAGATGGATGAACAGGTCTTGACAAGATTGGTTGTGATTTTCCTCTCCTCTGTCCTTTACCCCCGTGAGTCAGGGAGAAGATAGTCTGAGTCGCTTTCTAACACTAGCATCTTTTCTGGGGCTTCTGCTTTTTTTTCATTTCTGTCATGGTTTCTCAATATTTCCCTCCTCTCCGGGGACTCTATGATGCCACAACTGCACTAGCATTATACAAATGTGCTTGGATTTAATGGGTTTCACTTATTCCTCATGAATTAAGCATCAAGCCAAAGAGGACTAACCTGTTTCTCTCCTGGAGTCTGCTGATTTCGTGGGTCTGCAGAAGCAGCTGTTTCTCAAGCTTGTTGGTAGACAGGGAATTTTCCAAAACTTGAATTTCCAGGCGGGATGTTTGGTTGAGAACCTGGTTGTTAGAAAACGTGGTTACGCCGTTGAGCAGAAACAGCAGGGAAAATCTCCTAAATCTTTTCTTGACCCTTATGATCACACTCAATCTTCAGGTGGTTTGACCTCAGTTTATTGTGTGATTTGTAAAACATGACTGATGGCTTAAAATACAACAGGAACTGAAGTAATTCTGATACAAACCAAGAATCTCACTGGTTGAGCACTTCTTCCAAAGTTCCCTCAGATATTTATGATAGGCCACCAGCAATCAAGCTAATTCTAATCCTAAATTGCATTAACAGAGGGATGCAGTCAAGATCACGTGAGGTACTAATATCACTTAGCCTTAATAAGACCACACCTAGAGGACTGTATCCAGTTTTGGTCATCACACTGTAAAAAAGATGCTGAGACTCTAGAAGAGTGCAAAGAGCAACCAAGATTATTAGGGGACTGGAGGCTAAAACATATGATGAATGGTTACAAGAACTAGGCATGGCTAGTCTCGTGAAGAGAAGGACCAGGGGAGAAAGGATAGCAATGTTCCAGTATTTGAGGGGCTGCCACAGGGAGGAAGAAGGGGTCAAGCTATTTTCCAAGGCACCTGAAGGCCAGACAAGGAACAGTGGATGGAAACTGATCAAGAAGATATTCACCCTGGAAATAAGGAGACATTTCCTGACAGTGACAGCAATCAACCAATGGAACAGAAGTTGCCTTCAAAAGTTGTGGGAGCTTCATCATTGGAAGCTTTCAAGAAGAGACTGGACCACTATCTGTCAGAAATGGTGCATGGTCTCCTGCTTGGGCAGGAGGTTGGACTAGATGACCTACAAGGTCCCTTCTAACTCTGTTATTCTGTAATCTGTTACCTGACTGCCCTAGTCTGTCTAGCTGGGCAAGATTTTACAAGAAATCCACAGAGTGTGACTATTCATTTAGCAACCATTTGAAGTTATGCTGGACCTGAAAAATGATACTTGTGACCCGGGTTCAAATTCTGATGGCTGTTTGCAACATCCTTCTGTCACATTACCATGTTTTACAATTTTTATTTTTGTGCTAAAACAAATATTTACTTCCAGTTTCCACCAAAAAATATCCATTTTGGATATCAGTTTACTTAATGACATTGATGTTTGCTTAATGACCCCAGCAAAGAAGGTTGTAAAATTGGGTCCAGACATGTGATCACTCACTTAACAACCAGTATAACGTTCAATCATAATTGAGGGATCATTTACAGTCGTCAGTTGAGAACTATAAGTTGAAATACCTGTAGCTTTTCTTCGTTCAGTTCAGGTTCAGGAAAATACAAAGCAAGAAGTTACTGCCCAAACTACAGAAGCACAGAACTTAACAAACCTGGCCATGATCCCGAAACACAAGGGATAGCTGTGGAATTCTGCATAGTGTTTAATAAGAAATTCTTTTTATATAAGTCAATGAAGTCAAATTGCTATATTTATAATGTTTACTGCGATAAGGAAAATAGAGGGAAAAGGATGAAAGGCAACAATCACACACTACAGAATTAGAAATTGAATTAATATAGCTAACCCTAGCTAAGTTGGTGAAGCTTTTGGATTTCAGCACAGATTCAGGATTCATTGCAGAAGGGATAATTGCAAAAAAAAAACCTCTTCGGGGCTTCCTGCTCTGAAGATGTTAGGCAGGCCCTTCTTATTCATCTTCTTTTCTTCTTGCATAGTAGCCTGAGTTATCGTATATAAAAAAAGTAGAGAATAACGGAAATCTTGTCTCTTGGGAAGGACTTACTACTTCTATTGCTTTGCTGAATCAAGAAAAAATGATATGATATATCAGAATCCCCTTTTCCTAAGAATATTGTATAGAATGTTAAACATAGTGTTTTGTTTTTTTTAACAATCGTGCCACTCTAACAAAGGATCTAAATGAAAAATATTTTTTGGAAGTTGCAACTGATTTCAATTCATCCAGGACTCAGCAGGGAGTCGGTTTACTAGAACATATCAATAAATTATTGTTGTGCCAAACTAGAAACTAAAGGGTTGCATATTGAGAAACTGCCAGCCTATGTTCTTGTGGGCTTATTAAACCACTAAATCGACATGACTTGGAACTACAGTATTTCAATATCCATGTCATTCCTTGCAAGTTCATAGCCAGTTCCTCACCTTTCCCGGGTACTATCCACACCTATGCTACTGCATCCATGTTCTATCCACACCTATGCTATTGCATTTGCTTCTTGGGAATTTGTAATTTTGTTTGCAACTGTATCTTCACCTTGGGTGTCTTCCACGTTCCTTCTTTGGTCAGTAAGGCAAGCACTGATTTGTAGGTTCGCACCTGTTTTAAACTTTGTGTATTTTTTGAACAAGCCATGGCACAGCTTTGTGGAAAATGAACAGCTGACATGATTGGTTTAGGATAGCTACATTCCTTGAATATGACTGTTCAAACCCTTCTACTTTTGCAGAAGCTACTCATGTTCTTCTGGATTACCACAACTGACCAGACAGCATTTGGGCTGTTGCATTGGGGCCCAACTGAAGCTTCCAAATTGTCATCAGTGGCACGCCAACATAGAGCATGTGGCTTTTGACTTTGGTTCTTTTTTGGTGGTTTAATATGCCACAGGAACCTTGGCTATTTGTTCAGTTGTTCCAGAAACGCATGAATTCAGGGACTAAGTCAAGTTTGTGGTAGAAAATCCAGCCATGATCCATCCTATTAAACCCCAGTTTTGTTTTGGCATAGCATCTGCGAAGGCAGCCGCTGTGGTTTGGAGATCATCTTCCCTTCTGGCTATCATCTCAACTTTGATGTATATTCAGTAAACATAATGGTGGGGCCATTATGGCTGAAATAGGCAAACCACCCCCTGTAAATTGGCAAGAAATAACCTTGCTCTAAAAAAAATAATAATCACCAGAGATAAAATCCAGGAAAAGGCTACCAAAAGATGTTCAGCTTACCTGTATCTCTACATCGGTGAGCTTCCGGGTTTGCTCAGCAGTTTGGTTAAGGAGGTTGGTCCCAATTTCCAATATGGCTGCCGTGTGGTCCTGTACAGAACTTAAATGGATCTCTGACATCTCCATCCTCACGTTGTCCTGGATGTAACTCTCCAGCTGAAAGAACGTAAGTAATGGGGATTAAATTTGAGGGGTTGTCACAGAGAAGTGGGGGTCACCCTATTCTCCAAAGCACCCAAGGACAGCAGAAAAGTAATGGGTGGAAGCTTACCAGACAGAGATCCAGTCTAGAATTAAGGAGAAATTTCCCATCAGTGAGAACAATTAATCAGTGGAATAGCTTTTGCCTTCAGAAGTTGTGGATGCTTCATCACTGGAAGTTTTAGGAACAGATTGGATAGTCATTTTTCTGAATGGTATCTCCTACTTAGGGCAGGGGGTTGGACTTGAAGACCTCCAAGGTCCCTTCCAACTCTGTTAGTCTGTATTCATAGTTTCTATTTGTATTTTGCATTCTAAGTAGGGCTAACTAGACTGCAAAGCATCTGCACACACCTTCGTAGATATGTACATTGCACAGTAACTTTATTTTGGCTTGATTCTTGCATCACCAACATCTTCTGATTGCAAAGTTTAACTAAACAGGAGCTTAAGGACTCTACATTTTGCCAGGAGGCTTTGCTGAACTTTATCTTCGCTATTTGGCAAATCCCTAGCACTTCTTCTCGCTTCTCTTTTTTAGGTGACTTGGCCAAGACATGTAGAAACAATTTCAAGCAACCCTTGACTTATATCATTCATTTAGGAACCATTTAAAATTACAACAACACTGGAAAAAAAATGACTTACAATTGGTTCTTCTCCTTATGACCATTGCAACATCCCCACAGCCATGATTGTGGTTGTGGGTTGTGATTGTGGGTTGAGAACTACCTGTACTTGCAAGATTGCCTTTATCTTGTTTCAGAAAACATGGTCATCTGTAGGATCCAGGTGGGATAGCCCTTCTCTGTTGTAGATCCTACCTTATGGAACATCATTATTATCAAATTGTGGATAGCCCTGATCTTTCCACCTTCCACCTAGCCCTAAAGACCCAGCAGTTTTCTATAGCAGAGTTGCTCTTCTTAGCAACGTTAAGATGGGTGGACTTCAACTCCCAGAATTCCTCCAGCTAACATCTCTGATGGATTGAGCCAGACCATGGGATGAGCCCCTGTAGAATAGAAGACCCTGGATAAGATGTGCTTGGGTTGGTCTTGGTTGCCTTTGTTAATCAGACAGAGAGTCAGTTTGGCCTAGTGGCTAAGGCCAGAAAGTGGGAGGCTGTGAATTCTAGTTCTGCGTTAGCCATGAAAACCAGCTTAATGACTTTAGGCAGTCACTCTCTCTCAGCCTAACCCACCTCACAGGGTTGCTGTTGTTAAAAAATAAGAGGAGGAAGGTATGTTGGATACGTTTGCTGCCTTGAGTTATTTGTAAGACTAATAAAGTCAGTACACAACTAACTCAATAAAAATATATAGTTACTTCTGTCAAAATATTTTGTACTACCGTGTTTCTCATATAATAAGTCCGGGTCTTATTTTTTTTGAGCCCTGAAAAAATGGCTTGGCTGTCTTTTCAGGGGTGATTTAATTCCCGCCCCTTGCATCTTTGGGCGGATGGGTGGCGGTGGCTTGATGTTGACCTCGGCATTGGTGGGGCACTTCGTATCGGGCCAACGCAGGCAGCACCATATCTGGGTGTGCAACAAAAGTACTTCCTAACAGCAAGCCCCCCACCATTCCGCATGTTTTAATATAGGCCTTAATTTGGGGGAGGGGCTTAATTTCATTTCATGCCTATAAAACATGCTGGGACTTCCTATTGGGGAGGCCGTATTGTTGGAGAAACAGGGTATTCATAACTATCCTGATATTGAAATAAAGGGCCACTATATGCAGTGTTGCAGGCTAACTCTGCCCACTGCCAGGAGTTTGAACCTGACCAGTTCAAAGTTGACTCAGCCTTCCATCCTTCCAAGGTCAGTAAAATGAGGACCCAGATTGTTGGGGGCAATAGGCTGACTCTGTGAATTGCTTAGAGAGGGCTGTAAAGCACTTTGGTATATAAGTCTAAGTGCTATTGTTATGGTCAACTTAGCTTTGGACATTTTGAATATTTGAATATCAATTATCTAATGCTGGTTAATGGCACGTTATGTAGCAATTTACTGAAACCTCTGCCTTTCCCTTCTCCTTCTTCTTCTGCTCTCGAGTGTGATTTATTTCCCAATGCCATTTCATACCTGGAAATCCAAGCCTTTGAAATCTGTTAGCAAGCTGAAGAAACAGCTGCTTCTACAAACTCCTGAAATCAGCACATTTCAGGGGGGGAAAACAGATTTGTTCTGTCTGGCTTCATGCTTGAATTGAAATGAATAAATTACTCCAGTTAATCCAAGCATATTTTTGTAACCCCATTGCAGTGGTAACATGTGGGGGTCTTTTGAAGAGATAAACCAGACCTGTGAAATTCTTCCCTAGAAACCCCCCCCCCCCCCATCAGCGGAGGGGCTTATATGGATTGAAACAAAGCAAGGAAAATTAGCAAAGAGACATGAAAGCAGGGGTAGGATTCAAAAATCCCAGCAACCGATTCGCTGCCCAGTTGCTGTGTGGGAGTGGCCATGGTGGGTGTGGCCTACTAGAACTTCCCGGAGGGCCATTTTTCGCTTTCCCAAGGGTCCGGAGGTTGACCTCGGGACTCTGGGAGGGCAAAACAGCCTCCCCCGGGCTCTGGAGGCCCTCTGGAAGCCGGAAACAGGCCCATTCCGTGACTTCCAGTATTTCCGGAAGGCCCTTACCTGCATCGAAAATGGGCCGCGTGGAGACTTCTGGGAGGGGAGGGGTGTGGTGGGCGGGGCGGGGCCAGCCGGTTGGTCCAAATACCAGTTTGGCAAAACAGATGCAAATTTAACATCTGGTTCGCCCGACCTGGTCCGAACCAGTAGAATCCCACCCCTGCTTGAAGGTAACACTGTAGGCCAGAGGTCTCCAATCTCGGCAACTTTAAGACTTGCGGACTTCAACTCCCAGAGTTCCTCAGCCAGCTTTGAAACTCTGGGAGTTGGTCCACAAGTCTTAAAGTTGCCAAGGTTGGAGACCCCTGCTGTAGGCCATACCCCAAACTAGGGATTTTTCCACCAAGGATAAAGAGATAATAGTTTGCTCCGCTGTTTCACTGAATTTGATTCTCAATGTCTATGGAGATTCTCAATCACCCAGGTCATGGTTGTCCCAAAGATGTCTTTTTTTTTCCCAAAAGGCAACCTTACCTTCTTGTTTTTTTCTTCAAAATATTTCACTTCTCATCTCAGAAGCTTCTTTAGTTCTGTAGAAGCATCTTGGATGAGAAGCAAAATTTTGGGGAAGGAAAAAAACCAAGAAATGTCAGTTGCCTTCTAGAAAAAAAAAAAAATCTTTGGGATGGTTGGATTCTTATGTATACACTTCTTCCATTGGATTGTTTCTTGCATAGAGATGACACTAAATTTAAAGTAAACAGTTTGATATTGGGGTATTCCAATGCAATGCTTCACTGTATCAGTCAGTAGCTACTATCATCGCTCGTAAATTCATCCTAGGTTTAGAATATTAAAGGTTTTGCACGTTCAAACTATGCAGCTTTTCCAAGTCAAGCTTTTATTTAACAATATCAGTCCCTTTACTTGCAACCCATGATAGTTTGCCTGGTTTTGTCTCCCCCCACCCCGGATTTCCTCATGTGGGCACCACACCGACCCATTGATCATCTCGGCATCCTGTTCTCTGTTTTTCCTCCTCTCCAAAGGGGGTCTGGTAGAAGTGATGTCCGGTGAAGAACAACCAATAGCACACGTCTGGACACAGTTACGAGTACAAGGTCAAGCTCACCCCAAGGCACTTTTCTCCTCATTCACCTATTGGTCAACAGCCTTAGTTACATTCACAAGCTCCCTTCCTCTTATCAGTATTGAGAAAAATGGTTTACTTGGTTGTTTGATTTGGTTAGGTAATGGTGGCCTGTGTGTCTTATGCTAGATTATAATGATTCATTTTGGTTGCTTTGTAATCTGCGTTACAGGTAGTCGTTAACATGCAACCACAATTAGGACCACAATCTCCATTGCTAAACAAGGTGGTTGTTAAGGGAGGTGTGCCCAATTTTATGACCTTTTTTTTGCCACATTTGGGAACTGAATCATGTGGTCATTAAGTGAATCTGGCTTCCCCTATTGACTTTGCTTGTTAGAAGTCAGCTGGAAAGGTCACAAATGGTGATCACGTGACCCTGGGATGCTGCAACTGTCATAAGTACCTGCCAGTTGTCAAGCGCCTGAACTTTGATCACGTGACTTTAGGGATGCTGCAGCAGTGCAAGGATCGGTCGTAAGTTGCTTTTTTTCAGTGCTGTTGTAGGTTTGAATGGTCACTAAATGAACAGTTGTAAGTCTGTTCATTTACCTGCATTGACCATGGATGTTTTACTGATAACTAACCTGTTTTGTTGTTTTAAGTTATACTGAGGATGGCTGAGTTTTATGTTAAGCCGCAGAAGCTTCAGAAAACCGCTTATGAGTCTCTTTGAATTTGAAAGCATACAAATCCTATAACTATATAATCTTTCCGGTTCAAATTCAAATGTTGGAGAGGAGTGACAGAAATCTTGACTATCTCATTTCGTATCATTCATTTGCTGACTCGGCCAGTTCTGTCCCAGATGAATTAACCTTTGCCCTCTGGACAAAAGAACTGAGGCTGGGTTGGATAAAGACGGTTGGCATGACCATTTCTTTCTCATTTTATCATCTTAAACATGATAATTTGGAGACAACGGTGGGAGGCCTCCAAGACTATGTCTGTCCCTCCCTTCCTGCCCTCTGGTCCCAGGCAGTTTCCGGACAAGCCGAGTCTAGTTTGGAAATCTGGGAGTGAACTTGTGCCAGTATAGCTGGAAGCTGTTGGGTTGGGCATGGACATCCCTTAGCGGGGGGAACAACCCCTCTCTCTTTATGCCTCCCATAGACATCTTTGGCAATTTGAATCTCACTGGCTCAAAGTTGACTCAGCTTGCCATCCTTCCGAGGTGGGTAAACTAAGGACCCAGATTGTTGGGGGCAAGAGGCTGACTCTGTAAACTGCTTAGAATGGGCTGTAAAGCCTTATGAAGCAGTATATAAGTCTAAATGCTATGGCTATTCTGTGGTGTCCCGTTTTTTACAGACAGCAGAAAAGAGAATCCCATCTTCTCGGCAGTTCTGTGTTTTGCCTCTGGTTCTATTTCTTGCAGACCCTTGAAAGCCTCTAGTCAAAATGTGACTTTTCTAGACAGCATTTTGGGTCAGCTGATAACCCACGGATGGCTTTCCTTTCAGCTTGAGTAAGTGTCGTTACCACATTTGAGTTGTGTTTTTGATCAAGGTCTGTTTTGAAAATTCATCCCCATCTATTTTTGGTGGTGTCTTAGTCCTTCTCTTTGGGTGGTGGGGGGGTAGGATAACCACCGGGAACCTTCCTGACTGAGAGGAAACCTGGATTATTCACTTGAAATGTGCCAATAAACCAAACTGGAGGTTTGTTAGAAGGCATGCATACAACAACACAACCATAAATTAGAACACTTGCTAAAGAACTGGTCATTAAGTGAGGACCACTTGTATTTGGTTTGCCAGTCACCTGGCCATGCCCACCCAGTCACATGACCAGCAAGCCATGCCCACCCAGTCATGTGACCAGCAAACCACACCCTTAAATTAGGCCACACCCACAGCACCAAGGGGGCAGTGGACTGAAAAAGTTTGGGAACCACTCATTTAGAGATATAAGGATTGCCTTGGTTTAGTAGTTCAATGTTTCTCAATTTAGGCAACTTTAAGAGGGGTGGACTTCATCTCCCAGAATTCTCCAGTCAGCAATAGTATCTGGGAAATTTTGGGAGTTGAAGTCCATCCCTCTTTAAATTGCCAAGATTGAGAAAGATAATAGTAGGCTATCGAAAAACCAATTATGTTAGTTTGCAATTCATATTTTATGGCTTAATCTGATCCGTGATTGCAGCCAGTGGTGTTTTAATCAGCAAATCATGGATTTATACCAGGCTTGTCCAACCTGCGGCCCAAGGGCCACATGCGGCCCAGGTCACCTTGTAATGCGGCCCAGTGCCCACCCCAACCTTCGTGCCAGAGCCAGTGAGGAGGAGAAGGAGAAGCAGGCGCGAGGCAGGGCGAGGCGAGTGCCAGGCTAAACAGCAACAGAAAAAGCAGGCGCCGTCAGAGCGCCACCTCCTGCTGTTGCCACCACTGCCATCGCCACCGCTTCTGCCCCCGCTGCCACTTCTTCCCCGCCACCGCTGCTGCTTCTGCCCCCGCCGCTGCTGCTGCTTCTGCCTTCTAGTCCTGCCTCATCCAGCCGGGCCATTTGCAGGAGGAGAGGTAGGCGCGAGGCGGGCAAGTTTTCTCCCCCTCCCCCCCCCCCGCAAAATTTGGCCAGAAAATAAACCATGATAAAAAAACCGTGATAAAAAAACTGTGATAAAAAAAAATAATTTTTAATAAATAATTAATAATAAAAACATCTCACTAACTTCATTTCCAAATAAATTTAATATGTTAACTATGTTTTCTATGGTTTTTTTGGATGATCAGGTATCATTACTGTTATTTTATTTTATGTGCGGCCCAAACCAAATTTTCATCTTCTAATGTGGCCCAGGGAAGGTGAAAGGTTGGACACCCCTGCTTTATACGATGTGCAAATCAAAATAGAATAGGTATTTTTTAAATCTTGTTTTCTCTAATGATGGCTTAGTCAATAAGCTACAATTTGGTTCACATAACATACAAGGCTGCAAGCCAAGTTTTTCAAATCACAAAGGTCAAATTCATGCAACTTTTAAAGTCCAACTTGAATAAATTGTATTATAGGTTAACGCTTTGTATGACTCCAATCATCGTACTTTGTAAACACAGCTTGCACTTTATTATATTGTCAAAAGTACCCCATTATGATATTCAACTAATCAACCCAAACTTCCAACTCTTTGGCAGGGTTCCTGGAACACATTACATCCTAATTTGTTCTGGTCTTACTCTACAAACCCATATTTGCAAGACATAATTCAAGGGGTTAGTATGCAATGCAAACCCAGACAACTAATTTAGTTAATAAATCATAATTAAACCCATCGCATCAATCCCTACAGTGGAAGAATGGATGGAAAAAGTGATGGAATTATCAGAGATGGCAAAATTAACTGTTTTAATCAGAGACAGGAATATATCCAGTATTGTTTCTACTTGGAAACCATTCCTGGACTTTGTACTGAAGACAGAAAAAAATATGAAATCTTGACTTTGGGTTTTGCTGATTACATTAGCTCTTGTTATAGAAATGGATGGTACTTACTAAGTTGGTAAAAGTAAAAAGTTGAGGCTGTAATTTTTTTTGTATTTTGGTCGACCTACCTCAGTTCATTTAGTGACCGTTCAAAATTGCAGTTACCACCTTTCCAGCATTCCCTGGTCACGTGATCAAAATTCACATGCTCGGTTCATATTTATGACCGTTGCTGTATCCCAAGATCATGGGATTGATTCCTTTTTGTGACCTTGTGACAAGGAAAGTCAATGGGTATGCCAGATTCATTTAACAGCTGGGCTACTAGCTTATTTCCTGCACTGATTCACTTATCAACTGTGGCAAGAAAGGTCACAAAATGGGGCAAAATTCACATAACAACCGGCTCACTTAACAACATACGTTTTGGGCTCAATTGTGGTTGTAAGTTGAGGACTACTTGTACTGGGAGTTAATGTCCCCCCATCCCTTTCCTCCTATCTCTTTTCTTTTCCCTTTCCCCAATTATCTATTTTTCTTTGTATTTTTTATATGATAATCTTAATTTTTAAAAAAAACATATAATCTTGACTATTAAGCCGAGCACCTCTTAATCCACTTTAAACAAGGCACACACATTTTCAAACGGGAGATTATGCCAGCCATTAAAATGGTTAGAACATTTTCAAAATCCGTAGTTTGGAAGACCTACAGTAGATAGAAAAGCAGTCCTAAAAATATCGCCCTCCCTTCCTCCTCCTCCTCCTCCTCCTCCTCCTCCTCCTGCTCTCGCCTTTCCTGCCAGTATGTGTGCTTGTGTGCTGATAACTGGCCAGCTTGTTATTTTAAGACCAAGAATTCTAATTAAATAACTGGTGGGCTGGAAGATGGAAAGAGATTCAGCGCCTCCATGGCAGGAAATTGCCCGCTTCTGCTGCACCATTCAGATATTTTTTCAAAAATGCAGGCAGAAGCATCTCTGGGGCCACCAGCCTACGTGGCTCCCCAAAATCGCTTTAACTTCTGCCCATGGATGGAGATGGATTTTCTTGGGTGCCTTTATATCCATGGGATCCTCCCAGGCTACAATCCGAAGGTCTCGCTGGAGTTAAAGGCAGAGAAACGGGGGATGTGTGTGTGTGTGTGTGTGTGTGTGTGTGTGTGGAATTGGCAGGACTGTAAGGATGGAAAATGTGCCACGTGTTCGTACTTGGGGATCCGACATGGCTGTGAGCACTGACTGGATTGGCCACTCCCCGAGGGAATGTCCTCAAATTACGACCACGATTGAGCCCAACATTTCTGATGCTAAGGGAAACACTTGATAAAGTGAATTTTGCCCCATGTTACAACTTTTCTTGCCACAGTTGCTCAGTGAATCACTGCAGCTGTTAAGTTAGTAAGATGGTTGTCAAGCGAATCTGGATTCCCCAGAAGGGGATCATGTGACCCTGGGACACTGTAGCCGTCATAAATATGAGTCGGTTGCCAAGCATCTGAATTTTATCATGTGACCATGGGGATACTGCAATGTTTGTAAGTATGAAAAACAGTACCATTTTTCCAGTGCCATTGTAACTTTGGACAGTCATGAAATGAACTGTTGTAAGTTGAGGACTACCTATAGTACTCTCTCTCTCTCTCTCCCTCTCTCCCTCTCTCTTTCTCCTCCCTCTCTCTCTCCCTTCTTCTCTCCCTCCTTCCCCTCCTCCCCCTCTCTCTCCCTCCCCCTTCTCCCTCCTTCTCTCCCCACCCTCTCCCTCCTTCCTCTCTCTCCCTCCTTCCCCTCCTCCCCCTCTCTCTCCCTCCCCTCTCTCTCCCCCTCCTCTCTCCCTACCCCCTCTCTCCCTCCCTCCCTCTCTCCCTTCCTCCCTCTCTCCCTCCTTCTCCCCTCCTCCCCTCTCTCCCTCCCTCCTTCCCCTCCTCCCTCCTCTCTCTCCCTCCCCTCTCTCCCTCCCTCCCTCTCTCTCCGTTCCTCCCTCTCTCTCTCCCCCATCTCCTTCCTTCCTTCTCTCTCTCCCTTCCTCTCTCTCTCTCTCTCTCTCTCTCTCTCTCTCTCTCTCTCTCACACACACACACACACACACACGCACATGCACACACACTCTGCATCTCCTTCCTGCTCAGATGATTTTCAGGATCATCCGATGCCAGATTCCAAGAATTGGCAGCCCCACTGAAGCTCATTCCAGCCCTGAACTGTAAGCATGAAAATAGATTTTGCTAAGTCCCCAATGTAGGTTGCTCGGAAGCTGATGTAAAAAGGAGGTGAAATCTTTTGAACCCGCAAGAAGGGACGATGAATTCTATGGGGATTAATGAACCCCAGTTTCTAGCTTCTTTCCTCTCTGGCTACACTGTGCAAGGAGTCTGTTTGCAGTTATGACAGTGCTGGGAAAAAGTACCATAACGACCAAACCTCACACTTACGACCATCGCAACCTCCCAATAGTAACGTGATCAAAATTTGGTTGCTTGTCAACCAGCGTTGTATCTACAACGGTTGCAGTGTCCTGGGGTCATGTGATCACCATTTGCAGCCTTCCCAGCTGGTTTCTGGCAAACAAAGTCAACTGTGGGAACTGTGTGATTCATTTAATGACTGCAGCAAAAAGGTTGCAAAATTGAGCATCGTCTTGTGATGCCTCTCTTAACTACCGCACTGCTAAGGATGAATTTTCCAGTATAGGTAGTTTCTTGACTTACGACCGCTATGGAGCCCAAGATTGATGTTGCTAAATGGGACATTTGTCAAGTGAGTTTTGCTCCATTTTGCAACTCGTCTTGCCCCCGTTGTTAAGCGAATGGCTGCAGCTGTTAAATTAGTAACGCCATTAAGTGAATCTGGCTTCCACACTGACTTTGTTTGAGAAGAAGGTCGCCAAGGGGAATCACTTGATTCCCAGACACTGCAAGCGTCATAAAGTTGTCCAGCATCTGACTGTAAATCACATGACCCTGGGAATGCTACAAGGGCCATAAGTGTGAAAAATGGTCATAAGTCCCTTTTTCCAGTGCCGTTGTAACTTTGAAGGTCACTACATGAACTGTTGTAAGTCGAAGACTACTGTGTTTATTGTGATCGCAAGTGGAGAAACGAACTGTTGTGAAAATCTTACAGGGCCTAAATTGTTATGCCAACAAAGTACAGCCATGGCACACATAGATCTGGAGGCCCTTTGTCCAACTCAATTCTAAATGATGTGTATATATATATATATATATATATATATATATATATATATATATATATACATACATACATACATACATACATATATATATTTTCTGAGGTTCATGGTATTTGTATGTGGATCTTTGGTTGTTGGGTTTTCTCCGCGTAAGATTCGAAGTATCTAGGCACGCGTTTGATGAAGTCTCATTCATCATCTTCAGGCTTCTGTCTTCGGCTCTTGCTAATCACTCTGAGAAGCAAGAGCCAAGACAAAGCCTGAAGATGATGAATGAGACTTCATCAAGCGTTCCTAGATACTTCGAATCTTACGCGAGAAACCAACAATCCAATATATATATATATATATATATAGCCACCAAAAAGTCACCAGGTCTTATTTTCAGGGGAACTCATCCACTGACTAGCCTCACTTGTGCCTGTTGCCCCCAGCCTCCTTTTCACTGTCAGAGGCCTTCAGGAACTTCTTCTTCTGTGGCCAGCAAGGGTTTCCTGAAGGCCTCTGCAACCAATAACAGAGCTCTGGATCGATCCAGAGCTTTGTTATCAGCTCCAGAGGCCTGGCCAGCCTTCCCGGCTGCAGAAGAAATGAGACAGCAAGGCAGGTGTCAGGATGTGCGAGGCCTGGCTACAACTGTCCAAAGGTAAGTAGTAGGGCAGCTCCACCCGTCTATCCCCACCCTAGCTTAATTTTTACCCGTGTACTCTGGAGTGGGTGGGTTCTTAATTAGAGCTTATATTGGGCTCACTGGTAAAAATCAAGCTAGAACTTACTTCAGGGTAGGTTTTATTTTCGGGGAAACAGGGTACATCTCTCCTGCATCTCTGTCATGCCCTAATTTTGAAGGGGCAAAGAATCTTGGCCACCAAAATTATCCAGACCAACAGCTTTCCGATGCCTCTTCCTGGCACCACATTATCTCCCAACTAATATGGTTTGTTGAATTGAAGTTAATGTAATACGAACCCTCCTTATCATGCCCATTTAATGCCAGGCATGAGCAATCTCCGTCAAAAATGTATAGTTTGTTTTTTTCTGCTATTTAATAGTCTGGGTTTTCTGCTGTTCAGTATCAAAATTGCCATAGAAAGTTTTTGAAAAGCCAAGATTTCCCTTCCAAGTAACAGGGAAAGAAATGAGGATCCCAGCCCTGATCACTTTGGTGATAATCCCACCCACCCATCTTGGATCACCACTCCTCCCAATAAGAATTCTCCCCCCTCCCCCAACAGTAACACCTATTCACTCAAATTTATATCCATCCCTGCCTTAGGGTAAGGAAGCCAGCCTCAGACTGGTTAAAATTAAAGCCATCAGACTTAATGACACCGAGTATTAACAACCACAAGAAGAATCATAACAAAGGTTTAAGGATCAAAAGTTTGGTTTGAGTCACTCATTGCAATAAATCAAAATGTACCAAAAAAGGAGCATATTTGGAGCTTAGGGTTGAAATGGGGGATCCGTGGCGCTCTCTGAACTTGCTTATTTTCTTGCAGACGTTTCATTATCAAACTAGGTAACATCATCAGTACTAGTAAGAAGTGCAATTTGCTGTCAAACCCAAACGTGATTTGCTTAATGTGATTTGCTTTTAGTTTATAGGAAAGCTATGGCAAATCTAGACAGCATTTTAAAAAGCAAAGACATCACTCTGCCAACAAAAGTGTGTATAGTCAGGGCTATGGTTTTCCCAGTTGCAATGTAGGGCTGTGAAAGTTGGACCATAAGGAAGGCTGAGCGCCAAAGAATGGAGGCCTTTGAACTATGGTGCTGGAGAAGACTCCTGCAAGTCCCTTGGACTGCAAGGTGATCAAACCGGTCAGTCCTAGAGGAGATCAACCCGGTCTGCTCTCCAGAAGGCCAGGTCCTGAAGAGGAAACTCAAAGACTTTGGCCACCTAATGAGAAGGAAGGACTCACTGGAGAAGAGCCTAAGGCTGGGAACGATTGAGGGTATGCTGTCCAGCCAGTATATAGTTAATGGGAATTGGGATAGTTAGTTAGAAAGTGGGAGCTGTCCCCTTAAGGGAATGCATCATGGTAAGTGTAGTTAAGGTATCCTGGGAAATGTAGTCCATGTCATGTGGCCACATCTGTAATCCTGATTGGTCACTGAATTGACCCTTGGTGGGTTGGGGGAGGTTTCTCCACTCTTGCCTGGAACCCAGCAACATGCTGCTGCCTCAACCCCTTGCTCCTTCTTTTGGGGGATGAAAGATTACCATCCTTTTACACCAGAAAGTCAGCTATGCAAAGAGTTGGACGTTGAGATGAATCTCAATGTAACTGTAAGTTATATTGAGGATGCCTGATGAACCAATAAAAAGACTTTGTATGGATGCTTTGTGGAGTTATCTATCTGCCTTTATACATTCAGTCAATAATTACAGAGGCCAGAATAGCGGGCAAAAGAAGAAGAAGGGGACGGCAGAGAATGAGGTGGATGGATGGAGTCACTGAGAGCAGTCGGCATGAGCTTAAATGGACTCCAGAAGATGGCAGAGGACAGAAAGGCCTGGAGGAACGTTGTCCATGGGGTCACGATGGGTGGGACACAACTTCACAACCAACAAGAACAAGTTTAGTATACAGTATGAATCCACCCATGTAACCATGTCAGTAGAGACAATCAAAGTGGTCTAGTAGTTTAAGGCAGGGGTCTCCAACCTTGGCCACTTTAAGACTGGTGGACTTCAACTCCCAGAATTCCTCAGCCAGCTGGCTGAGGAATTCTGGGAGTTGAAGTCCACCAGTCTTAAAATGGCCAAGGTTGGAGACCCCTGGTTTAAGGCAGCAGGCTAGAAACCCAGAGACTGTGAGTTCTAGTCCTGCCTTAGGCATGGAAGCTGGCTGGGTGACTTTGCCTGGACACTCTCTTAGCCCAACTCACCTCAAAAGGTGGTGGTTGTGACAGGTTTTAGGAGAGGAACCAGCATTAGCATGTTTGCTGCCTTAAGTTACTTATAAAGATGCAATAACAGAATAAAAGTCGGAAGGGACCTTGGAGGTCTTCTAGTCCAACTCCTGCTCAAGCAGGAGCCCTTATGCCATTTCAGATAAATGGTTGTCCAGTCTCCTCTTAAAAATCTCCAACTTATGGAGCACCCATAACTTATGGAGGCAAGCCCACCCCACTGATTAGTTCTAGATAAAATTCCAATCAATAAAGCAAACATATAAATAATATCTTAGTCCTGATTTCATATGTTGGTTTACTGACTCATTTGCCATTGGTCTGCCCAGCGTCCTAAGTCATAAATCCTTACAAACTGTAACCGCAGGACTCAGAATATACGTTAAACCACAAGCAAGCTGCCGTTAAACCTGCAAAACGATGTGCCAGCCACCAAAGCTGCTTTCCACAGCCGGTTGCTTTTCTTGCAAGGCTTCAGTGCAATGCATCAATGAAGGACCTGTCTGTCTGTCTGTCTGTCTGTCTTCCCTGGGCCACTGTTGCAAAGAGAATAGCCCAGCACAGTCAAGCCATCCTATAGACATTCACCAAAGACCTTATCATAGTCTTCCCTGGGCCACTGTTGCATCCTAGACACTGTTGCATCCTAGACATTCACCAAAGACCTTGTCGTAGTTACCTTAGACTCCAACCAGGGAAAGCCATTCATTTCTGCATTCACACATGCCACGGAAACCCTGGTTGTAATGAATCTTAATTTTGTGATATTGCCCCAGACCATGGACTGTTCTGAGTTGACACCATGTTTTTCACTCCTCCACAACCCACCCACCCCAAAGCCAAGCCAACTGAGTGCATACAACAAACACACACACACACAGACACACACAGAGAGATTTCTCCACAGCACCCCCCCCGCCAATCCCCAGGGGCTGATCCCTGCAGCTTTTGCCCCCGGTCCTTCGGCCTTCGCACCCTCGCCTTCCTCTTCCCCCACCTTCTGCAGCCACTGGGTGTTGTTCTCCATGACGGTCTCCAGCTGTTGCAGTCGCTGGACGGGCCACTGGGCTTCGGCCAAGGGCGGCGCATCCCTCTGGAGCGAGTTGGACACTTGGAACGGGGCGGCGGCGGCGGCGGCGGCGGCAGGAGCAGGAGCAGCCGCCGGGCCATCGCAGCCTCCCAGCTCGGGCAGCAGGAACGTGTAGGTGCAGGATCCGTGTTGCAGGCGATGCTGAGAGCGCTCCGGGGCCCCCTTGCCCAGCACCCCGGGCTGCATCCCTGCCCAGGCGGGCAGCAAGAGATACGCCAGGACCTTCCACATTCCTGACTTTTTCCTCGGCGGGACCTGCCAGGCAAACAACTCCACCGGGCTTGCAGCGGGCTCGGATCCGCCTGAGAGAAGCCCGGACGCCCCGCGATCTCTGCCTCCCCGCCTCCTGTGGGCAACGGGAGGATGGAGTGCGGCGGGGCGGGAGGGGCGGGGGGGGGCCGCTTTGGAGCCCTCCCACCCTCTCCGGCTTCCGCCTCTTCCCGCCCCCCTCCCTCCTTTGCCCCCCTGCTGGCTTTTGGAAGCCCGCCCGGGTGGCTTTGCTGGCCGAATCGATCTAGACCCGCTTCGCAGGAGATCGTTGGAGCGCCTGAACACGCGCTCCCAAGTCAATAGCCCCGGGACCTTTCCGCCTTGCTCCAGCGAGCGGGTGCCTGGCAAGCTGGATCGGTCAGGGATCGCTGAGAAGTCAGGATGTGGCTGCGCGGGAATTTTCCAGAGTTTGGGATGAAAAAGAAACTTGAGAACACTCCTCTCTTAGCAAAGCACTTTTTAAAATTTATCTATCCATCTATCTATCTATCTATCTATCTATCTATCTATCTATCTATCTATCTATCTATCTATCTATCTATCTATCTATCTATCTATCTATCCATCCATCCATCCATCCATCCATCCATCCATCCATCCATCCATCTATCTATCTATCTATCTATCTATCTATCTATCTATCTATCTATCTACCTATCTATTTATTTGATTAGTCAATTGCTTACAAGATAATAGGTATTATAAACATAGTTATGAATACATGGGTGCATATAAGAAAAATAAAAAGAAACAATAGGACAGGGGCAGTAGGAATGATTGGTGCGCTTATGCACGCCCCCTACAGACCTCTTAGGAAAGGAGTGAGATCAATAGTAGACAGTCTAAGGTTAAAGTTTTTGGGGTTTGGGGAAGGAACCTCAGAGTCAGGTAGAGTATTCCAGACATTGACCGCTCTGTTGCTGAAGTCGTATTTCCTGCAATCAAGTTTGGTGCGGTTAACCACTTAGACTTCTACACTGCTTCACAGTGCTTTTACAGCCCTCTCTCAGCCCTCTCAGTTACAGCCCTCTCTTAGCCCTCTCAGTTTTCAGAATCAGCCTGTTGCCCCACAACAATATTCCTTAATAGTTGAGCACCCATACTCAGGGTCTCAATGTAGAAAGTCTTACCCCGAATGTCATCTCCCTTAAAGTCAGTTGGACTACCCAATTCAATGTCTATGATGGTTGCTCAGCTGTCAGCAGCATCTAGGCCTCCTGGAGTTCAGAAGGACTGGACCTGTTTGAATACTTGGATGGGAAGCTTACTCACCTGGAAATCCCATTCTTTATAGGCTAGGAAAGTAAAAAAAACCTTTCCAGAAAAAGGATACGACAAACCCATGCACAGTTGCCAAAAAACCCTATGTGGGCCTGTCATGTAGGATTTGAGTTTGACTGGAGGAATTTAAACAAGATTTTGCTACATCTTAAAAACTAGTGCAGTTGATGGTCCAGGCTCTCAGAAGCTCTTCAAACCCACACCTGAAATACTAAGGACAAAAAGTGCCATTTCATCACTATCCTTCTCTCAACTGCTGTAGGATTTGGAATAAAAAAAGAGATTGCTTATACCTTCCAAACACACTTTTATTTCATGATGTAGATATTTGTTTAAGCATAGGCCCCAAATCCCAGTAGCTCCTATGGAACTGCAGAGCTGCCAATCTCCCCCTTTCTTCTTAAAAGACCCATGGAAACAGCTTGAGTTATACATGGCGAATTATGAACCCCAAATCTCTGTTGGTAAGCAAGATAGTTGTTGAGTTTTGCTCCATTTTGCAACCTTTCTTGACATAGTAGTTAAATGAATCCCTGCAATTGTAAAGTTAGTAACAGGGTTGTTAAGTGAATCTGACTTCGCTTATCAAAAGGTTGCAAAACCTTTGACCCCAGGACACTGCAATTATCATAAATATCAGCCAGTTGCTAAGTGTCCAAATTTTGATCCCATGCCTGTGGGGGTGTTGCAATGCACATAAATGTGAAAAATAAGTCACAAAATATCTTTTTCAGTGCTGCTGTAATTTCAAATGGTCACTAAACGAATGGTTGTAAGTCGAGCATTACCTATACAAGAGCCATGGTGGCACAGTGGTTAGAATGCAGTACTGCAGGCTACTTCTGTTGTTGATTGCGGGATGTCAGCAGTTGGGCAGTTCGAGTCTCACCAGCTCCAGGTGGACTCAGCCTTTCATCCTTCCGAGGTCAGTAAAATTAGGACACAGATTGTTGGGGGCAAAAGGCTGACTCTGTAAACCACTTAGAGGGGGCTGTAAAAGCACTGTGAAGTCTACGTGCTGTTGCTATTTCTCCCCTTCTTCTTTCCTTGGTCCTGGTGGTACAGTAGTTAAGATGCAGTGTTGCAGGCAAACTCTGCCCATGGCCAGCAGTTTGATCCTCACTGGCTTAAGGTTGACTCAGCCTTCCATCCTTCTGAGGTGGGTAAAATGAGGACCCAGACGGTTGTGGGCAAAAGGCTGACTCTGCAAACCACTTACAGAGGGCTGTAAAGCACTGTAAAGTGGTATATAAGTTTAATTGCTAGTGCTAGTGCTATACTTGAGTTTCAGTCAGCCCCCGTAGCACCAACTAAAAATTGAATCAGCTCTCAAAACTAGCCACTGTGTTATGGGAACACAACACATGGGTCTGGTTGAAATCTGGTTTCAAACTGGTTCAGAGTTACTTTGTAGCAGTGATCTTATTTTACACAGTGTATAGGAAATCTGCAACTTACAACCATTCATTTAGTGACCATTTGACATTGCAATGTCATTAAAAAAAGTAACTTATGACTAGTCCCCACACTTATGACTGTTGCACCATCCCCATAGTCATATAATCGAACTTTGGCACACGGCAACTGGCATGTATTTTCGATGGTTGCTGCATTCCAGGGTCATGTGATCACCAGGTGTGACCTTCTCAGCTATCTTCTGACAAGCACAGTCAATGGAGATTTGCTTAATGATCAGGTGGTGCACTTAACAACTGCAGTGATTCACTTAACAACCATGGTAACAAAGATAATAAAATGGGAGCGACTTCCTTAAGGACTGCCTTGCTTAGCAACAGAAATTCTGGTCCCAGTTCTGGTCGTAAGTGAAAACTAGCTGTGTTCCTCAGCCTCTGATCAGGTTGAGCAAGTCATGAATCTGCCTAGACTGGCGTTTCTCATCTTTGGTGACATTGGCTGGCTGAGGAATTCTGGGAGTTGAAGTCCACCCACCTGGAAGTTGCCAAGGTTGAGAAAAAACTGGCCTGGGGAAATGAAATCCAGGCCTTTTCATTCTGGAAGTTGTGATTCAAAACCACATTTCAGGTTTCTGGGTTTTCAGTTGCCATCGCCCACACACCTCTTAGTCATCAGGACTAGAAACTGGATATTTTGCAGAAAATGGCAGACTTCTATTTCTCTCTGTGGAGGTTCTCAATCATCCAGGTCATGGTTGTCCCAAAGATGCTTCTCAAAAGACAACTGGATTTTCTTGGGTTTTTTCCCTTGAAAATGTTTCACTTCTCATCCTAGAAGCTTCTTCAGTTCCAACTGACTGATGGAACGAAAGGATTTATATACTTTGCAGTCATCTGGACCTTCAGCATTCTAACACCCAGACAACTGCAAAGAATATAAGTCCTTCTTTTACCTGTCAGTTAGAACTGAAGGAGCTTCTTGGATGAAAAGTGAAACGTTTTCAAGGAAAAAACCCCAAGAAAGTCCAGTTGCCCTTGGAAAAGCTTCTTTGGGGACCCTGTATTTAAGCTTAAGCTTAAACATGTCAGTTCCATTTCATCCTCGACCCCCACAAAGTGGTAAAAAAGAGAGAGGAAAGAAGAAATTCTATTTCAGATCTTTATGTTTTCAGCTTCATCATTGGAATGGGATTCTAAGCATATTCGATGTCTTTTGCTCACTGATCCTGCTGTGAAAATATATTTGAAACTGTGAAATGTTTTCATGGGGGTGCCTTTGAAGTGCAGGATGAGTTGTATAAAACACTTCCCCAGTAAATGTCATACTTTCTGCAGAATAATTCAATAGCACTTCCATATCAACCTTCTGGCTGAATAAATGACCATACCATGCTATATAGGTAGTCCTCAACTTACAACCATTTTGTTTAGTGAGTGTGTTTGAAGTTCACAACTGAAAAAAGTGATTTATGTCCATTTTTCACATAACTATTGCAGCATCCCCAGAGTCATGTGATCAAAAGTTGAATATCCAAGCAACTGGCATGTATTTATGATGGTTGTAGTATCCCTCGGTCTTTTGTGACCTTCTGACAAATAAAGTCAACAGAGAAGCCAGATTCACTTAATAACCATGTTGCTAAAAATTAACTGCAGTGATTCCCTTAACAACTGTCTGACTTAGTAATGGAAATTCTGGGCTCAGTTATGGTCATAAGTTGAGGGCTACCTGTAATGTTATTTGGATTGGGTTCGGTTCATGACGTATCTGTAAAACCTACCATTCTGGTCTGTAAATCAGGCTTATGATTTATGTTTGGTCTTTGGATGGCTAACAGTTAACAAAATGTCATATATTCCAATTCAATTTAATTGCTGTCATAGGCCAGTATAGATAATAAACAAAATAAAACTTAAGACAGAATTAAAATACATTTGTAAAATAATTTACCATCTATTATGTGAGGTCCAGCATATAGCCTCTATTACATTATAATGAAAAATAAAATAAAATTATATTATGATAACATCTAAAGTTACAACAAAGTAACAGTATCTAAAACTATTAGTGTCAACAAATTTAAACAAATTATAGTTATAAAGAATGCATTGGGGGAGATTAAATGCCAAATAAAATAAACCTCTCTCCCAAACGATTAAGATATAAAACCTATACTAACCATGCATCTAATAAATGAACAACATCCCATGGGTTCCTGCTAATCTTGTAACCCTACGCCTGGAAACAGAGTGTTGTCTGAATGCATTCAGTTATGGCTTTTTCATCAAACTATAGTTCAGGGCAAAGGGTGAAGCCAGCCATTCTGTACTTATGACACTTCTTAAGACACTCTGCATGAAAACAAGCCTGTATAAATATCTTGAACTGAAAGACTTTCCATTTGAAATTAGATTTCTAAATTGCATTCTTTTGAGTACAATCTGTTTACTTAGAAAAACATTTTAGAAGCAAAGCCAAAAACACTCTTCTTTCCTGCGAAGGTCAATCTGGACTTATGAATTCCAGTAAATATTTATGGCTCCAACCCATGGAATTTCATACAGATTGGCCTTCCCGTCCTTCCTTGTTATTTATTTCTTTACTCAAGAAAACTGCAGGCTTTTTGGCCCGGGGAAGTGATTTACTCATATCTGGTTTATTTTTGTAATCTTAATTATGGGGAAAGAAAAGACCCAGGTTCAACCCACTCAGGAACAAGAGTTAAAAAAACCAAGATGGTACCCATGAGTGGGTGACCAAAGCCCTACCATATGTTACTAGACACATAAAAAGGGCGGGGCTTTCCATTGAGCAGCCCAAGACATCATCTTGACTTCTTCTATTTCCATCCATGGATACTCCTGAATTCCACCTTTAATCATGGAAATTTACTGGTGACTTGGAGCCAATGATTGTCTCTAGAAGAGATGCTCTGAATCCAGCTTTAAGTTTTTGGAAGAACCATCAAGTATTAATTCAATGCGTAAGTTGAATTCAAATGAGTAAAATATACACTAGCCACTCCCAACCTGGTGCCCTTAGATGTCTTCAGTGAGCTTCCAACGGTGTGGCTGTTCCACATCCCCAAAGGTCACAGTTTACTTTCCCAATAATAGTTGCATTTTCCAACTCCCAAATGTTGGATAAGAGATAAAGAGCCAAATTCCTGAAATTATTCCTGGAAGAGGTGGCTCAGGTCAAGAAACAGACACTGCAAGGTTTCAAATACTAGTACTTTATTATTGTTATCCAAGATTAACATACTGTAATCATGAAATCCTGTCCAGTTTTCTCTTGTTCCATCTAATATTAAACAGTATCAAGATAGCATTGTTATGAGTTTCTTTATCATGCCAGATTTGATCTTTGGATTGTTTAAAGTTAGTTCTCAACTTACAACCATTCACATTGCTCATTGCCGGTCCTCACACTTACAACTGTTGCAACTTCCCCACTGATCAGAATTTGGTTGCTTGGCTCTGGCATTAATTTATGATGGATGCAATGTCCTGGGGTCATGTGATTACTTTTTGGGACCTTCCCAGGCATCTTCTGACAAGCAAAGTCAATGGGGGAAGTTGGATTTGCTTAACAACCATATGATTCACTTAACAGCTGCAGTTATTTGCTTAACAACCATGGCAAAAAAGGTTATAAAATCAAGTGCAACTTCTTTAACACCACCTTGGTTAGCAAAGGTGATCCCAGTTGTGGTCATAAGCCAAGATCACCTGTAATTGCCTCTCCAACTCCTTCAATGATTTCTTCCTTCCTTCACCTCTTAATGGCTCTTTCAGATTTTCCCCAAGGACATCTCCAAAGTGTTTGATAAATTACAGGGTACCTCTGTCAACTGCCCATCTTTCACCAGGACTTCTTGGTGAGACCCAGGTTCTAGTTCCCACTCAACCCTGGAATCATTGGGTGATTGGTGTTGAAGTTGATGGTTATACAATCTGGTTAATGATGGTGGTCTGTAGGTGAGGGACAAATGCAAGATATGACCATAAGTTCTTAGTCATCATCTTGATTTTTTTTTTTTTGACCCTCCTCCTGTTGATGTCCTTGGAGTCATTTTTCAAGAAGGAGAGAAGAATTTGCTGTTTTCTGGAGCTTTGTGGTTCTTGGCGCAGGTGAGATCATTCCATACAATTCCTCTTTTTCTTTTGTAGTTTTGACTTTGGAAAGCCTGCTCTTGCCACTCTTCATCTCAAGCCAAAATCCGGGAAACGCCGAAGGCATCAAGTAGACAAAAAACCTTGTTGACTTGGGTGGATTCTAAAAAAGGAGAGGGGGTGGAATGGAAATTTTAATTTTAAATCAAACAACAGGCAAGGTCTACCTTTTGACAAGGGCCAAACCGCAAGGCCAAGCAATGTGGGAAATCTATGCTTTGTATCTGGATCTGTTCAGACCTGGGGATTTCCAGTGATATGATGTATGTGAGGTGTGCTGAACTAAAGGATGGTTGGAACATGTACCATTATTATAGCATTAATTGTTTTTTTATTATTATCCTCTGTTTAATCATGTACAATTCTTGAAGACTGCAGGATATGACTCCATAGTTTTCTTGGCAAGATTTCAGAAATGATTTGACATTATCTGCTTCTTGGGACTGAGAGAGAGAAAGTGACTGGTCCAAGGTCACTCAGCCGGCATTGTGCCCTAAGGCAAGATTAGAAATCAGGGTTTCCTGGTTTCTGGCCTGATGCCTTTTCCACTACACCATATTAGCTCTTCAGTATTAATTACACAACAGTATTAATTATAGAACAGGAGTATTGTAAGTGTGTCATGCCAGTGCCTTGCAAAATGTTAGTTATTCTTCACAAGTAGATGCAAAAGGACCGATTCTGTTCAAACCATCCGCTATGACATGTCAATGTTTTATTGAATGGATCAGCATCATGGCATATACTGTACCTCTGAGAGTTGGTTCTCAGTGACCTACAGATACAAGCCATCCCATTTTTTCCAAAGAAGCAGGCATCCCACAGAGGAGGAGAAGAAGAAGAAGAAGAAAGAGAAGAAGAAGAGGAAGAGGAAGAGAAAGAAGGAGGAGAAGAATTTAAGAATGGATGTGTGTGTGTTTGTGTGTGTGTGTGTATCTGAAAGTAAAATATAGGTCACAATTCTTCTTTCGTTCCTTTGACTTTTTCCTGGATAAATCATACAAATCTGAGGAAAAAACAGTGCTGCTCTTTGGACTGACTTTTTGCAGCTTGATAAATGTGACCTCAAATCCTTAAGAGGCACTTCCATACTTCCCTTGCAAAGCTCTTTAACAACTCACAAGTAAATATAGAAGCCGCCTGGAAAAATCTCACTAAGATTTCATGTGAGAATCCACGTGAGATCTGACAAGATTTTGTGGATTATAAAATGTGCTGCGATCAAGCCACTAGAGGAGAAGATGGAACCTGAAATCAGAAGGTTTTGTCATATCCTGGCCAAATGTGTTGCCTCTATGCAGGATGCAACTACTTCTATGGATTAGAAACCAGAGATTGAAACCATATTTTATGGCAATTTACAGATTAACAGAGTTAGAAGGGACCTTGTAGATCATCTAGTCCAACCCCCTGCCCAAGCAGGAGACCTTGCACCATTTCTGACAAATGACAGTCCAGTCTCTTCTTGAAAACTTCCAGTGATGAAACTCCCACCACTTCTGAAGGACAGTTGATTGTTCTCACCGTCAGAAAATTTCTCCTTAGTTTAAGCTCTGGTAGTTAAAAAATTTTTTAAAAACCCCACGCACAACTAATCTAAGATAGAAATAACCTACATTTGGGTAACATATTTCAACACTGCTAAACAAGAGAGACTTTGCAAGCTGATACTACAGATAATTCTCAAGTTACAACTGTTTGCTTTGTGACATTCAAAGTTAAGACCAACCCCAACGAAAGGGAACTTACAATCTGGATTCAAAGTTTTGGTGGTCAAGTCTCCTCTCTGCGGTGACTAAACTTCAGGCACTTGGCAACTTGGCTGCCTTTCTGGTTTCGGGCAAAACTGTGCCCACAGTGACTCACTGATTTACTTAAAGACCTCAATGTTCACTTAACACCATGAAAAAGTCATAAAAACGCTTTCACAACATACGATCATAATGGGCAGGTTCCATTATGGTTGTATCTTGAGGTCTACCTGTATTTTGGTGAGGAGAAATTGCTAGAGTCTGGTTTGAGTTTAGAAGTAAACATAATTGAGTTCTAGTTAGTACTTTAATATGAAAGTACTAGGATATTTCAGAGATGTGAGCTAAAATAGGGCCTTCAAAAAACATCTCAGACATTAATCCTCAGCATTTTTGTCCTGCTGCCAACACCACTATATGGACATGTCCACGGACTCACCAAGATTTGAATTCAACTCAAGGGCAGCCTATTTTTTTTCTTACATTTTTGTGGCTGTTGAGGAGGTCAGCAACTGTCCAGTTACTGGATTGGAAGAACATTCAGATGAACCCCAAAAGCACTGCTTGGTTTGTTTTCAATATTTTCCTCTGACTTTTCAAAATTGCCTCCCACAGTGGCTTGTATAAAGCAAACCATGCAACGTTGCAATTTTTTTTCACTTTAAAAACAACAGTAAAACTATCTCACAAATCAGGCTGACAGTTATAGAAAACCATTTAAAAATCAACAATAAGCCAGCCATTCAAATCAGAAAATTGGCTCAACGTTCAAAATAATAACTCAGCTACAAGTAATTGGAATTCAAACTGATGAGGAAAATCTTATCCAACTTTCCATTGAGTGTAACTTTTATACGTGTTGTGCTGCAGATGACCTTAAAGCAATCGGTTTTTGATATGAAAACAGCACGAAATGGAAATAGGACTCAGTTTGGCTTGAGTGAGAAACATAACCAGTGTGGCACCTCTACAGTTGAGGATCTGAGGGAGTTTGGGTTCAAATGCTATCTTTGTTCTTATCATTATGTGTGACACACAATAAAAAAAAAAAGAATAGAACTTCATTACACTATCACAGCAGCCTGATTGACTTTCTTTTTATCATACAGCTAGTCCTTGAGTTATGATTGTTATTGAGGCTGTCAATTATAAAAAGGGTCACACATGACTGGACCCAATTTTTCAATCTTTTTCACGGTGGTTGTTAAACAAATTCCATACTAGTTAAGCAAACCCATAGTTTGTGAGGGGTGGTTTTGCTGGAAAACAGAATTAAAAACTGGTTTCCAGCAACACTGATGTCAATCGCAGTCATGCGAAATGGGGCATTGCAAATGGTCATAAATATGGGTCGGTTGAAAAGTACCTTAGATCACCTTGGGAGACGGGACATTGGAACTTCAAAACTGTCTCTCTCTAAAGATTAACATTGGGACATGTATTTTGTTGATTAGATCAGTGGCCCCCAACCTTTTTTGTACCACGATCTGGTACTGGCATCACAAAATGATCCACGGACTGGTACCGGCATCAGCACGCACGACCAAGGCAAGGTGAGCCGAGCGACCGGCCAGCCAGCTGTCCCCCGCTTCTCCCCGCCACCTTCAGCTCCTCCTTTGTACCTTCTCGCAGTCGATGGGCTTTTCGGGCTCTTTCTTAATCTCCTCCTGAGTAACGCGAGACTCTACCGCCATCGGGACGGCTCTTTGTTTGAAGCCGCTCCCCCCCTCTTCGATGAAACTAAGGCGCGAGGATTCCTTCAGTACCCAAACATCGCTTTCCATTCAACCGACGACCGACAAGCTCACCCGGAAGCACTTTCTCAAGCGCCATCGAAACAAGATGGCGGTGCCCAAGCAAAGTAGGCGGCCCGGTACAAAATGATCCACAGACCGGTACCGGTCCGGGGCCCGGTGGTTGGGGACCCCTGGATTAGATGATTAAATGTTTACCCTGATGAGAATGCTTAGTATTGGTGATTCATATCCCTATTTAGGAAGAAAGACATTTTTGTAAAAGAGATAAGCTAAGAAATGAAGTCCCAAAGATGCTTTTTCAAAAGGTAACTGGATTTTGTTTTTCCTTGAAGGTGTTATGCTTCTCAGCCAAGAAGCTTCTTCAGTTCAATTCTCCAGTTCAGAACTGAAGGGGCTTCTTGGATAAGAAATAAAATGTCTTCAAGGGAAAACAAAGACCAGTTGCCTTTTGAAAAAGCATCTTTGGGGGACAACCATGACCTGGATGGCTGAGAATGTTGGTAAAGGTAAAGGTTCCCCTCGCATATTTGTTGTTTCCAGCTCTAGGGGCGGTGCTCATCTCTGTTACAAAACCGAAGAGCCAGTGCTGTCCGAAGACATCTCTGTGGTTGTGTGGCTGGCATGACTAAATGCCAAAGGCTCATGGAACACTGTTACCTTCTTACCAAAGTGATCCCTGTTTTTCTACTTGCATTTTTACATGCTTTCGAACTGCTAGGTTGGCAGAAGCTGGGACAAGGAACGGGAGCTCACTCCGTTAGGATTTGAACCGCTGAACTTTCTGATTGACAAGCCCAGCATCTTAGCCTACTAAAAGATAAACTTTCGCTATGATTACCTTGCAATGACAAAGGAGTTTGCATATCCCAATATCTCTATAGGTTCCACTGTTGAGATGATGGATCACTGAAGGAAATAAAATCCCTCCCCCCCAATATAAATGGCAAACAAACCTAATGGGATTTTGCAACCAGGTCTCTGTCAAGATGATACCTGGAGATAAGGGAGGATGGTATGCAATGTGCTGGTGAAGAAGTGCAGAGGAAAACACAAGTAGGACTGGTGTTTGTGAACTGCTCAAAAGTGAAAGGGACACCCTAAAACCAGAAGGAAAGTTTGATCTTGCAAGGTATGTATCCTTGGCACCTGAAATCTTTGAACCATGAACATTGGCCAGATTGGGTAACAGAACAGAAATGTGAAGACTGAAATCAGACTGTCTAGAAATCAGCAAACTGAAATAGGAAGGAATGGATCACTTCAGGGGTTTTTATGGCAGATGAGAAAATTATAAAAGAAATGGGGAAGCCTTTGTTATTAACACAAGTAAGTGCTTGTATTTAAAATTCCAAAATCATGGAATGATCTTGATTCCAATCCAAGGAAAGCCAGTCAAGAATAGAACGATTCAAGTCTACATAGATTCAGAGAAAGTGAAAGATGAACTATTCTGTGGAGACCGGCTGCAACACATTGGAGAGACAGATTAGAACAAGAGCCATCATACTAATTACAGGAGACTGGAATATAGAAGTTGAACATAAAATAACATCTGGAATAATGAGAAAGCCTTCCCTCAATATACAAAACAAATCAGGAGGCAAACGAGTACAGTTCAGCCAAGGAAAGTTAATGTTTACAGCAAACACTGCCTTCCAACAATCTAAAAAAAGTTCTA
This sequence comes from Pseudonaja textilis, assembly GCF_049901715.1. Classification (NCBI taxonomy): domain Eukaryota; kingdom Metazoa; phylum Chordata; class Lepidosauria; order Squamata; family Elapidae; genus Pseudonaja; species Pseudonaja textilis. The sequence continues at coordinate 7,553,794 of NC_141999.1, forward strand.
CGCATGGACATCACTGGATGAACATCAAAATTAAATTGATACTGTATTCTGCACTCAGAAATGGAGAAACTCTGTTTATTTAGACTACATCTTGATTGGGTTCTTTTTTTTTTGTGACACTCATACTCCTGCATCCACACACTCACACCACACAGTGGCTGTCTCAGGCCCATTTTATACACTGCCTGGTTGAAAAGCCAAGATTCCAGAAGAAAATCATCCTCTCAGCTGAATAGCATCTGTGACCAAGGGCTTCTAGAAGACCCTCAAGTGCCCCTAAAATGTGATGGGTGAAGTCATTGCATCAGATTGCCGTAGAAGCTTCCTGGGTTTGCTGGGCAATTTCCTATCTCTCTCGTCCCAAACTTCCTCGTTGAGATGTTATTGTGAGGACAAATGGAAGGAGTCTGTGCCATGCGCCTAAATATAGATATAAATAAGAAAATAAAGAAGGAGGGAGAGAGTAGAGTAGGGTAGGTAGGGCAGAGGAAAGGAAAGGACAGGAGAAAGGAGAAAGGAGAAAGGAGAAAGGAAAGGAAAGGAAAGGAAAGGAAAGGAAAGGAAAGGAAAGGAAAGGAAAGGAAAGGAAAGGAAAGGAAAGGAGAGGAAAGGAGAGGAAAGGAGAGGAAAGGAGAGGAAAGGAGAAGGAGAAGGAGAAAGGAGAAAGGAGAAAGGAGAAAGGAAAGGAAAGGACAGGAAAGGAGGAAACTGCAGAATAAATTTGCCCATTTCAATAGTAGTGTACCGAGGAATGCAGCACAATGGTATTTTCTCTTTATTAGTTGGTAGATTGATTCTACTTATTTCTTCCCTCTGGAAGTTAAAGGCAGTGCATGTATGGAAACATGTTTGGTTACCCTTCTCCAATACATAGGGTGTATTTCCCTCCCTCCCTCCCTCCTTCCTTCCTTCCTTCCTTCCTTCCTTCCTTCCTTCCTTCCTTCCTTCCTTCCTTCCTTCCTTCCTTCCTTCCTTCCTTCTTTACTGTAATCCTATTCTTCAAACCCCTGCCGCCATTCTGTGATTGAGGCAGATGCACCTACAAATAAATACAATAAAAATAAGGATCTCCTTCGATGCCATCTTTAGATTGTAAACATCTAAAAGTGTCCCATGAATTCTATGACCAAAGGAATCCCAAACATGGGCCTCTCCAGTCATGTTAAAGGTAATGTAGGAGATAAGTAGGCAAGGATATGGGGCACCAACTCTTTTGTCCTCGGAAATAGCAAAAAATGAAGTTTCTAACCCTTTTTTAAAATATATATATATTGTGGATGGTTTTCAAAATGTTCACAAAGAGCAACTTCTGTCCAGATAAGGATCCTCCCTACTTAAAAATCGCTCAAGCTGCAGAGAATTCTTACTCCAGTGGCTTCTAAATCAAACTGATTAAGCTCACCAAAATATTTGGATTTGGGGGATTTTAATGAGCACATCCGTCATGTAAAATTGAAAATATGCAGAGGCCAATGGTCTAGATGGGAAGGAGCAATTTTGCAAGATTTTTTTCGCCCCGAAGAGGAGGTGAAGGAGGCAGCAGGCTGGGGATGGGAGGTTTAAAAAGAGAGCCATCCACTAGTTTGCTCGGTTCATTTTAATCGGCTGTGTAAAGGAAAGCTGTCAGCAGGTGATTCCAGATGGACTGGGCCAGACCTGATCCCCAGCAAGAGAGGGAAGACGTGAAAGGGAAAAATGTACCTAAAAGGGTGAAAAGATCAGAATCTATATACTACTAAAACTCTTGTTCCCATAACATTTAACTGGGCGAACTGGTGCATCAGAGGGCAAGTCAGGTATTTTGAACCAAAACATCTCAAATGGGCTAATTCAGAAGCATCCAAAACCTAGGACCCATGACTGCAAATTTTATAAAGCAATATTATGATATAAACATTACCGTAAAACAAGTTTATGACATGTCCCAAAGTTGGTTTTTCAAAAGGCAACTGGACTTTGTTTTTTTCCTTCATTTCTGACTGAATGCTGGGGGATGGAAGAACGGAAGCCTAACTCTAACTCAGTATTCAGATAGAACTGAAGAAGCTTCTTGGATGAGAAGTGAAACATCTTCAAGAAAATAACAAGAAAGTCCAGTTGCCTTTTGAAAAGGCACCTTTGAGACAACCATGACTTGGATGAGTGAGAATCATCGTAGACAATTTAGTTTATGACATAATACAAAATGCCACGAAGTATTTCCTGAGCTGATGTTTGACTGTACTGGATAGTTCAACATGAGCTGTTTTCAAGGCAGAAACATTTCTGAATGTATTCCAACTGTTCCAATAAAGGCAAGTACATTTAGAATCCCTCTCACTACTAAAGGGGCAGCAAGGAGTCTGATTGTCTATCAAATTTGGCGCACAAGGCAGGGCAATTACACAGGAAAAACCTTATTTAGGAACACCAGGAAATTCACTATGGATGAGACGGAGAAGAAAATTCACAGGTTTAATTTGTTCTTAGGACATCGTCTATGATGAAAAACCTTTTCCTATTTCTTCAGGCTTCCTTCCCTCCTTGTCCTAACTTGACCAATGTAGGAACTATACGCCGACAAATTAAATGCTTTGCATGGGTCTCTTTTTTCTTCTTTTTCTCACCCCTTCCCTTATTCCTTGTCTGTTGTATTCTTTTCAACGGTAGGCTTGGAAACTGGACAGGGGTGGGTGGGCTTCGAAATTTTTGGCAACGGGTTCTCTGCCCAGTGAATTGTGGGCATGGCCATGGTGGGCGTGGCCTAGTCAACCTCCTGCACCACGGTGGGGGGAGGGGGTTTGCCCTCCCCAGGCTCCGGAGGCTTTCTGGAAGCCGGAAATGGGCCTTCCTGGACTTCCAGGAGGCCTGTTTTTCCCCCTCTCAGAGCCTCCGCATGCTTCCTGAACTTACCTGCATCCAAAACGGGCCACATGGGGGTCCCGGGGAGGAGAGGGGTGGGGTGGGCGGGGCAAGCCAGGATTGGGATTTGGGGGTTCTCCAAACTGTGCAGAATCTTAGCTAGAGGCTCTCCCGAACCCCCGCGAACCCCCAGCAGCCCAACCCTGAAACTGGGATTCATGCAGGAAGTCCTTGACTTATAACTACAATCAGGGCCAGAATTTTCATTATTAAGCAAGGCATTTGTAAAGCAAGTCATGCTTGATTTTATGACTCTTTTTTGCCACGGTCCTTAAGTGAATCTCTGCAGTTGTTCAGTGAATCATGCAGTGATTAAGTGAATTCAGCTTCCTACTTTCTCAGTAGCTGGCTGAGAAGGTTGCAAATGGTGATTATGCGACCCCCAGGACATTGCAACCACCAAAAAACACAGGTCAGTTACCAGGCGCCCAAATTTTGGTTGTAAGTCAGTTTTTCAATGCCATTATAACTTCACATGATCACTAATGGAATGGTTGAAAGTCAAGGACTACCTGTATTCAGCTGATTTTGGTGAACCGCTCTGAGAGACCCTTAGCCCCACTGTTTTAGCACAAATGGGCTCAGAGAGTTTTAGCTAAGCAGTTGCAGATGCCACGAAAAGCATCAAATCTATCAGAAAAATGTATCAGCCTGGTTTATGCATTACAGTAATCTATACCTTGCTTGAACAAGAAATTGAATATGTTACAATTGGTCCGGATTATATATTCAGCCATGCCCACAATTCAAGAGGACAGAGATGGCGTTACAGCATTGTGTCTGCCAATTTGCTGATTTTAACACCCTCTTCGGATGCCGCTGCACACATGTTAAAATATAAATAATGGTTTAAAAATGCTCAGGGCCTTAGCCTAAATGCTCAAATTCTGTCCCTGTGGATTCTAAACCACTTTTTATGGCTCAGGACAGTATTTTGCAACCTTGGCAACTTTAAGATCAGAGGACTTGCAACAGGCAAAATTCTCCATCCATCTTAAAGTTGCCAAGGTGGAAAAACATTGGCTTAGAATGATGCATGAACTCAGCCACTGAGATTTGTTTAACCAACCTTATCTAAAATATATCTTGGCTTAGTTCAACACATGAATACAGCCAAGGCCTTTTCCCAGATTGATTTCAATGCAAACTTTATCCTTAAAAGTTTGGGTTTTCAATTAGTCTGTCCTCTCTTGGCATATTAAACATCTCCTGGACACAATCCCTCAAGCCAGCATGACAAAGTGGTGGGATGCCATCTGGAGAAAGCTGAATTTCAACACATCCATCCCAGCAGCGAGGTGGCTTTCCCATGACTCTCTTTAATATACAAAATCCAGCTGTTTGCTAGAAACTGAAACAATGACCGACAACTTCGGGGATTATGTCATACATGTTAACTGCACATATTTTCTGCATGGTTGACCTTCCCCGCTTAATTTGGAAAGCAGTGTTGTCTATGATGGATTGGTACTGGCTGGGATACCAAAGCCAAGGTTGGCTACCTCTCTCTGGACATCAGCCATGGCAGCTTTGAGATGTGTGGACTTCAACTCCCAGAATTCCCCAGCCAGCATGAATGATAGCCTGATTTCCGCAAGGTCTGCTGGCAATGTAATTGCAACCAAAGATTGGGAAGATGCCAACATGGGAGCTGAACTGGAAAAAGCTGAAAGCCAAGAGCAATGTCAGTGGGAGGGAAGGAATTCATGCTGGACAAAGAATAGGTAGATCAAGACTGAAATGGCGTCTTGCACAAAGTTCTTTAGCTAACCCTCGATACTTCCAAGTGGTAATTTATTAGACAGTTCCTCATCATCACACTTAAATCAGGAATCCAGTAACTTTCCAACCAACAATTTTTTTTATAAAAGGCAGAAGCTTTCATGACCTGCAACTTTCCTCCTAGGATGACACCATCACCATGATACTCATGGCATTTTTTTTTTAGTGGGCTGAAGGTCATTCTCTTCCATCTTTAACTCTCTTGTTTTTTCCTATCACCATGGCCATTATTCTTTTTAGAGCAGTTCCATTGTGGAGGAAAAACCCAAAGGGATTTTCTGTACATTTTGGATCGATAGTGCTAAATAGGGAAATTATTTGACAGACATGCATTCTGTTACGGTCACCCTAACCCTGGCGCATAAAGCTAATGGAATGGCAGGATTAAACGGATGTTTGCTTCTTAGAAATACAGGGGGAGAGTTTCCCCCAGAAGGCAATTTGCACATACCTCTGAAAGAGGAGAATTCTCACCGAGGGCAGATGTCCCTTATAATTACAGTGACCACTAGACAACCCATTGGCTCATCATTTCAGAGATAGTTCCTTACTTAAACAAAGAAACAGAACGACCAAAGGAAAAAGAACAGAATGAATAAGCAAAAAAGCAGTGGGAGTGGGAGCAGGAGTAACTTTCTATTTCCTACTGGCTTTCCCATTGAGATTTCTTGCGGAAAGCTTGCAGGGAGCATTGGAAATTCCCTTCCCTTCCCTTCCCTTCTCTTCCTTTCCCTTCCTTTCCCTTCCCTTCTCTTTCCTTCCCTTCCCTTCCCTTCCTTTTCCTTTCCCTTCCCTTCCCTTCTCTTCCCTTCCTTTCTCTTCCCTTCCCTTCCCTTCCCTGAGCATAGGGAAGGAGATTCAGAATAACCATACCCTAGAATTTCTCAGGATATATCCAGTAGATTAGAAAGTTATAGCTTTAATTTGGCAAGACTCTGCCATTAGGTAATGAAAGATTGGGCTTGATTGAATCTCATTGTCACGTCTCTGGTCTTGAGCCTGACACAGTGTCCCATGGTCATGCGATCACCATTTATGACCCCTGTTGATTTCCTCATTGACTACAGTGAAGATTGTATACAATAAAGAATATAAAGGTTGTACTTCTTGACCTGGGACTTGTTTGACCAGTGGTTAACTAATAGAATCAGAGATTAGAATTTAAAAAGATCCAAAAGACAATAAAAACTTTTGTATTAAAAATTTTGTAAGGATGGATAAACTAATTTTATTACTATTTTGCAATTATTACTGATACATTTATTATGCTTATTATTGTGATAAATGTTGATTAATACTGCATTTCTACTTAAAACTAGATGTCAGATCTGTGTATCTGTCATTCTTCAATGGAAGAAGAACGGGGGAGTTGGTACAAGTAATCCTTTTTGATGTAACCTGAATATATTAAATCTTACATTGATTCTGTATAACTTTCACATGATATACAACTGGAGGACTGGAGACAGATGTCTAGAAACTTGTCACCTCTTGAAGAGATAATAAGATGAGAAGGGACCACAAAAATTCCGGCTCTGGAAGATACCCCTAGGAACTCTCCTAAGATACGTTCTCAGAGAAGAGGAGGGGGCATTAACATGTTGGTTTTTTGTTTGACTAAATCCACATCTGAATAAGGGAAGGGATTCTAGCTCCCTTTTTCTATTACTGTATGCCTGGAAACATCTTAGACTCTGCTTTGACTAGTGCTGGGATTCACGCCCTTTCAATTAAGGATTCCTTTTGAAAATATCTAGCTTTCAGGAGTTCATTCTTTTCGGTTGAAGGGAAAAAGTCCAGTGCTTACACTAATTGTGTCCAGACAACACACTGTTCAGATAGATATGGAATTTTTATGTGATATAAAAATGTATTAATAAAACATATATTAAAAAAAAGATTGTAAATAGTAATCACATGACTGCAGAATGCTGCATTGTTATGAACTGGTTGCCAGGCCCTGAATCGCAATCACGTGATACAGCAATGGCCACAACTACAGAGACCTGTTATGTCATTTGTGTCCACCCCTCATCCATCCTTGTTGTAGCTTCAAATGGTCACTGAATGAGTGGACGTTAAACAAACTACCTGTCCTGTTTGATTTTAGATTTTTTTTATTAGAATATGCATATGTAGGACCGATAGAGGTAGATTGTAGTGGTTATATTGAAATACGATTTTATTTTATTTTACATATTTATATATTAAATTGTTGTATTTTATTCCAAGTTCATTTTAAATTGTTTTTATAGGGTTTTGTTCATAATTTGTGTTTGGAACTCTGTATTTTGAAATGGCCTATGGGCTAATCAATAAACTAAATTAACTATTAGAATATGTATTTTTGTAAATTTTTTCTTGATTTTGCTCTCGAATTTTCTTTTGTAAAGGACAGTCATAACAATTCAGAATTTTTATCCTTATGAATTTCATTCATATCTGCCCTTTTTCAGGTTTGTCTTTTATTTTTCCAAAGAAAATATGGTCATCGTATCTATATTTCTCACCCAACCTCATCCTACGGCCTCTTCAGCACGAACCTCGTCCTCTGGCTGTCTATGGGAAACTTCTTTAAAGCTGACTTCTCAAGGACAACTTCAAAAGGACGGCTTTCCAACATTCCATGACTTGAAAAAAAGCACGGCTGTTTCCGATGGATTTCCCACCCCTGCCACCCTCATGTCTTTTGTGGTCAAAAGCGCAGAAAACACAGCAGGCCAGGAAACCCTGAACTCCATGACCTCACAAGATTCCATTTAAATAATTCACTGTCCTGCTTTGAATGAAATGTCTCCATCTCTCTAATTTTTCAGAATACCATAGCTGGGGTGAAGTCTCCTCTCTGCATGGCCCTGGGAACAACTGGCTTCGTTGACATTGATGTTTCTCCCGACCTTATTTGTTTAACTGGGGAGTGGTTTGATGGACAGGGCCCAATGCTACAGTAGGCTGCGATGAAATCCAGATCCCATTCTCCTCCTTCTCATCTTCTGGTTCAAAGAAGCAGCTGGATCAGATTGGGTCTGACGGGTCCTTGGTGCCTTATCTTGTTTTTTCTTGGCACGAGACAACAGGCCCAGAGATGCAAGGATGGATGGATGGGCTAAAAGCAATAGATGGACAATTCTGGATCCCCCTGGGATGAGCTACGACTTACTTCATTGGATGCAATCAAGTGGCTAAACTGTTGGGGGCTTAAATTAGAATGAGAGATATGTGAATGGGCAAAAGGCGAAGAAGACATGTTGGTTAGGCAGATGCAGGTGAGACAGACCACAAGTACGTTCTCAGTGAACAATTGTAAAGTGTTAAAAATCCATTGTTTCTTGAGATAGTCCGAGATGACCTGAAACTTACTCGATAGCCCACAAAAGTTTATGCCTTTTAACAGACCTGTAGGTCTGTGCTACCAGACTCCTGAGAAAACAAACCAATCAATCATTGAAGAAATGAATCCACTTAAGTCAGAAAAGACCAGACTCAAATTATCCTAGTTTGGACATGTCATACCTGGAACACCCAGGTATTACCTTCTCCATGTAATATCTGGTCTCTGGAGAAGGCTCAATCGCTGGGAAAGGAGGAAGGAAAGAGACGAAGAGGGTGATCAGGAGCAAGGTGGATGGATAGATTCTGTTACAGTGTGATGGGTACCTCATTGGAAGAGCTGAATGATTAGGCTGGAGACAGATCTTCAAGGAGAAAATCTATCTCCGTGGTTGCTGGCAGAACAACTTGATGGCATATCAATCAATCAGTCATTCAAAAGTCTCCTTTTGGCAGTATACGACTGCAGCTGCTTGGCTTGCAAATAACATGATGAGAGATGTTGCATGAATAGAGATGCACTCCCATTTGTTTTTAGTATACCCCATCCTCCATGACTAAACAGCGCCAACATATTAACCCTGTTGAAATATAGTCCTTAGCCAAAACAGTGCATGCTGGTTCTTTCCTGATGTGTTGTACTGTATTTCTTCTGGATATCCATGACCTAATTTGCCAAAGACCACACTGGCTGTGGCAAGGGCAGTCCCTGTGATTCCCCCCAAAACACACTCCTATCTGTAGATGCCAAAATCTGACTTTTCCAGTTTGCAAAGCCTCTGCAAAATTTATTCTGTTAGCTAGCAGAGCTTTTATTTTTTCTTGGTTCAGAATCCAGATTCTACAGATGCTTGTCTTTGTTACATATCAACACTCAACTTGAGTCCCTTGGTTTGGACGGTAACCTTATTAAGTACAGGCTGGGGATGAATTTGCAATCTCTCACTTTTATTAATAGAGGCAGCGTCACTTCGCCTATCTGTAGGAACCAGCTACCCTCCAACCATGCCAAAGTGCTGTCATGGAAGGCTGTAGCCCGTGTCATCCATCAACTGCTTGGTGATAGCTTTTCCTGGATACAGTAAAAGCATGTCATCACCAGGTTCCTGGTCATTCAAAATAGCCCAGCTGTTCTAAGTTGAATATAGCTCAGGGTCCTTGGTGATAGATGATACATTCGTGCTAGATCATATAACACATTAAGTCAAAATGCATCTGGTTTGGGTTTTGGGTGGACCTGCCTGATGAGCTCAGCTGTTCTGGGTTGGAAACCATGGCTTACAGCAGAAACATGAAACATTTTCTGGGCCTAGAACTGTCCTTGGGCTTAGTGGTACACCAGGGTATGCTCAAATAGGTAGTGGGTGGACTCAACATGAGTCCTAGATTTGGTTTCAGTTGGCTTTCACTTAAGTGTAACAATAGTGGACCATATGTATAACTCAAGGTTGAATTGTTGAATTCTTGTAGGTATGTATGCGTTTATTATTTGAATGTATATGACTAGATGAATGTATATTGACACATGATTCTGGGCAGCTAATAAAGAATTAAAAAACAGACTAAATCAATTGAAACATCAACCCAATTCATCATCACTGAGTAATACCTAAACCAAAACAACCGGATGAGCTCACTATAAAATATTCCTGTGGCGGGGAAGAGCCAGGTTCTTCACCATCTTAAGAAAGGCCAGTCAAGCTGAGCCATTCAAATCTTAGGTGGTGTGATGGTTCCTACAGCCAACACTGTGACAGAGAAGACCCACCTCCTGGGTACATCAGATGTCATTGCTTAATGGATGGGATTGCATTACCAGGCGCAAAGAACCTGGACCATTTGTGTAGAGTGCAGCATAAATGATGTATCCAAGACTATATACAAGAATATGCTCAACTAATAGGAAGCACTAAATTGGCAGTAGCTAAAGGTTAGTGGAATTCAAGGAAGACTGGACATGGATCTCTTGTGGCAATGCAAGGATTCTAAACTGATTATGTATTTTACTCTGCCCCACCCCAGCCTGTCCTATACAATGCCATTTCTATGAGAACAGAGAGAGAAACCATGGAAGACAGACAGTCCCTTAAATAACCTGACTTGTGCCTTGAAATAATTTACAGCACTATAAATGACATCCAGAGCCACTGCACAGTGGACAGTAACCTTGCAGATGTAAGATCTGCATTGGTCTAAAATGTCTACATTTTCCCAGATGAAATTATGGCTGAATGATTTGGGAAATTATAAAAGACGTCACAGTGTTTGGCTGCCACTGATTATAAGAAGACACTGATGGTTTCTGAGACAGTTTTGATAGATGGAGAAACTACTGTTTGGTGGATTGTGATCCCACAATGGGGAATACAATACAATGAACATACTGCCCCTGGTGGCTCACTGAGATATTGCAGGATCATTGGTAAACATAGCAATGTAGAGAACCTATTTCCCCCTGGTGGCTGAATAGGGTCTTGCAGGTTCAATTTCAAAAATGTGTTTAAAAAAAAGCTGTATTGTATAATTGACGGTAATAAAGAGTTGACTTGAGTTGAACCTATATACTTTACTGTCCATTGATGGTTCAGTGCGGTATTGCAGGAAAAATAGGACAATGTGATACAATTAACTGCCCCCAGCTTATTAAGATATTGCCAATTCATAGGGCAATATAAGTTCATGGACACCAATTAACTGTGAGAAGATGTGATGAAAAGTCCTTACTTGCACAACACACTGATTGGCATCCTTCAGTCTCAAGAGACTATGGTATCATGCTTTGAAAAGAGGTCCTAAAACAGCATCTAGTGTGGCTAAAAAGACCACTTCAAGAGTGGCAATCTCTTCCACACTCTGGACAGATACAGTCTGTCTCCTGTCCACCCCCCCACCCCCCAGATTTCACTGGTTTCGGGACGGCCTCTTTGCTTCAGTCTGCCGAATGAGTATCTCTTCGAATTGAAGAAGGCCATGTTGTGTCTTTAGTCTCCAAGCTGAATGATCAGAGGTCAAAGTTTCCCAGCTGTTGATGTCCATTCCCAAGGCCATTAGATCTCTCTTGCAGATACCCTTATATTGCAGCTGTGGTCTCCCAGTGTTCTGACCCAACCTGAGAGCAAACACAAGACAAAGGCAGCAGCCCCCACCTTTTAAGGTTTAATCCACAAATTCTGTTTCTTCACAGATAAAAGGCTGCTTCCAACTAATTAGCTCTGACAAGAAAGAGCCTTGCCAAGTTGTTTGTCAAGGCTGCCCAAAACCCAGAGATAAGAACTAGTTTACAACAGTGGTGGTATACAGCTGGTTCGCAACGGATCGGGCGAACCGGTAGCAAGAATTTGGCGTGGGTCGCTGAACCAGTAGTAAGTTCTGGCTGGCCATGCCCCGCACCCAGTCGCCCACCCACCCGATGCTCGCTTACCCCACCTGCCTGCCTGACATTCGCCTAAGGTATTTCTTTCTTTTTTTCCCCTCCTGATAATCAGCTGTAGATAAGATCAGTTGTGCCGGATTCCCCTTGCTGAGGCCCAGGAAGGCAAAAAATGGAGGCCCCCCCTCCATTTTTTGCCTTCCAGAGCCCCAGAGGAACCTTGGGGGAGCAAAAACGCCCCCCCCAGAGGCTCCTCTGTGGCTAAGAAGCTCCCCAAAATGGGTGAGGGCTGCAAAAAAAGCCACACCCACCCAGTCACATGGCCACACCTACCAAGCCACACCCACAGAACCGGTAGTAAAAGTTTTTGAATACCACCACTGGTTTACAAGAGTTTTCAAATCTTAACTAGGAAGTCCACGAGGCTGAGCTTCAGAGCTTCTTTGCCTTCTGCAAAGAATGCTTCTTCAACAACCCAGTTTAAGACAATATTCAATCTGAAGAAGAGAGGATTTGTTTGAGACATGTTAGCCATAGTCAGGAACATAAATGGGAGCTACACAGAAGATGGGATTGTAACGATTTTCCTTGGTCACGGAAACTAGACTCAGAAATAAGGTGACACTACCTAGATTTTCTTCCAAACCAAGGAAGGCTTCCTAAAGGTTGTTCTTAGGTTGTGGAGCAGTCTACCTCTGGTGGTTTGAGTTCTCCATCTTTGGATGTTCTGACCCAAACTTGGTTCCAACACAGCAAACACAAGACAAAGGCAGCATATAATCTTTTTATGTTTAAGCTAAGAATCCTGTTTCTTCACAGATAAAAGGCTGCTTCCAACTAATTAGCTCTGACAAGAAAGAGCCTTGCCAAGTTTTTTCAAGTCTGACAAAAAACGTAAGAAATAGTTTACAAGAGTCTTCAAATACCAACTGTAATGTCCATGAGGCTGAGTTCAAAACTTCTTTGCCTTCTGCAAAGGTTAGTTTCACAGCTGGCTTTTATCTTTTTGAAGGAAGGGGCCATTACCTTGCAGCCTTACTCCCGAGTCACCCGTGCTGTTGTAACTGTTCTTTCCTCCAAGCAATCCTTCGTGCATGCGCACTTGGCACAGGCTCCTCGGGAACCTCCTCTTCACAGCTGCCAGCCCACACAGTCTCTGAAGGCAGCAGTCCACTCCCTAATGGTCCTGGCCCCTCATCTGATTCCTCACTCTCCTCCACTGTCTGCACCTGCTGCCGGCTAACCACAACACCCTCTAGGGTGGTTCCCCTGCGTAATTCTCCATACAGGAGGTCTTTCTCAATCCACCCATCAGCCATCCTCACGACATGCCCAACCCAGTGTAGATATTGCTTTCAATAGTATATACATGCTATCAATTCCAGCATGTTCCAAGTCTGTGCGGTTTGGAACTTTGTCATGCCAGATGATGCCAAAAATACATCAGAGATAGCATATATGAAAGGTGTTTTCAACACCTTGCACAACACAAGACAGTCTTAACCATAGTTTTCATTGGGAAACTGTGAGAATCTTAGACCAAGCTAACTCCAAAAGTGCTAGAGAATTCCTGGAAGCCTGACATTCAGGGAAATCAACAGGCACATAGAGATAAACAACATTTGCACACCATTCAAAAGAGACAATAAAAAAGCACCTCCTTTCCAGTAGTCAACATTGCAGATAATCAGAGATTAACATTAGGGTTAATACCAGACCAATGGTTAAACAGTAAACAATATCTTAATCGAGGAATTACCAAACAAGCAAACAGTAAAGAAGAGCCTAATCGAGGAACCAACAAGAATACACCTACTACCAGTGACAGGGCAAGTCATTTGTATATCAACAGAGAGCAAATCCCATTCCTTTTTAATGCTGATCATGTTATCTAGCTGGGTACCACTTCATAATGCCTTGGTATGACCCTGCTTGGAATATTGCATCCAGTTTTGGTCACCATGATATAAAAAAGATGCTGAGGCTCTAGAAAGAGTTCAGAGAACAGCAATAAAGATGATTAGAGGACTGAAGGCTAACACTACGAAGAACAGTTACAGGAATGTCTAGTTTAATGAAAAGAAGGACTAGGGTTGACATCATAGCCGTGTTCCAATATCTCAGGGGATGCTAGAAAGAAGGGGTGGGGTGTATCAACCTATTATCCAAAGCATTTGAAGGCAGGACAAGAAGCAATGGGTGGAAACTAATCAAGGAGAGAACTAACCTAAAATTAAGGATAATTTTTTTCCGTCAAATCAATCAATCAATCAGGAGAACAACTTGCTTCTAGAAATTGTGGGTGCTCCAACATTGGTGGTTTTTAAGAAGAGATTAAACAACTAACCAGAATAGAACTGGAAGGATTTTGGAGATTTTTCTAGTCCTATTTCCTGCTCAAGCAGGAGGCCCTATACCAGAAGGTTGTCTAGTCTTTTCTTAAAAGCATCCAGTGATGAAGCATCTACAACTTTTGAAGGCAAGCTGTTCCACTGGTTAATTGTCTTCCCTGTTAGGAAATTTCTCCTTAATTCCGAGTTGCTTCTCTCCTTGTTTAGTTTCCACTTATTGTTTCTTGTCTTGCCTTCTGGTGCTTTGGAAAATAAGTTGACCCAGGGGTGGGATTCAAATTTTTTAACAACCGGTTCTGTGGGCGTGGCTTAGTTGGTGGGCGTGGCTTGGTGGTCATGTTATTGGCTGGACGTGGCCAACTCAACATCACTCACATCGAGGCACGCATCTCCTCGCCTGGCCTTTCATGACTGTGGGGATGCTGCAACAGTCGTAAGTGTGAAAAATGGTCATAAATCACCTTTTTCAGTGCCATTGTAACTTTGAATGGTGACTCCACACAAGCCAAGTCCCAGCAAAGGAGGGGAAAAAAACTCCAGAGACGTTTCAGAGACAGGAAGTCTGGTCCTGCCAAGAATGTAATAAGGGTTAACAGAGAGGCAGTTTCTCTAAGCAACACCAGAATGTTTCCTTCCTGCCTTCCTTACAGGATTAGGCCAGTAATTTCTTCTAACAACCGGTTCTCCAAACTGCTTAGAATGTTAACAACCGATTCTAGCGAATAGGTGCGAACCTGTAGAATCCCACCCCTGAGTTGACCCTTCTTCTTTGTGGCAGCCCCTCAAATGCTATCATGTCATCCCTAGTCCTTCCATTGGCTATATCTAGTTCCTGCAACCATTCTTCATATGTTTTCATCTCCACGACCTTAAATATCTTAGCTGCTGTTTTCTGCACTTTTTCCAGTCTCAACATCTTTTTTGTAATGTGGTGACCAGAGCTGGATGGAAGATTCCAGGTGTGGTCTTACTAAGGATTTATAAATACTTCGTGTGATTTCGATTCTATGCCTCTGTTTATACAACCAAGGATTGTATTAGCTTTTTTGGCTACCGCTGCACATTGCTAGCTTCATGTTTAAGTGTTCATCCACTAGGACTCCAAGGTCCCTCCCACAGTTGCTGTTTTTGAGCCAGGTTTCACCTAATCTGTACTTGTACCTTTGGTTTTTCCCACCTATGTGTAAAAGCCCTTGCTTTTCTCTACATTACATTTCATGTTGTTGGATACTTTTCATGTTGTTGGGCCCATTGTTCAAGTCTGTCAAGATCTTTTTGGATCCCGAGCTTGTCTTCTCGAGTGTTGACTATTCCTGTCACCTTAGTGTCATCTGCACATTTGAGGTATTCCTCTTCTATTCCCTCATCTTTTTCATTTTATTTGTCCAAAATGGTATAGGGCCGTGATGGCGAACCTATGGCCTGTGTGCCACGGGTAGCATGCAGAGCCATTTGTGCTGGCATGCGCATCTGTGTGCCTCGCAGCTGATTTTGGGGTGGTTTGAGGCCTTTTTGGCCTCCCAGAGGCTTGAAAAAAGCCTCTGCAGGCCAAATAGGGCCGTTTCGTCGCTTCCTGTAATACTGGAAATGACAAAACGGGCTTATTCGGCCTGCAGAGGTTTTTTTCAAGCCTCTAGGAGGCTGAAAAAGGCCTCAAACCAGCCAAAAATCAGCTGTGAAGGGCAGTGCAGGTAAGGGGTGGCGGCGGGGGATGGGGGATGTTCTGTACAGAAATCTGCATACTCAAATCCGCAACCCGGATTGGCTAAAACGCACAGCCACCGGATTGGCTGAGTGCGCGGCACTGATTGGTCGCCGGAATCGACCGTGATTGGCTGAGCCGATCGCGGGCGATTCAAAACGACCGATTGGCCGCAGCACTCAGCAGAAAGCCTTTTAAGCCGCACTTCTTCCCCACTTTCCCCACTTGTGTTTTGACCCCAATAAACGAGCTGAACCAAGTCAATGACTCGCGCCATTTGTTCGTATGAGATATACGACACTGAGCACGAAAGGTGGGATACTAGCAAATCCCACACCGCACGTGCCCACGGGACCGCAACCGCAACATGGCCAGCGGCAACGTGCCACCCGCTCCTTTCAACGCTGCTACTGAAGAATGGGAATCTTACATCGACCGATTCCTCATGTTCTTAGAGAGCAACAATCTCAAAGACGCGAACGGACAGAGGAAACGGGCCGCTTTTCTCACACACTGCGGCCCCGGTCTTCAAAATGGCAAAAGCCCTTGCCAAGCCGCCGATGTGAAGATCATGGACTGGGACGATCTCGAACCCCTGCTGAGGAGCCACTACGCACCCGCTGTGCCCACCCTCATTCGTCGGCACGAATTCTATCGCCGCGACCAGAAGCAGGGTGAGAGCGTCAGTAAGTTTGTGGCAGAGCTCAGGGACCTCGGAGGGCTATGCGGGTTTACCGATCTAGACGAGGCCCTGAGGGACCGCGCCGCCCTCGGCCTCCGGGATCCCGTCCTGCAAAGCCGGATCATGGCAAAGGGCGACATCTCCTCGCTGATGCCCTCGCAGACGCCACGGCGGCGGAAGCGACCCGGAGATCCGCAGCCCAACTGAAGCAAACCGGCACCGCAGAACGGACCACCGCAGCCGCAACCGACGACAACTACCGAACAGCCATCTCCACGCACCACGGCGACCTCGAGTCCTCCTCAGGCTCGGAAGACGACGAGGAAGATGTCCATCGCATGCAGACGGGCGCGACCGGCGCGACCCACGGAACCGAAGATCAAAGTTCCAGTGTGCCGGCTGCGGGGTGAGCATCCAAGGTCAGAATGCCGTTTTTAGACGCGATCTGCCGCCATTGCGACAAACGGGACACATCGCAAAGGTCTGCCGCCTAAAGAGGAACCACAGCCCCGCCACCGAGACACAACCCCCGAAGACGCGACACCACCAGGCGCAACAACACACTCCACCAAGAAACCGCGATCGGGACAGCGAGAGCCGCTGGAGCCGGGAAGCGAGGAACCGCCGCTTACACGAAGGCCGCCAGCGTGAGGAAACCCACCAAACGGTCATCGCCGGCCATTCCTCCAACTGGGACTGCCGGAAGGTCCACGTGGAGGTCGAGATCGAGACCGCCCTGCAAAATGGAAGTCGACTCCGGTCGTACCTGTCCATGGTCGCGTGGCGGGAAATTAAGCCGACTAGTACCTTCCATGAAGCGGCACGAGCTGGAGAGCCAAACGCGTCCTCAAAGATTACCAGGGAATCGCATCCCCGTGGTGGGGACCGGGCACTTCAAGGTCACCTTTAAAGGGCGCACCGAGATACTCCCGCTAACAGTCGCCGAGCGAGACCGCCCCAGCCTATTGGGACTACAATGGTTCGCGCCGCTGGGACTAGAAGTGACCGGCACCAACCACGCTGCCGAGGCGGACTGGGAGGAACAGCTCGTGCGCGACTTCCAGGAGGTTTTCACGGAAATCTAGGCAAGTACCGGGCCCCCAATATCGCTCAGCCTAGACCCCACCATTGCACCCATCCGCCTCAAACCCAGGCGAGTACCTTTCGTGACTCCGCCCCAAAATCGATGAGCAATTAAACAAGCTCATCGAACAGGGAGTCCTCGAGGCCACAGACCATGCCCGATGGGAGACCCCCATAGTCACCCCGATAAAGCCAGACGGGTCGGTGAGAATCTGCGGGACTATAAGGCCACCCTAAACCGCGCTACAACAAAGCGCCTACCCCGTCCCCAGTAGTACAACACCTCTTGCACTCACTGGGAGGGGGCAGGGTCTTCGCCAAACTCGACCTGGCACAAGCCTATCAGCAATTGCCGGTAGACGAGGAAACCGGAAGCACAGACAATAGTCACACACCGAGGGGCCTTCCGCTGCAAGAGGCTGAAATTGGAGTCAGCGTAGCCCCGGGCGTATTTCAAAGCCTAATGGAAAGACTCCTCCGGGCATAAAAGGGGTGGTGCCGTACTTTGACGATGTGTTGGTAGCCGGGCTGATCAGAAACAATTAGAGGACCGCCACGGGAAGTACTGAGGAGATTCCAAACGCGGGCTCAAGGTTAAGAGAGAGAAGTGCCAACTGCACACAACACGGGTCGAGTTCCTAGGGTATTTACTAGATCAGCAGGGAATCCACCCCACCGAGGGCAAAATAAAAGCCATTAAAGAAGCCCAAGCTCCCGAAGCCCAAACAAAACGGAATTACAAGCGTGCCTGGGGTTAATAAATTTCTACAATGTTTTCCTGCCCCAAAAGGCAACCGCGGCGGAGCCATTGCATAGGCTGCTCGACAAGGCAGCCACCTGGACGTGGGGAGACGAGAGAGAGGACGCTTTCAACAGAACCAAGGACCTTCTCACATCAGACGCTGTCCTCATCCAGTACAGCGAGACACTCCCCATCACGGTAACGTGCGACGCATCCCCTCTTCGGAGTAGGAGCCATCCTCAGCCACACCTGCCGACGGAAAAGAAGCGCCATCGCTTTTTCTCGAGGACCCTCTCAAAACCCGAACGAAACTACAGCCAATTGGATAAGGAAGCTCTGGCCATCGTCGCGCCGTAAAGAAATTCCACGAATACCTTTACGGCAGGACCTTCACCATAATCACGGACCACAAACCACTGCTGGGAATACTGGCAGGAGACCGGCCACACCAATCATCCTCTCCCCAAGAATGACAAGGTGGTCCGAATTTCTTGCCGCCTATAATTACTGGCTAATCCACCGCCCGGCAAAACAATTCCGCACGCAGACGCCTCAGCCGCACACCGTTGCCAACCCTGGACGACGACCCAGCACCAACCACGTCTACCCTGAGCATCGAGACCTTACCCAACCTACCCCTGACCGCGCCAGACATTGCCCTAGCAACCAATAAAGACAGACGTCTGGCGAGGTCCTGAGATGGGTGGGGAAAGGCTGGCCGGAAAAAGAGGAAGACAGCGAGTTCAAAGCTTACCGGAGCCGACAAACAGAGCTGTCAACACAAAAGGTTGTTTATTGTGGGAGGACAGGGTCGTAATCCCGGAAAAATTACAAAAAAGTCCTAAGCATGCTGCACGAAGGGCACCCAGGCATCGTTAGGACAAAAGCCCTGGCCAGAAGCCACGCCTGGTGGCCAGGGATGGACAAGGAGATCGAAGCCTGGGTAGCCTCCTGCAAACAGTGCCAGGAATCAAGACCAAACCCCCGCCGCCCCAAGCAGAGAATGGGAAACCCCAGGGGCCATGGTCCCGAATCCACGTAGATTTCGCGGGACCAACCAGAGGACACACCTTCCTGGTAACCGTAGACGCTTACTCAAACTGGCTGGAGGTAAGCAACATGAAGACGACCACCACAGACTCCGTCATCAGAGAACTCAGCAAACTCTTCGCAACCCACGGCCTCCCAGATGTCATCGTATCGGACAACGGCCCCCAGTTCACCGCACTACTGCTCGAGAAATTCCTAGCAGAACGAGGAATCCGACACGCATTAACAGCACCGGCGCACCGGCGGCGAATGGTAGGGCGGAGAAAATGGTCCAATTTACAAAAAAACCATCCAAAAGATCGAAACCGCGACATACAGGACAAGATAAATCGAATGCTCCTAATTCAACACATAACCCCGAGTACCACAACGAACAAGAGCCCAGCGGAGCTACTAATGGGAAGAAAACTGCGATCCCCGCTCGACCGCCTGCACCCACATACAACCCGGAAAGACCCCCTGATTCTACCAGCAAACACAGAACATTCTCACCGGGAGACAAGGTCTACGCAAAAACCTCACCGGAGACCCCTCTGGGTACCGGCAACGATCACCAAGCAACAGGGCCACTGCATCGCGCCTCCAAACAGCTGACGGACGAGCGTGGAAGCGCCACATCGACCAACTGAGATCAAGAACCACCGCGGGAAACACAACCGACACGCAGACACCAGGTACAGTAGGGAACCGGCAAGACACCAACCAAGAGGGGAGGGAAGCCCACAAAGAACAAACCCACCCGAAAAGGAACCAGCAGTACTCACCATCTGAAGAACCGGAGAGCGACCCACTCAAGCCTCACCTGGAAGGAGCAGCCGAGCCAGCTCAACCGACCCCGGAAGCCCGAGCGGGAGCAGCCAAGCCAGCTCAACCAGCCCGGAAAAGCCGAGCGGGAGCAGCTGAAGCCAGCAGCTCGACCGACCCGGGAAGACCAGGAGGGAGCCGCGGCGAGAGGCCTGACTCACCTTCCAGGCGGTTCCATCAACGAGGCGGAGAGCGACAGGAGTCCCACCCGAACCGGCCGACAACCAGAAGACAACTGACCAATGCAAGTCAAGTCGGAAAATATGGAGCCCGCCTACTACGGGACTACGTCACGTAGGACCAAACCAAGAGGGGAGGGGTGTTCTGTACAGAAATCTGCATACTCGAAACCGCAACCCGGATTGGCTAAAACGCACAGCCACCGGATTGGCTGAGTGCGCGGCACTGATTGGTCGCCGGAATCGACCGCGATTGGCTGAGCCGATCGCGGGCGATTCAAACGACTCCGATTGGCCGCAGCACTCAGCAGAAAGCCTTTAAGCCGCACTTCTTCCCCACTTTCCCCACTTGTGTTTTGGCCCCAATAAACGAGCTGAACCAAGTCACTGACTCGCGTCATTTGTTCGTATGAGATATACGACAGGGGATTGCGCACACATGCACAGGGGGCGCGCATTGCCTTCTGGGTGCTGGCACGCGAGCGCACGAGTGCCAGCACACACACACACTTTTTGGCACAGGAACCCAAAAAGGTTAGCCACCACTGGTGTAGGGTTTCCTATCTGAGCCGAGTTGGACTCTGTTATTCTGGTAAGTTCAGAAAGCACCAAAGACCTCATTCGAATATTGCAGACTCAATGGGGGGTGGGAGGAAGGCAAGTGATGGGTCATCATTTCGGATGGGTCATCATTTGCTTACCAGATTTCTCAATGCCTTCAACAATAGACGGAGCTTCAAATTCCGGGAAAGATTCAGAGACATATCTGCTTTAAATTCGAACTTTATAAAGCAGTCAAATATCAGGGGTTGACCAAGTTGACCAGAGGAAATCATTTATGATATCATTTGTATTATGCTTTATGATTACTTGCTTTATGATAATGTTTATGAAATTATCATAAACCAATTTAAAAAGTTTGCCCATTTTCAACTCCACCGGATTCATAGATCCCAGATTCTGGATACATTTTGTAAGTTAGCCCATTTGAGGTTCACAAATTACTCCCCTATGATGCACCATTTATCATGACAATAAGAGATTTTCTATTAATGTCTATACTGTAGATAGACTTAACCCAATGATTTCTGCACTCATTGCTATTTTCTCATTTTCTGTGTACAGTTGTCTGAATTTCCTCCACTGATTGATATCTTTATGTTCTTTATAGCTGCCGTAGATTAATTTAAGGAAAATGCTCATGCAAAATACACACGGCTCATGGATAATACAGGACAAAGTGATATGAATGGAAAAACTGCCAATAGAAGAGAATATAGCTCAGGGTAGAACTGTGAACATAAAAGTTATACATTTTAAAAAACCAGGATCAATTGAGAGTTCTGTAGGGCAATGCATTCTTTAGCCATGTAGCATTTTCTTTGTTAAAAAGCCTCTTGTTTCTTATTGCAACCCTCCCACTTGAAATAAATTATCCTTCTTAAAAAAAAAAATGCCCTAAGAGCAGGTTCCGCTATTTGAACCATTTCTTTGCCATCTCATCGTTGCCATGGTCCCCTGCTCCTCCTTTGTAAACAATTGCAGGGAATGCTTTCTGATTGGCTCCTGGAGAGTGTGGTTGCCTGGTAACGTCTTAAAGTGTGCTTAGCAACCTTGCTGATAACAGAAAAGCTGCCGGAAGCAGAGGCCAAGTGGAACAGAAGCGGTGAGTTGAGGGTGCCAATTCAGGGGAGAAAAGCTTTTCTCTTTCTACCCCATTATCCCAAATCATCTAGAGTTGTCGTTCCTTCGTCAGCAGAACATAACTGTAAAAACTTTTCATCTTCTAACCCAGGGTTTCCTCAACCTTAGCAACGCTAAGATGGGTGGACTTCAACTCCCAGAATTCTTTCGACTACATGCTGGCTAGGGACTTCTGGGAGTTGCAGTTCACCTATTTTAAAGTCGCCAAGATTGAGCCTTGCTGTTCTAACCTGTTGTCTGACTGATTGTATGTTTTCAGATGTTTTAATATCTTTTTCTAGTTTTGTATGCCACCCAAGCTCTACTGGAGTTGGATGCCTAGTAAATTAATAACCACCACAACAATAATATTAATAATAATACATAAATAAAATTCAGCTCTGGATTATTTTCATGAGCTCTGTTTGTGACATCTATGATATCGTATCGCTGTATCTATCTATATTGCTTTTCCCCTCATTTCCTTTTTTAAAATAACTTTTATGGAAGAAGTTTTTCAACAAAATGGAAAACTGTTGAATTAAAGAAGAATAAAGGAAAGTAACCAGAAAGTGGAAAAGAAATATAGAAAAAGGAAAGAAAAAGAAAAGATAGATTCTAAAGAAGCAGCTTCCATTCTTCTTAACAGCTGTTATAAATAGATTTATATTTTATCTTCTCTCCCTATGGTTACCTCATAATTTCCGTCTTTCCATAAGCTGCCCTTTCTAATCATCGGACCCATAAATCACAAGTTCCATTTTCCTCTCTTTTTTCAGCAAAAAGTCCGTAAGAAGTTTCCAGTCGTCAATAAATGTGGTTCCTGATCTTTCTCTAGCCAAGCAAGTAAATTTTGCCATCTCTGTCACTTTCATCATGCATTCCGCTGTTGTGGATACCACAGAGTTTTTCCATTTTTACTCATATAGAAACTTGCAGCAGGGGTCATATAAAAAAATAGTAATCTGTGACTCATTTTTAATTGATTGTCCAGTAATCCCAGTAAAAATAAAGTTTGGCTTCAGGTGAAAGTGGAAAATTCTTTGTTATTTTTCTATGTATTTGAACTCAGTTTTCTGGCTGTTTTAGAAGTCTACCTGGTATGATAAAATGACCATTTATGTTATATTTCCAACATAAATTTGAAATATCTTTATACTTTTGAGAGAATTTTTCTTTTTCCTAGTTTCTGATTTTGCCTTAAATTCATTTCATCCTGATTTTGCGTGATGTTTCCCCCCAGCGTCAGTAACTTTTTGTCTGCTTTTCCCCATACACACATAGTCACACACCCGTGCACACACTCACAGAGACTTTCCTTTTGGTTTTGCATACTGCATTCCTGAATTAATGCGTGTTTAGACATTCCTTTTACTAATCTGCTGATCTTTCGATAAGAGAACTGAACTGCAAAGTATAGAAAATAAACAGATTTTTCTTCCATTATTCCAACTGAGCATGCCAAGTTTGACCCAATGATTAACAACAGTTTTGTCTTGAATTTACTACTTGCCATTAAGTTGACACGTTGAAGAACATTGGCGTGTTACAGTATCACATATGTACTTAAATAAGGCAAGTTTCATGTAAAAACAAGGTTTCATTATTTTCCTTATGTGAAATATTTAATAATGCCTTTAAATAATGCCTGTCAAAGAACCAGGAAGCAGAAGGAGAAGAAGCAGGACGACAACAAACAATGATGGCTTTGCTCATTTGAAAGATGGGTTTATTCGACAAACCAAAGTTTGAATAAACCACATCTTAGCTACAAACCATGGCTTGACTGTAATCAATATGCTTTTCTTGGTTTTTCTTTTATAGCAGGAAGTCGTCATGGCCACTCTGAGCGTAAAGCCAGGCCAGAGGTTCACACTACCAGATTGGCATATCAATTCTGACCTCCTCTCGACCAATGCTGAGCGCCAACGCTCTGCTTCTCACCAAATTAGGCAAGAAGCCCGAATCCTTCGCAATGAAACAAATAACCAGGTAGGCAAATACCGACTGGGGAATTCTGGGAGTTGAAGTCCACATTTCTTAAACTTGCTGAGGTTGAAAAACAATGCAGTAATTGTTCCAGGGCATTTGTGAAGACCTGCATGAAATGAATATGATGCCCAAAGTTGCTCATATGTGAGTTGAGCAATATATAAATTGAGAATAGAAATAGGAATAGGAATAAAAATAGCAATAGCAATAGAATAGAATAGAATAAATACTTTATTGGCCAAGTGTGATTGGACACACAAGGAATTTGTCTTCGGTGCAGAAGCTGTCAGTGCACACACAAACAACGAAGTAATATAATCATAAAATACCGATAAAGGAGAATGCAGCAGAAAAGATTAGAAGGATAATAATAATACAGCGTATCTGAATAGTGACTTGAGTTTTTTTCCTCTTCCCCAGACAAAATGGGATGAGTACGACAACCGTACACGTCTTAATGAGCGTCTTGACATTGTCAATCGATGGAAAGAAACTCTGGATAAGTGCCTCACCGACATGGACACAGAAATCAATAGCTTGACTCAAGTATGTGATGGACTCATGTCTTCCTCACCCCAACCCATTCTCCAGGAAATTAGCAGAAAATCTTCCATGTTCTGCAGTTCATTCTAAAGACCCAACACCAAACCAGATCCTGTATTCCTTCTGAATTTTCATGAATTTCATGAATTTTCATTTCAAGATTTCACGCTCAAAACTACTGCTGTGAACCATTGCTTTGTCAGAACTAGCCCAGCACATTTGCACACTTCTGGTAGGAAAAATTGGTTGTGGATTGGAGAGAGCACTAAATTTTTTTGAAAGTCTGAGGCAGTAGCAAGAATGAGATGATGCAAAATTCTTGAGTATTGTTTTGTTCTGAGTTTTGAGAGCAGTAAGTCTAAGTTTTATTCCCCTCTCCCCTTCATTTCCTCTTATCCTGGAGCAAAAACATTTGGAGGATCACAACACTCTTCCCTGAGTTTGATGGAGCAATACAGGTAGTCCTTGATTTATGACAGTTCATTTAATGACCATTCGAGTTTACAATGGCACTGAAAAACTAGACATGTGGCCATTTTTCACACTTACAACTGTTGCAGCATACCCATGGTCACATGATCAAAATTCAGATGCTTGGCAACTGTCTCATATTTATGACTATTGCGGTGTCCCAGGATCATGCAATCTCCTTTTGCAACCCTCGGACAAGCGACGTCAATGGGAAAGCCAGATTCACTTAACAACCACGCTACTCACTTAACAAATGCAGTGATTCACTTAACAATTGTGGTATGAAAGGTTATAAAATGGAGCAAAATTTACTTAATATCTCACATCAACAGAAATTCTGGGCTCAATTGTGCTTATAACTAACTTGAGGACTACCTGTAAAAGTTTTATAAGACATAAACCTCTGTAGGTATATCTAGTTAAACTCTCAGAGATAATGAAGTGGACGAGTAAACAAAGTCCAGTATTACAAGGTTGGTGGTGTTAGAAACATAGATTGCTATACTGCACAATGCACTGCATTAGAATGTTGCTCCTAATCTTGAGTGTCACTGTGATTAATTGATGAGTTCATCTACAAAGTGTAAGCTGAGCCTCAGCAAATAAACCCCACAGAAACTTTAATGAGTCTGTTGCCTCCTACGGCTTCTCTCCACCCTTGTTCTGGCTGATCCTTGGAGGGCTGTTTCTTCTGCTTACTCTGTTGTGACCTCCCTTTTCAGATGAAGGAGGCAGCAGAACATGCCCTCCAAGCTAAAAACCTGCCGTTGGATGTGGCCATTGAAAATCTCACTTACCGTGAGAGTCGCCGAGCCATTGATGTAGTGAAGGACCACGTGGAGGAAGAGCTGCACAAGGAAGTGGAAGTGATTGATGCCACCAAGAAAGACCTTCAGCAGAAAGTCAACGAGGCTTTTGAGCAGCTCTGGTAAGTCAAAAATTTTTTCAAGGGCGAGCAGAATGTACTTATGGGGATCTTAAGGTAGGGTCATGGACTGGGTCTCGTGAAAACAAAGATTGTCTTTGCTCTAATGCAGTCTTGGTTTATCATTCTCAGCCTCTTGCAGGAGGCACGGCAGCAGTTAAATTTTGATCACCGAGGGAAGAGGGAAGCCCTGGAGATCGACCAGACCTGTGTTTCTCTCAATGTCAACGCTCCCAATATCTCCTACAAAGTCAACCCCACCCGGCTGCCAGTTGGGTAAGATTTAATATCTAGAAAGAAGAGATGGGAAGCCTGACAAATAATGAATGAATGAACCATTCAGGCGAATTAATCTGACTTCCTTTTGGTGCCATTCAAATGGCAAATGGGATTTCTACATTTGCAGTACTTGGTGGAAATCCACCCACTGTTCTGCAATGTATTTTAGGCAGCTTCTCTTCGCGTCTTTGGGTGTTTTTATGATTCTTTATTTTATGTCTAGCCATGAATCACCCTGGTAGCACACACAGCAACATATTACTCATTGATTAAAACCTATAAATGTAGTTTGTAGATGAGTGAGATTTTCACATAGTGCTTAATAATGGATTAGATATTTTCATTCAGACTTTTATGGCATTGAGCAAAAATTCCTTCAACCTGGAAGCTCTGGGTCATTCCACTTTGAAAGGATTTGCATGGGAAAGTGCAACAGGATCCAGTTCTGCCCCATTTCCAGTTCAACAGATTTCCAATACTTTCCCAATTTACATATTTATGTATATATGTGGCCACCCAACTCAAACAATGCCGCTTCAGGCAATTTACCCAAAATGGCATAAATAAAAACAACAATCAAAAATCAGATCAATAACAGATGATCTAGTTCACACTTGCCCACTGTCTGCTGAGAACTTACTCATCTGTATCCAAACAATGACGGAATAGTTATGTTTTTAAGACTTTCCTCCAAGCCAGCTCATTCAGAGCCAGCTGAGCACTAGAGATATTACTCAAAGTCACTGAAAAGCCACCCCATCTGGGCCCCAGGAGGGGACCCCATCTCTGTCCACTCTATTGGAAGAGGCAGTCCCCAAAGTAAGTTGAATCCTGTGCCTTGTAGGATGTGTTTACAGATGATGACTGATAACTTGAATGGCACTTAAAAGCTGATACAGAGTTAGTGAATCTAACTTGCAAATCTCAACAAATAAATGCTCTGTCTTACATATTGGCAGAATAAATCAGAAAATAAAAAACAAGCTAAATAGTCAAGACCTTGATGAGGAGCCAAACTCTGTCAAGGACCTTGGAGTACTCATCTCAAATGATCTAAGTGCTAGAGCCCACTGTAACTACATAGCCAAAAAGGCATTAAGAGTTGTTAACCTAATCTTATGTAGCTTTTTCTCTGGTAATATTACATTACTAACTAGAGCATACAAAACATTTGCTAGACCTAGACTTGAATACAGCTCATCAGTCTGGAACCCATATCATGTATCTGATATTAACACAATTGAAAAAGTCCAGAAATATTTCACAAGAAGAGTTCTCCGCTCCTCTACTCATTGCAGAATACCTTATGCCACCAAACTTGAAACTCTAGACCTAGAAAACTTAGAACTACGCCGCCTCCAGTCCAATCTAAATATAGTATATAAAATCATACATTGCAATGTCCTACCTGCAAATGAATTCTTCAGCTTCAATCATAACAATACAAGAGCGCACAATAGATACAAACTCAAGGTTAACCGCACCAAACTTGACTGCAGAAAATAAGACTTCAGCAACAGAGTGGTCAATGGCTGGAATACTCTACCTGACTCTGTGGTTTCTTCCCCAAACCCCAAAAACTTTAACCTTAGACTGTCTACTATTGACCTCACCCCCTTCCTAAGAGGCCTGTGCATAAGTGCACCAATCGTGCCTACCGTCCCTGTCCTATTGTTTTTTATTTTTCTTTATAAGTATCTATCTTATGTATTCAAAATTATATTTATTCTTATACCTGTATCTTGTAAGCGATTGACAAATCAAATCAAATGTAAAATGTAAAATGTAAAAGTCATGTTCTGTGACTAGGGTTTAAGTCTATGTATCTTTTGTATTTGTTGACTTGTCCTATGGGGAGTTGTCTATAGCAAGTTGGCTGTGATGAGAGGTCCTGAGGTGAGTTGACCATGGTGAGTTGTCCTATTCCAACATGGCTGTGCTGATTTTGCACATGGGCACACTTTCTTTTGACCTGTATGTCGAATCTTGGGAATTCTGAGTGAGGGAAAGAGGGTGTCTGCTTGAAAATGGCATGAATTTGAAGTAAATAACCAAACCAACAGAACATGTTTGGCTTTTGTAGGACAATCACACCAGAACAGTGGGACCAATTCAGTCAATACAACAAGGATCGGGCAGAGACAGAAATGAAAGCCGCCACAGAATTGAGAGAGGCCATTGCTCTCACCATTGCGCAGGTTAATAATAGTTTTGCTTCTAGCTAACAACAGCAAGTTAATTGTTTCAACCCCTTCATAAATAATAAGAGCCCATTGATTAGCCATTAGGCCACATCAGAATACAACGGACAGAACCATCATAAGACCATGTATAGTAGGGGTGTCCAACTCAAGACCTGCAGGCCAGATCCGGCCCATGGGGTGCTTAGATCTGGCCCATGGGGCTGCCCTGGAAAAGGGTGAAGGACCGGCCTATGGTGACTCTGCCAGCGAAAATGGAGCTTGGGAGCCTGATTTCGTTGGTTGAGTGCTCAGGCTACCACAGGTACCCCCGATATGAGTGGTGTTCAGCTGACCATCCCCCCCATGCCCCCCCCCCAGATCAAACACAACCCTGATGTGGCCCTCAATGAAATCGAGTTGGACACCCCTGAGCAAAATAGAGTAAAAGGCAGAAGTAAATGGAAACACAAATCTTATGTCAGTGTCCTACCCCTGCAATTTACCAGATCAGATGCATACCTGCAGATCTCAGTTGTACTGTTTTGTTCAGATAAAGGGTCGTGTTATAGATAACATTTGGGTTCTGATTAGACATGAAATGCAGGTAGTCCTCAACTTATGACCAGAATTGGGGGCCAGAATTTCCATTGTTAAGCAAGATACTTGAGCAGTGAGCTGCACCCAATTTTACAACCTTTTTTGGCCCCAGTTGTTAATTGAATTTCTGCAGCTGTTAATTGAATCACTTGGTTGTTAAGTGAACCTATTTTCCCTCATTGACTTTCCTTGCCTGAAACCAGCTGGGAAGGTCACAAATAGTGCGGTGACAATTTTAAATACATGGTACGAAGTGCCCAAGTTTTGTTCACATGACCAGGGGGATGCTATGCCTATAAACATGAGGAACACTTACAAGTCACTTTTTTCAGTGCTGTTGTAGCTTGGAATGGTCCATGTATGAATGGTTGTAAGCTGAGGATTACCTATATGTTGTTTTAATATATGGATCCCCAATTTTTTTCAGTTAATACAGTATTTAGAGGGACACATACAGGGATGTGAGAAGTCTGTAGTAAGTATCTACAGACCCCTCATATCCGGGACATAAATTGTTTCAACTTCTCCCCTCAAAACAACACTATAGGACGCTGCACACCAGAACAACTAGACACAAGGAGAGTTTTTTCTCGAATGCGATGATTCTGCTAAACAACTAACTCCCACAACACTGTCAAATTACTTAGTGAGACTTTATTACCATTATTCTTCTCATCCTTCCTATTACCTATTTCTTCCCACTTATGACCATAACCGTGTTGCTTGTATCTTTACAATTTATATTACTTTATTTGTTTCCTAGTGTGATTTGCTTATTAGTAACCTATGATTATCACTAAGTGTTGTATCTTATGATTCTTGATGAATGTATTTTATTTTTTCTTATGTACACTGAGAGCATATGCACCAAAGACAAATTCCTTGTGGGTCCAATCACACTTGGCCAATAAAGAAGTCTATACTATTTATCAAGCTTGACTACTTTAATATGTGTGGACTTCAACTCCCAAAATCTCCAGCCAGCATGAGTTGAAGTCTATGCATCTTAAAATTGCCAGACTTCAGAAACACCAATCTAATCTGCAATCCAATCTCTCTTCCACCCTCTCTTTCTCTCTCTCTCTCTTTCTCCCTCCCTCCCTCCTTCCCTCGCTCTCTCTCTCTCTCTCTCTCTCTCTGTCTCTCTCCAAACCAGTTGGCATTCAAATAATATAGAAGCTATATCATCTATCTGTAATAGGAGCAATGTCTAATGTTTAGGCTGTAGAGAGAGTCTTTTTCTTCGTTTGTCAGTTAAAGATGAAATATTAAAACACCAACCTATGATAATTGAATGATATACTGAGCTGTGGGATTGTACAGCATTAAATTATATATTTGGGATTCACCTTTAGAAGAACCAGAATAAGAGAATTTGAGAAAGACATTATAGAAACCTGTCTGAAAATTTCAGACAACGTGCTACAGAGATGCATTATAGTATACTATTTGAGAATAAGAAGGATTATGTTTTTGATCCGTTCTTGATGTGTGATTTTGATAATAATTGAATAATAATTGAAACTGAAAGACTTTGGGCCAGTCACTCTTTCTCAGCCCAGCCTACCTCACAAGGTTGTTGTTGTGGGGAAACACAGGATCTAAAGTAAATAAATAATATATATATATAAATATTACCATTTGTATACTAGTTCTATCTATCACTTGAGAAAGAATCCAGAAAAGGACAAATTACTCTGTGTGTGTGTGTGTGTGTGTGTGTATTTCTTTCTGAATTCTATCCTATGTTTAAATGGATGTAGCATCATTCTGGCAGTCAATGCTTTAAAAAGAACAGTGGTAGGTATAGTGATATGTGCATTTAGGACATATATAATGCTTAGTTTAAATGCGATAGCCCAGGTTGAAATTTCAATACATTGAATTATTTCAGCCGGTTCTCCTTCTCAGCCAGATTCATTTCACAGAACTGGTATGCCCTTGAAACATTGAAATTAAATGTGGATGTGGTAGGAAAAAAAACACCTCACCAGCTCTAATGGTGCAAAGCAAGAGCTACCCATTGCATCATTGTGACTTCCATCTTGACTTTCTGACCATACCAGACGGAGACCGCTGAGGACAAGCAAAATGGCTGTTCGGACTATAAGGAGAAGAATCTCTCACAGTTCTTTAATTACAGTTTCTCTGTTGACCTGAGTGTTTTCTTTCTAGACCGACAATGAGTTAGAAGCTCAACGTGTGGCTACCGAATTTGCTTTCCGGAAGAGGATCCACGAACTGGAAAAAGCTCTTGATGAGCTGAGATGGCAAGAAAAGAATGTTAGTCTTCAGCTCGGGCAGGAGGCTCATCAAATTTGTAAAGAGATCCCTTCAGAGTTTGCATGTATAGAATGAATTTGGGTCAAGCTGAGGTCCTCCCAGGCTGTTAACATGGATTAACTGCAGAGGGATGTCCAGGGGACTAAACAAAATATCGCTAATTCTCAGAATTTCCCATAACGCTTCCTCTTCCTTCTCGACAGAATGATACAGGAAAGAGGGATGTTGAGCTGGGGAAGCTGATACACTTCCAGTCCTTCTTTTCAACAGGAAGGGAGCAGATTCTTCTTGATTGGCCCATTCCCTTCCCCTACTATATGTGTCATATAATGTATGTGGGTAGAACAGAGTAGAACAGAACAGAATAGAATAAACAGAGCGGGAAGGAAGACCTTGGAGGTCTTCTAGTCCAACCCCCTGCCTAGGCAGGAAACCCTATACCAGTGTTGGTGAACCTTTTTGGCACCCAGTGCCAAAATGGGAGCATGCCGGGGGGGGGGGGCAGCGCCAGAAACCAGAAGAGCAGCTCCCTGGCGTGCATGTGTGCATTAGGAAGCTGAGCTTCTGGTTTCCGGTGCTTGTATGCGCTTTCCGGTGTGTGCATGTGTGCTGGGGAGCTGCTCTTCCAGTTTCTGGTGCTTCTGCATGTGCAAAGACCAGCTGGCATGTGTGCTGTAACCTGGAAGAGCAACGGGTGACAGTTAGCGTGACCAGAGAGATGGCTCTGTGTGCCACTTCTGGTATGTGTGCCATAGATTTGCCATCACGGCCCTATACCATTCCCGACAAATGGTTATCTAATCCCTTCTTAAAAACTTCCCAAGCACCGCAACCTTTGGAAGCAAGTTGTTCCACTGATTAATTGTTCTAATCGTAAAGAAATTTCTCCTTAGTTCTAGATTGCTTCTGCCCTTGATTAATTTTCACCATATATACATCATTTTGTAGGTATTTATTTTGTCATATTGTACATTGGAGGTGGTGACCCTTTGAGAGCTATATGCAATGAAATTTCATTTTAATGCATACCTAATTAGTGTGTATTTAAAGTGACAATAAATGTTATAAGTCTAAGTGTGACAACTTCTAGGACAAGAAGTTTCAAAGTTCCAGACAGGGATTAACAAGTTATGAGGACTCGTGCTACTTAAGATTCAATATATTGGGCAAACGCAGAAAAAGGGCTATATCAGTAAACTCTTTGGTAAGGAGAGATCTCAGTATGATTATGAATAAATAAAAAATCATCAAATGAATGAAATAATCAAATTCTGAACAAGAACTCAAAAGCGGCTGAGAAAAGCTACATTAATTCTTATGGACTTTTGCTCCTTGCTCAGTTGCTCTCCTGCCAACATCATCGTAACTTTCCCTCCCTATCAGTCATCTCCAACTATAAAAAAAATAATGTAACGAATTTCCCCAGTTCCTTCACAAAGTAACTTTGAGTAGTGGAGTTTATGCTTGCACTCTCTGCTGTTAATGAGAGAACATCAGAAACCACACTTCCTTCTTTAAAAAAGTTGTCCTCCAGAATATCCCAAAAGTGCCTTTTCAAGGGGCAACTGAAGCTTCTTGGATGAGAAGCGAAACATCTTCAAAGAAAAACCAGAAAGTTCAGGCGCCTCTTGAAAAGGTACCTTTGGGACAACCATGACCAGGAGACCAAGAATCTTCATAGACCTGCAGAGGTGTGAATATCAACTCCCAGAATTCCCCAGCCACCTGTTGAGAATTCTGGGACTTGAAGTGTCTGCCTACTCATATTGAGGAAGACTGCCATTGGCAGAGCTCCAGGGGTCGTACGTTATATACGTAGCACTAGTTTCTCCTGAAGTCTGGCCCAGATCTTTCTTGGTTCTACCATAGGAGCTCCTGCTGCATGCAAAATTCATCCTAACATGAGCTGTAACCCCATTCCTATACCTCCCTTTTACGTGGAGTTGGCAGTATTTTTGAATCACCAAGAAAAAAATACCAGGGAATTGGTCACCCATGTTTTCTACGCTCTTTTCGTAGGGTGTTTCTGAAAACAAACCATGGTTTTGTCTCTTGCAGACACTGGAAGAAATTGCTGAGATGGAGGAGGACATTCGACGTCTGGAGGAAGATCTCCGGAAGAAAATGGCCAATCTGAAATTGGCTCACACTCGCTTGGAGACTCGCACTTACCGTCCCAACATGGAGCTTTGCCGTGACCAGGTACAGAATGCTTTTAAGAGTAGAAGGGCAACAGTGGGGATCAGAACTAACACTTGCATTGGGTCTCTGATTCTGCATGAAAGTGGAGAGAAAACATAACACTTCCATGAAAGAGATGTAGATACTGAAAGAAGAGACTGTTTGTAGCTCAGGTTTGAATTGTGGGTGTTAAGTTTGGGAAAAGAGAGGCTGAACCAGAGCATGAGTGCAACAATACTTTATTATAACAATAAAGGGCTGACCGTGCTTGCCAAGCCGGGAACTGGCTCGCAGCGATCAGCAACTGGTTGGACCCCGCAGCCTGCTTTTATAGCTGGATGCTGGGGAGAACCAACCAATGAATGAAGGGGAAGAACGCCCCCGCAAAGTGAATGGACCAGAGTGAGAACTCCTAGGGTTCTCAGAACATAACACCCTTCCCCCAGATGCGAACACGCATAGTCTTTGAGGTAGGCAGGAGGTTTATGCTGGCGCCCGGAACGGCGCAGCTCCGGAACGCTGTCTGTCTGTTCAGGGTCTGCCTGGGAAGGCAGAGCTGGTAAAGTGTCACCAACGTGCACCTCGGTTTGGGCAGGTCCGGGACTCATAGGGTTGGTCACTGGGGACGTGCTCCGTAGACTGGATCGGACTGGTCAGCCGTCTGGGCGCCGCTGTCCGTGTTCGGGCTTTCTGGAATGGCTGCTGGCGCCAACTAGTCGCCGGAAGGATGTGGATGTGGGGTTGATGTTGAGGCCTCCCTTCGTTTTGTAATTCTGGGTCTCTGCTAGCGAGGGTGCCGAGACGCCACGCAGCTGGTCCAGGTGCCTTCTCCAGACACGACCATCCTCCAGTCTGACTCGATACGACCTGGGTCTGGTGATGGCCACGATCTCGCCCGGAATCCACAGGGGGTCTCCAGCGAAGTTCCTCGCGAATACTGGCTCCTGTAAGATAAAATGTCTAACCCCCATGTGGAAGCGAGGGAGAGTCAGGGCAGTATTGTGGGTGCAGTCTGTCCAATACAGTCCTCAGGCGCCTGCCCATCAGGAGCTCAGCTGGGGACTTATTGGTGACTGAACATGGAGTTGAGTGCTGGCTCATCAGGAAACGCGCGAGTTTGTGGTGCCAATCATCCTTACTGAACCTCGCCAGGGCTTCTTTAGTGGTCCTGACGGCCCTTTCAGCCAATCCGTTACTGGCAGGATGAAATGGGGCTGTGAAGATGTGGCGGATACCCAGGTTAGCGGCAAAACGGCTGAACTCGGTTGATGCGAACTGTGGACCATTGTCGGAGACAATGGAGTCGGGTAAGCCCGTGTGTAACAAACAGGCGAGTTAATACTTTGGTAATTGCTTGTGTGGTGGTCGTGGATAGCTGTGCTATGTCAATCCATTTAGAATAGGAGTCCACGACTACTAGGAACATTTTCCCATGCAAAGGGCCGGCCAGGTTGATGTGAATTCTGGACCACGGAGCGCTGGCGCTCTCCCATTTAGTAGGGGTGGCAATAGGAGGAGCAGGACGGGATTCCTGGCAAATGTTGCAGGAACTTACCCATCTGACGACGTCCTCGTCGAGGCCCGGCCACCATACGTAGCTGCGTGCTAATGCCTTCATTCTAACGATGCCAGGGTGTCCCTCGTGCAACGCCTCCAGAACTCGGGTACGCAGTGAGGTCGGGATGACCACTCGAGTGCCCCACAGTAGACAGCCCTGCAAACTGGACAATTCCTGCATGCGGGTCTTGAAAGGTGTGAATTTGTTTTCAACATTACAACCCGGCCACCCCCTCCTCACCCAGTCGAGCACTTGGGCGAGCGTTTTGTCTGCCTTGGTTTTAGCAGCAATGTCAAGGGCAGTGATGGGGAGGTCCAGTTGGGTGACCTCAAAAATAGCGTGGATAGGAGCAGGGTCTTCAGCTGGAGCCGGCAAGGGACAGCGGCTGAGAGCGTCAGCGTGGGACAATGTTTTACCTGGGCGGTGTGTATGAGTCTGTAGGAGTAGGCTGCAAGGAAGAGGGTCCATCTCGTCATTCTAGGAGAAAGGACCTGAGGGGTCTGTTTGTCCCCAGCTAGTAGACCCAGGAGTGGCTTGTGGTCCGTGACCAGCTCGAAAAAATGGCCAAAGAGAAACTCGTGAAATTTTTTTCACTGCTGCAACAGCTGCTAGAGCTTCCTTATCGATCTGGCTGTAATTGCGCTCTGTTGTAGAGAGCGTCCTGGAGAAAAAGCAATGGGAGCCTCGGCGCCATTGGGAAGCCTGTGACTTAATACTGCCCCGATTC
The DNA here is from genome assembly GCF_049901715.1 of Pseudonaja textilis. NCBI lineage: Eukaryota > Metazoa > Chordata > Lepidosauria > Squamata > Elapidae > Pseudonaja > Pseudonaja textilis. The sequence goes on from NC_141999.1 coordinate 7,589,192, forward strand.
CAAAGGGAGATGCGTCTGCTGCCAGCACTAATGGAAGGTTGGGGTCGAATTGAATAAGTACCGCCTCTGACGTGAGCAGTGATTTGACGGCGTGAAAAGCAGCGTCTTCTTTGTGCCCCCAGTGCCAAGGTGATTTTTTATCCAGTAATCTGTGTAGGGGTTCAGCTACTGATGCTTTATGGGGCAAGAAGGAGGCGTAAAGTTCAACAGCCCCAAGAAGGCCTGTAGTTCAGTTTTGGAGGTTGGAGTGGGTGCCTCGTGGATTGCCTTAACCTTGGACTCCAGGGGTGAATGCTTGAGGCGTCAATTTTATAACCCAGAAAAGTCCACCTGTCTAGTGGCAATGGCACATTTTTCTTTTTTTAATTTGAGGCCATGCTGTCTGAACCTCTCTAACACTGCTCTGACTCTCTGAAAGAGTTGGGGTCTGTCCCTGGCCGAGACTAAGATGTCGTCGAAGTAGGGTACTACACCAGGGAGGCCCTGCAAAATCCGGCCCATGAGGGATTGAAAAATACCTGGGGCAACACTTACGCCAAATTGGAGACGCTTGCATCGGAAAGCACCCCTGTGAGTGACAATTGTCTGGAGTTCCGCTGTTTGGTTGTCAACAGGGAACTGTTGATACGCTTGAGACATGTCCAATTTGGCAAAAATGCTGCCGGGTTCAAAAGTGTGTAATAAATGCTGAATGACGGGCACTGGGTAAGCGCTGACTTGTAGAAACTTATTGATTGTGGTCTTGTAGTCCGAGCAAATTCTCAGGCTATCGTCTTTTTGAGGGTGTGACAATGGGCGTCTCCCATTTGGCGAAATCTGTTGGCTCAATGACCCCTTGTTTTAACAGTTTATCCAATTCCGCATCTAGTTTTGGCCGAATCGCGAATGGGACCCTCCGCGATTTTAGTCTGATTGGGACTGCCTGGGGGTCGACTGAGAATGAGATAGGGGTACCGTTATAACACCCCAGCTCATCGCTGAATACATCTGAGTAATCAGCGAATAAGGAGTCAGTGTCAGAGGTTGAGACAGCATGGACTCCTGTTAGCCCTAGGCCGAGATGGGGAAACCAATCGAGCCCCAATAAAGTAGGGAGATTGCCGTTAACTACCACTAGAGGTAGGTGACCTTTAAAAGCTTTAAAATTGACAAGGAACTTGCCTCTGCCGATTACAGGAATGGTCCTCCCCTGGTAGTCCTTCAGGCTAAACTGGCACTTCTGGAGCCGGCTAGTTGATAGGCTGGGCTGGAGCCTCTTGAGGGTGTTCCACGAGATAATTGAGAGCGCTGACCCTGTGTCAACCTCCATGCGGCACGGTTTACCTTCTAAGTAAACGGAGAGAGAGATTTTACTAACAGTGTGGCAAGTGTGCTTGGCATGGTGGTGAGTGCGACAGTTCAATACTTGCCTCTGCGGTCCAGAGTGTGAGAAGGGGGTGCCTTTGTGCTGAGTTTTGAGGGGCTTGGCAGATTCTCGCGATGTGCCCCTTTTATGGCAGTTATTGCAGGTGGCTCCCTTGAACTTGCAGGTGGCCCTCAGATGAGATCCACCACAGGCTAGGCACAGGGTGATGTGCTTGGGCGGACCGATGTTTTCTTGTTTGGCTCCTACCTGCGGTCGCCTGGCGTTGGAGAGACGGTGGACGTCGTTTTCATCACTAGGGCTTCCTCTGCTACCACCTCCTCGGAGTGGACTGGAACTGTCGTTAGCTTTGCAGTCGGGCCATGGATTTCGGTGGCTGAGTGCGCTGCCAGTTCTGCTGCCAAGGCCTTCTCGACGGCTTGTGCTAGGTTGAGGTCCTTTTAGCGAGAAGGAGCCTTTGAAGGTGTAGGTCCTTGACCCCGCATACTAGTTGATCGAGGAGCATGTCCTCCAGGTAGGTTCCAAACCCACAATGCAGTGCTGCTGTTCTGAGGGTGGCCATGTACTGATTGATGGTCTCCTTGTCCGATTGCTTCCTCATTCGGAAGGTGAATCTCCTGGCAATCTGTGAGGGCCTGGGAGAATAGTGGTTAGTGAGGATTTCAAGTAGTTCAGACCAAGGAACGTTTTTCAACTCACGTGGAGCCACGAGGGCTGTGGCAGTATCGAAACGATGGCTCCACAGTAGATCAGGAAATACGATTTTTTCCGATGCTCCCCAGCATCAGCCAGCCCGATCGCATCGATATAATGGTTGAAGCGGTTCTTGTATGATTCCCACTTCTCCTCATCTGGTTTGAACGCTGGGAAGACTGGATTGGAATTCATGGTGATGGGGCCGGTGGAACAACCTGTGGACAAAATCTCTGGGGCAGCGGCAAAGGTTCTAGTGCCTGTGGCAGGCAAGTGATTTCAGCTCTGGAGAGGCTTTTGCAATCCTCTCTCTCTCTGGGCTAGCACACGGTTTGGCTATCAGCCGTTGGCAGCATTTGAATTCGCGCCTGTGTGGGCGTCAATGACTTGGCTACAGCACCGCGCTGTACCTTTTAGGTTTGAAATTCAAATGACAGCCATTTGAATTTCGCGCCTAAACAAACGAGTGGCTGCGGCTCGCAGCGCTTCACTTTTCCTGTAGCTGGGCTAACAAGCGGCTACAGACGCTTCTAACTTTCGATTCTGACCGCTCTCTCTGGCTGCGGATCAGCGTTCGCTTCTTAGTGCTTGCTGACCGCTTTCTCTGTCAGCGGATCAGCGTCGCTTTTTTTTGCTTGCTGACCGCTCTATCTGGCTGCGGATCAGCGTTGCTCTTATCGCCGGCCGATCGCTCTTCTCTGGCTGCGGATCGGCGGCTAGTGACTCAGCGGTTGCATGGTGCTTCTGGTAGCCATCCCACCTTCGTCGCCAGTGTTAAGTTTGGGAAAAGAGAGGCTGAACCAGAGCATGAGTGCAACAATACTTTATTAAACAATAAAGGGCTGACCGTGCTTGCCAAGCCGGGAACTGGCTCGCAGCGATCAGCAACTGGTTGGACCCCGCAGCCTGCTTTTATAGCTGGCTGCTGGGGAGAACCAACCAATGAATGAAGGGGAAGAACGCCCCCGCAAAGTGAATGGACCAGAGTGAGAACTCCTAGGGTTCTCAGAACATAACAGTGGGGTCCTTAGTGCTTTCTGAGCTGGGTTGTTTTCTTGATGTGCACTGATGATGTTACCTAGTTTGGTAATGAAATGTCTGCAATAAAACAATCCAGCTCAGAGAGCACCAAGGGCTTCACAAGGGCTTTTGTAGAGGATTCTAATGTGGATGAACCTTAGCGTTCACTTACTTTAGACGCAAGAAGATTGAGCGTGGCTATTCTCTGTACAAGTAATCTTCACTTAATAATTGGTTGTTTAATAACTGAAGTTACAATGGCCAAGGAACAGGTACTTTATGGCCCATGAAGCACCCCTGGCCGTTGTAAGTGTTCATGCTGCCCCCCCCCCCCATGGTCATGTGACAGGTCAGGTGGGTTGGCTTTCTGACTGGCCAGTGTTCTGTGGTCACATAATTATGTTTTGTGATGTTTTCTGCTGCCTTCTAGCATTTTTGCCATTTTGTGGAGAAAAAACATCCATTCAGATAAATGGATTCACTTAATGACTGCCACAAAAAAGGCTGTAAAATTACTTCCAATCATGTGACCACCTTAACTTATGACTGCAATTTAGGGCAAAGATTACTTGCAGAACGCAATTTTTTTATAGCAGGAGGTGGTAATATGGAAAGAGTTATACTACTCTGACCAGTCTTGGCCTTTGCTATTTCTGAACCCTGAATTGCTTGCTTTCTGTCTCCTTAACTCTAGGCTCAACATGGATTAACAGATGAAGTTCATCAACTAGAAGGCACAATAGCTGCATTAAAGCAAAAAATGGCGCAATCACAGTAAGTTGAAGTTAGTTCTTGTTGCACCTTTGGCACAAAGCCAGCTTGGTGACTTTGGGTTAGTCACTCATTCTCGTCCCAAAGAAGAAGTTAATGGCAAGCCACTTCTGAAAACTTGCCAAAATAATTGCAAGGACCTGTCTATACAGCCATGAGGAATAAAAAGCTGACTCAAAGGAATCAAATAAATAAATAAATCCTGTGTATATTTGTGTATACACCCATTTGCGCGTAAGCCAATCTTCAAATTTTTAACCAAAATACTGTGAAAATTGCACCACCTGCAGATAAGCCAATGATGAAAATTAAAACATGAAAATGTTGAGGATTGTATTATATGCATATGGTGGTATTTTGGTTAAATTCAAGGCTCAGGTTATTCATGCATGGGCTTATCCACAAGTGCAAATGGTAAGTATAATTAATTTGATGAATTTTAACAGATTTGTATGCAACATACTTTAAAAACACAGAGAACCCCTATTGGTTATGTAGCTGCAAACACATAGGAATTTTAGGGCCATAGTACGAAGGTTGTGTAAGGGTAGTGATCTGGGAAAGTGATTAAAACATCAGCTGAAATGAAGTCATGACAGATCTATAATGGTATCAATTCAAAGCCAATTAAATATTACTTTGGCTTTAGCTTCCAAAATAGGAGAGGGCTGTGATTTTGCGATTTGGCTTATGTCATGCTACAATTTATATCACATCTGACTTTGTCTTGTTTTTGTAATGTAGTAGGATAAAAAGTATGTAAGCTGTCGTTCTGTTTTTCCTCAGGACTGTTCAGCAAGCTGCCAATGCTTTTCTGGGAGCTTGATCTGTACTGTAATTACTTGCGTGCTTAATAAATTTATGTTGTGTCTTCAGAGTGATTTGGTGGCTTTAGATAATTCAGGTTTTAGCCACAACATGGCCAAAGCTCAACAAAAGGAAGGGAGGAGGCTGAGGGCCTCAAAGCAGACTAGATTATGTAAAATAAGTCAGTCAGATTGGGGGATTTGGATTTTATTTCTACTTTATTTTTCAACTGTGATACAGTTAAGGATTTTAGTGCAGTTTTTGTGCATTTCTTCTCAGCATGGTAGGAAGTTGTGAGTTCAGAGGAGATGCCTAAGGCTGCAAAAAAGAATAGGTGTGGGCTGTCTGTGACCCTGCGGCTGCCAGTTGCCCACCTCTGCAATAATTACCTGCGAAATAATTAAATCTGATTGCAAATCGAATCAATAAATATCGTGTTTTTATGATTGTAGGCCACCTAGAGGTTTCTTTAGGTGGGCCGGGTGACATAAAAGTTAAATAAACAAACAAACAAATAAATAAGCAAGCAAGCAAGCAAGTAAGCAGGCATATGGCATTATTACAACAACCACAAGACCACAATGCTATTGCCGAGCCGTAGTTTGGCTTGCCAAGGTACAGGACATGCTTGCATGCTTCCAAGGAAACCGCCTGCCTGCACAGAACACTAGCTTGTCTCCTTACCAATAAAGTGGTAAGGAGATATTTATATAAATATTTACATATTTATCTACTTGCATAGAACATGTTTTCGAACTATTAGATGGACAGCAACCAGGGAGAGTTATGGGAGCTAACCTTGCCACACAGTCCTAGGACTCAAACCACCAGACCAGAAACCATCCCCCATGTCATAAAGCCACTGAGTCACCATGCCTCAAACAAATGAACAAATAAATAATTTCATTTGGTCTAATGCAGGAGTCACCAACCGGTGGGCTGTAGCCCACTGGTGGTCTGCAAGAAAATTTTGGTGGTCTGCAGAGAAATGTCCTCCCCAGAACACCCCCTGAAGCAATTAATCCTGGCTGTGTAGGAGCACAAGGCTGCGCTGCCCACATGGCCCACTCACTCCTTACCTGGCAAACTTGACTGCTGTTGCTATTTTTCCTTCCCCCCGCCCTGACTATCAGCTGTTCTGCTGTGCCAGGAGAGTTAGATTAGCTAGAAAGCAGGAAATCGTTGGATTTCTTGCTTCCTAGCTAATCTTTAGCTGAGCCAAACCTTCTTTAGGACTGAAGCAGTGCAGACTGAGCTAGCCAATGGCAGAAACACAGATCTCTAAGTGAGCAACTCAATCTGCCTGCCTGCTTTGCTTGATTTTGGGTAAAAGTTGCTCTTTTTTTAAATAAAAAATTCAGTATTTACATACATGGTGTGATGTGAGCTAATTTTCTGAGTTTGCTTGCAAGCAAATGTTATGTGACAGACTCAGGTAGGCGATGGCAGAAACACAGATCTCTTGAGTGAATCTGCGATTCTGTGAGCAACTCAATCTGCCTGCCTACTTTACCTGCTTTTAGGTAAAAGTTGCATTTTTATATAAAAAATTCAATATTTATATAAATATTTATAATATTTACATACAAGCCATGCCCACCCAGTCACATGACCACCAAGCCACATCCACAAATTAGGCCACGCCCACAGAACAGGTTAGTGATCCCCGGGATTTAAAATTATGAGTTTGGTGATCCCTGCGGTCCAAAAGGTTGGCGACCCCTGGTCTAACCTATTTTGAGAGATGTATAAAAGCTGGTCCTAATATCTCTAGATTCGTGGTAAACAATAGCTAGCAGTGTGTTCACAGACATCATGTTGGCTTCATGGAACTGTACAAGTAAAATGGTTATCAGCTGGGAAATGAGATTATGAAAAAAAAAATCCTGGTCCCATCATACTTTTCTCTCTAAGGGGAAGTGCTTTTTGGTGGTGGTAGAAGGGGATGATCTTTCAATATCAGTTGGGAAATCGTGTTGTTCACTCCCTTTACTAGTTTCAGATGTTCCCTGTTTCCATCTCTTGGCAATAAATGTCGGAATAAGATTGAAGTGGGAAGATTTGCAATTTTTAGTTCACCTGGAATGAAGCGGCAATCATCTTCTCTTTTATTTTTGCAGGGACGCTCTGGATGCCCTCTATAAACACCTGTACCGCATCCAGGCAGATATTTCTTACAAGATGAACTCTCTGATGCTGGATAACAAATGCATGGATGGCAGGCGTAAGCTGATGGTTCCGGCCGAGAAATTTGTGCCAGAGGTGGACACTTTCAACCGCACAACCAACCGTACTCTCTCACCCCTCAAGAGCCGGCAACTGGAGCTGGCCTAGGATACCTGAGAACATTGTAGACCTTTTCAGGATTGACTTCTAGCCAAGCCAGGCTATGGTCTGCGTTGGGTTAGAATGACTCAAGTCATCTTCTCCTTGACCCTTCCCAGAGTTGTGTATTTGCCCTTTATTTGATTCTCTCAGCTTTGGTATATTGCAAGAAAAAAGTGGGATAACTAATTAAAAAAGCTGCCCTTGGTGTTGTCAAGCCATTAAGATTCACGTGTGGTTTTTGATGCTACTTGAGATTTTTGACAAGCTTGCTTCAACTTGTGCACGGCTAGACCTTCCATCAGTGCCAGGTGCTGGAGAAAAATCTGTAGGAGGGAACTCCTCGATTTCCACACCATTTAAGAGTTTTCTCTCCCTTCTAAAGATGAGGTTAATTTTGTCTACTTATGCAGGATACTGAAGTACTTCAGTCTCCAAATTTTATGATGAGTTTGCAAGAAGGCTCCAGGGCACATGATCACAGAGATCTGGGTTGAAGTGTCTGGCTGGAATCAGGAAATAAATTAATTCATGTAAATCTGCCAAGGGAAAGTAAGGAGGAAGGAAACAATTTATGAGGTAAGAATACACTGGAGTTTGACAGTTATGCAAACAGAATACTAAACCTCCCGTCCCAGGGATCAACCCAGATTGGATCTTGTTGTGCAAATAATCCAGAAATATCACATAAAGCTCAAAACGCTGAAAAGTACAGGTAGGCCTTGACTTACGACCATAACTGAGCTCAAAAATTATGTTGCCAAGTGAGTTTTGTCCCATTTCACAACTTTTCTAGCCACAGTTGTTAAGTGAATCATTGCAGTTATTAATAACCAGGTTAAGTAAATCTGGCTCCCCCATTGACTTGGATTATCCGACAGTTGCAAAAGGTGTTCACACGTGATCTGGGGACACTGCAACCCTCACCAATATGAACCAATTGCCAAGCATCCCAATTTTGGTGCTGTGACCATGAGGATGCTGCAATGGTCGTAGGTGTAAAAAATGGTCCTGTCACTTTTTTCAGTGATAACTTTGAACGGTCACTAAATGAACGCTTGTGAATCAAGGACTACCTGTAATAATTTTCAGTAGTAATAATTATAATAGTAGTAGTAATAATTTATACAATTATAATGATAAGGACAAAAAGGAGGACTTGTCTTCTGACTCTGGAAGATACTGGAAAAGATAATAAAAAAATAGATCTGCCAACATCTAGAAACAAGTAAAGTAATAACTAGCAGTCAGCATGGGTTTGTTAGGAATAGATCATGCCAAACCAATCTTATTTCATTCTTCAACACAGTGACTAAATTAGTAGACCAGCAAAATACTGTGGACATAATATATTTAGATTTCAGCAAAGCATTCGACAAAGTAGACTACAACCTACTTCTTAGTAAGCTAGAAAAAAGTGGAATAGATAGCACCACCACTAGATGGACTCGCAACTGGATGGCAAACAGTACTCAATGAGTAGTCCTTAATGGGTCTAAGTCTACAGTAAGCAGTGAGGTGCCACAAGGTTCCATCTTAGGCCCAGTACTCTTCAATACCTTCATTAACGACTTAGATGAGGGAATAGAAGGGGAACTTCCCAAATTTGCAGATGATACTTAGCTGGCAGGAATAGCTAACACCCAAGAAGATAGGCTCAAGATCCAGATGGATCTTGACAGACTAGAACACTGGGCCATATCTAACAAAATGAAATTCAATGTAGAAAAAAGTAAAGTCCTACACCTAGGCAAGAAAAACCAAAAGTGCACATAATAGACTAGGTGAAACCAGGCTCAATAGCAGTAACTGTGAGAGGGATCTTGGAATCTTAGTGGACAACCAGCTAAATAGGAACCCGCCTGTGCAGCAGCCGCCAAAAAAGCTGATGCAATCCTAAATTGTATTAACAGAGGGATACAATCAAGATCAAGGGAAGTACTAATACCACTCTACAAAGCCTTAGTAAGACGACACCTAGAGTACTGCATCCAGTTTGGGTCACTACATTATAAAAAAGATGTTGAGACTCTAGAAAGAGTGCAGAGAAGAGCAGCCAGGATGATTAGGGGACTGGAGTCTAAGGCATATGAAGAACGGATGCAGGAACTGGGCTTGGCTAGTCTAGTAAAGAGAAGGACCAGGGGAGACATGATAGAGGTCTTCCAATATTTGAGGGGCTGCTACAGGGAGGAGGAAGGGGTCAAGCTATTTTCTAAAGCCGCTGAAGGCCAGATGAGGAACAATGGATGGAAACTGAACAAGGAGAGATTTAATCTGGAAATAAGGAGAAACTTTCTGACAGTGAGAACCATTAACTAATGGAACAGAAGTTGCCCTGGGAAATTGTGGGAGCGCCATCACTTTAAACTTTCAAGAAGAGATTGGACCGCCATTTGTCAAAAATGGTGTAGAGCAGGGTGTCCAACCATGGCAACTTTAAGACTTGTGGACTTCAACTCCCAGAATTCCTCAGCCAGCTGCTGGCTGAGGAATTCTGGGAGTTGAAGTCCACAAGTCTTAAAGTTGCCAAGGTTGAACACCCCTGGTGTAGAGTCTCCCGCTTGGGCAGGGTGGTGGTGGACTAGATGACCTACAAGATCTCTTCCAACTCTGATTCTCCGTTCTCTGACTCCCGCTTTCCCTCATTCCCATCCGGCAACCGACACACCTGGAGGCTGGCCGGGCAGGGCAGGTAAATGAGGGTTCGTAGAAGGGGCGGGGCTTCGTGGGCCCGCGCTGCTCCCCCGGCGCCCTCGGGTGCGGAAGAGGAGGAAGGAAGGAGGCGGGGTCGGGCAGAAGCCCCCGCACCCTTGCGCAAGATGGCGGCGAAGGCGGCCGCGCTGACGCGGAGCCGCTGCCGGGGATGTCTTCTCGGGGCTCTGCTGGGCGACTGCCTGGGCGGCGAGTTCGAGGCGCGGGAGTCGGTCAGCGCGCCCGAGTTGCTCCGCTTCGTACTTGACCTGCGACCGCTGCCATCGCCGCCCCGGGAAGGCTCGGCTGCGGAGCCTGGCGGGGAGAGCGGCAGGCGGGTTTCGAGTGAGCAGAGCGGGACCGCCTGGGGGATCCAGTGGGTCGCTGTCTTGGGATCTGGCTTGGGTCCTTGAGGGGAGGGTCCCCCTCCCAGTCAGGACGCTCGGCTTGGATTTCTCCCTGCGCCCCGCCCCCCCCCCCCAACATTTTATTTTATTTGCTATGTCATTATTTTACATTTCCCTTGTGCCTTTCATTTTATTTCATTTCCTTCTTTGGTTTTTAATAGTTTAATAAATAACTTCATTATAATACTTCATATGTATATACATATATATTACATACATACATATATATGTATATATGTGTATGTGTGTGTGTGTATATATAAAAAGTTTTCGCGGGTACTTACACGTATGGCATTCAGCTTTGTTCGGGTATTTTCCCACGTCATTGTAGTTGTGCTTTTAAAGTTGTAGCGACATTTCAGCAGAATCTCATCTGCCATCAGATTATATATATATACACATATATATATATACACATATATATATATACACATACACACACACACACACACACACACACACACATACATACATATACATACATACATACATACATACACGGGTTTGTGTTTGTGTGTGTATTATATAAAATATCATATAATAATTTGCTGGCTGCCATCAGTTTGGCAGTTCGATCCTGAGAGGGCTCTAAAGCACTGTGGAGCCGTGGATAAGACTTAAGTGCTATTGCTGTTTAATTTCTTTATTGTTGTGGTTAGGCCTAAAAGTCTGATTGCTGCTTTAATTCTGCTTTAATTCTTGTTCCCTTCACAGGGTGGGAAAGGCAAGGTGGGATGGGGGATGGGACCCTTCCAGATAAAAGCTTCAGGCTGCTTTTGCTGGCTTCTCCATTGTTCTTGTAATCACAGCTGACTAAGAAGGATAAAAGTGGTGTGGTTAAATGTGTGGCAACATTGCATCACCATCAGGGCAGGAATCACTGCTTAGATTTGCAAAGAGGAACAATTATTTGCTGTGGTTTCGAGTCTGCCTATTAAATATTTCATCAAAGCTTGCTTAAATTAGCAAGGCAGTACTGCATATTAAGTTATTGTGATTATTCATGTCAGTTTGACAAATTTATATTCATTAGACAACTACTCTTATCAACAAAGAGAAATACCACTATTATTAGTGACATTATCATTACATTATTTACCATAATAGTCACGTCCTGTTTGAAAATTAGGTTGCAGTTAATAATAATGCAGTATTGCCAGATTGCATTTAATTAAAAATGATTCTTAAACATCAGCCAAATTTCTGAAAGCATTATTGGATTTTATTTATATTGAATTTTCAAAGATCATAATTAAAACAATTTTATATTATGATAATTCAAATATTAAAATTCTGTACTTTTAAAATACAATTAAAACAACATAATTAGGGGTTTGGTGGCACAGTGGTTAAAATGCAGTACTGCAGGCTACTTCTACTGACTGCCAGCAGTTTGACCTTTTGATTCACACGGGCTCAAGGTTGACTCTGCTTTCCATCCTTCCAAGATCAGTAAAATGAGAACGGAGATTGTTGGGGGCAATACGCTGACTCTGTAAACCTCTTAGAAGCGGTGTTTAAGTCTGAGTGCTCTTGCTCTTACTATAATTAAAATTGATTATATTTTATTAAACTTCCAGTGTTTAATGTGACAAAATTGTAACCTAAGAAGAGATGGACGAGTCACTTTGTGATCACAATCCTAGAAATAATTTGCCCTCTTTCACTTTGCTCAGTTTTTCTTTCTGTGATTCACTTTTAGCAGTTGAGCTAAAAAGAAAAAATACGGCAGCATTCTGTTTACATTTAAGGTGTGGTAAAAAGTAAACACCGAGTTTATGGACTCCAGGCTGTTTTTCAAGAATCTCCATTTTGGATAAACGTATGTTTGATCCAAAGCCTGTAAGGTTCCCTTTGAATCTTCATATTAAATTCAGGAAGATTTTTTTTTAATGCCCAAACGTACGAGGCATAGCAGTGGAGTTTCATATTTACTCATGCCTCTGTATAAGTAGTCCTTATCCCCAATTGCTTTGCAACCATTCAAATTTATGGCAGGCCTTCCTGGGGTTAGAAGTTCCAATAACATCGCCGGCTTACACAGTCATGTGACCCGCATTTCAAGCACTAGGCAACTGGGTTGCATTTGCAGCAATCTTTGAAAAAAGAAACAAAATATGTGAGTTTCCATATATATATATATATATATATATACTCTCTGTGTATAATATATATTGCTTTATTGTTTGTGCCCTAGAAATCCTCTATTACAGCGATGACACAGCCATGACCCACTCAATAGTTAGGTCACTGTTGGCCAAGCAAGATTTTGATGAAGTGGATATGGCAAAGAGGTAAGGCACGTGGCTGTTTTCAGGTAGAGGAAATACTATTGGATTAGGTAGAAGTATTAATTTTGATGGCATGGAAAACTTAAGTTTGTACAATCCGGCATTATTCAGTTTTGAATGTAAATGAGATTTGCCGTAGAGAGTTTTGTTGGTGTGGTGGAGAAAATGAAACAGGCCCAAACCTCCTTTGTATTGGCAGAAAGCACAGGAATATCCCAGATATTCTTCGATATCTTGAATTCTCTTCAGTTCAAGTCCCATCTATTGCTGTGCCTGTATTTTATGAATCCATGTGGAAAGTAATGTTGGAACAGCTGTAAAATACTCACCAGGAGTAGTGTTATTTTACTCTAAATCCAATACTGTATTAGTATTTTACTAATGCGTATGGGATTTATCCTTGCAAAAGATGAACTGCCAAGTGCCGGGGAAATCAGCAGATCTAGGCAGTTTAAATAAATAAAGATTTATTTCAAGCTTGTGCTCCACAAGAATCTGAGCTGCTAACGGTCAAAGCAAATTGGCGGGAGATAAGAGTCAAAGGAATTCAGGGTGGGCTGGATTTAGATCTCTCAGCGCAAAGAGACTGATGACACATTTGACCCCTCTCTCAGGCTTAGCCTGTTCATCTACATGAACAACTGCTTTTTAACCTTATTTATTAATTTTATATGTCGCCCAGTCTTGTGCGTTATGCAAATCCAGGCGATTGGGCTAAATCATCTAAATCTTAGAATTAATTACAGAGCTCTGGATGTAATCTTGATGAGTTAGTATGATCAGTTAATATCCTCCTTACGTGGATTAAACAAATCCTCCAAATAACATCCTTGGGGCTTGATCTATTACCCTTGAATAAAGCCGTCTTCTCCTGTTGTTAGCGTCTTTCCAAGCAGACGGAATGCAAATAGCCTATTTTGTAATCAAAGTCTTCTTCTGGCAGGTTTGCTGAAGAATATCACAAGGATCCCGACCGATCCTATGGAGGCGGTGTGGTGACTGTATTCAAGAAACTGCTTAGTCCTAAATGCAGAGACGTGTTTGAGCCAGCAAGGCAGCAGTTTAACGGGAAAGGTTCCTATGGGAACGGTGGTGCCATGAGAGTAGCAGGCATTTCATTAGTTTACTCTGATGTTCAAGACGTAAAGAAGGTGAGTTAATTGTTTTAGATGCCACGCCAACTATTTACATGGCATTCAAAAGTATTTACATACAGCAATCCTGTTTGATGCAACAAGGCCTTGAGGGTGGAGTTGCTTTCGATTTGGAGTTGTCTCTCGGTTTATATCCCCAAATTAGCTACAAGTAGTCCTTGACTTACAACCTCAATTGAGCCCAACATTTCTGTTGCTAAATGAGACATTTGCTAAATGAGTTTTGCCCCATTTTGCAACTTTTCTTGCTGTTAAATGAATCACCACAGTTGTTAAATTAGTTGCACGGCTGTTAAGTGACTGTGCCTTCTCCATTGACTTAGCTTGTCAGAAGTCGCAAAAGGTGATCACATGATTCCAGGACACTGCAGCCGCTATAAATATGAGCTTGTTGCCAAACATCTGAACTTGATCATGTGACTGTGGGGATGCTGCAACAGTCATAAGTCTTAAGTCACTTTTTCCAGTGCTGTTCTAACTGAATGGTCACTAAATGAATGTTGTAAGTTGAGGACTAACTAGTTTAGAACCACAAATAAGGGGCAGTCCAGGAATTTGTTTGTTATTTTCTCTTTCTCCTTCTACCTGAGCTTGGTTGTTTTCTTGCAGACCTTTCATTACCCAGACTTGGTAACATGATCAGTAAGAAAACAACCAAGCTCAGAGTGCACCAAGGACTCTTCGTTTAACCTGGAGCTACAAATATTCTTTTTTCTTGGTTGTCTTCTACCGTCATGGATGGTCTGCCAATATTTCTGGGAAACTGAATGCCTTTGTAGCTACTATAGGCTTGCTTGAGGTGGAAATTCTCAAGGAATGCAGTCTTGTGAAGGGTATGTCAACGATCCTTTTCCTAGCAAATACTCTTAGAGAAGGAAAAACATTGAAACAGTTGATTTCTAATGCCAAGAACTCCAGCAATGGCATCAGATGTAAACATTAGGGAGCAGTATTAGAACAGAATACAGATTTTCTTTTTCAGAAGAGCCATAAAATTAGCCGTTAAGGAATGCTGTGAAAATAAACAGTGTGTTAAGTTATGAAGGAGATTTAGATATGTTTATGGAAAAGGTGTTCATCCAAGACGTTCAACAAATTAAGTCATATTTTGGACATTTCTAGATTAAATGCACAGTACCCTTTTCCTTAAATACACATTTGGCATACCTGGCCTTGTTCTTAGGTGTCCACCTGAGAACTAGCAAGTTAAACATGTAACAGATGTACACGCACAATCATGTAGAAACTCTTCAGATCAGCTCCTTACGTACTTGTCTGTTCAGAGCTCTTTTGTTCAGATAAGAAAACAGGGCTATTTTTATCAATTCCTGTCTATATGCCTTCCATGAATGAGGATGGAGCCCATTCACACTAGGATGACTAACACAGAAGTTCTAGAATGAAAATCTGTTTGTTTATTGATTTATAATTCATTTTCCCTGCAAGGTCAGGCAAATAAGTATAAGATATGTCTCCTTAATAAGGCCTGTCTACTAAGCTTTGATCAAGACTTTATTGCCTTGAGAAGTTAGCTTATATTTGATATATGTAGAAAAATAATAGAAATTACGTTAGAACCGGTGAAGCTGAAAAAGAGAAATTTAGAAAGCAATTGCCACAAGCATTGTGTTTGCACAACAATGGAAAAAGGAAGAGATCGTTACAGATGAAAATGTAATAAAAATATTAGAATGTGCAGAAATGGATAGACTAACACTCAGAATTAAGGGGAAGGAAGAAACAGTACTTTTTAACATGGGATTTATTTTATCAGCATCTAACTAGCAGAAACAGAAGTTAGAAACTTAAAAGCATAAGAAAATGATTAACTACATTGAAGATTTACTAAAATAGATAAGTATTTATTATTACTATATGATTACTATTGATGTTATGAATATTATTATTACTATTTCTTAAAATCAACTGTACTCAGACAACACACAGTTTATATATATATTGAATTTTTATGTTTAACATTATTTAAAATTTATATATATATGTATATAAAATTTATATATATATAAAAGAAACCAGTTGCCACAAGATATGATAGCAACCATGTCAAGGAGATTAGACATACTCATAAAGGATGCATCTCCCCTTAGTTATTAGTCTCTTCAGAGGAATGGGGTCAGGAGAAGGACCTTTTGTGTGCTGCCAGTAGGTTTTCCTTGTTCATTGGGTGAGCTGACATTAAATACAGCATGTCCCATTTATTCAGAGAGAGGCACAAAATCTTTGGATAGGTATATGTTTACCTAATAGTCTGTTACTGCTTTCTTAAACACTAAAGATTCTGTTTATAAATTTATTTAAAACATTTAAAGAATCAAATAAATTGCTATACAAAAATAAAAAAATGATAAAAGAGGATAATGGATGGAAAATAAAATATCAGTAAATAAATAGTACAATGATAAAACTAAAACTCTTTACATTGATTAAAGTATTAATTGAATATATAAAACAATATTATACCATCTTGAGTGAAAATTGTAAATCACTCTGAAAATCTAAATTTAATATAGGCAGTCCTCGACTTACAACCACAGTTGAGCCCAAAATTCCAGTTGCTAAGAGACAGATGATGTTTTACCACCTTTCCTGCCACAGCTGTTAAGTGAGTCAGTGCAGTTGTTAAGTTAGTAACATGGCTGTTAAGTGAATCTGGCTTACCTATTAACTTTGCTGTCAGAAGGTCGCAAAAGGTGATCACATGACCTCAGGACAGAGGTCATGAGTCAGTTGCCAGTAATCAGAATTTTGATCACATGATCATGGGGATGCTACAAAGTAGTTACTAAGTGTAAAGTATGGTCATAAGTCACTGTTTTCAGTGCCATTGTAGTTTCAGTCAATAAACGAACTGTTGTAAGACAAGGATTACCTGTAGTTGCATGGATATCAGCCTTGTTTCTTAGGATCTAACAGAAATGCATATGACCTCATGAAAAACAAAGAACAATTTAAAAAGACTAAAAAAAAAACCCAGCCAAAAATAGTAAATTCTAGACTCCCTCCCATTGTGCCTGATGATTACATTAAATTATGTATAAAATTTAAAATTGCTTCTAATGATTATATGAAATAATTCACCCTTAAAAACCACACTTGGCTTATCTGAGTTTTGTGTGATTGTCACTGTTTCCTAGGTGCTGCCAGCAGTAGCCAAAACAAGTACAGGCCATCCTCAGCTTACGTCTACAATGGGGAACACAGCTTGTGTTGCTAAACAAAGCAGTTGCAGCTGCACCTGATTTTATGATCTTTTTTGTCTCGGTTGTTAAGTGAATCACCACAGTTTTTAAGTGAACCACACGGTTGTTAAACAAATCTGATTTCCCCTATCGACTTTGGCTTGTTGGAAGGCCACAAATGATGATTGTGTGACCCTCTGGGATGCTGTGAAGGTCATAAGTACAAGGTCTGGTCGTAAATCACTTTTTTCAGCGCTGTTGAAATTTCACATAGTCACTAAATGATTGGTCGTAAGTTGAGAATTACCTGTATTAAGGTAACAAAGGAAACCACCTCTCCCGAAATTATTTTGAAGTTTTCCTAGTTTTTTCTAAAACAGTTGTTTTCTCTCTCTCCAGTATGCTAAACTGAGTGCTGAGCTGACCCATGCAAACTCCTTGGGTTACAACGGAGCCATCTTGCAAGCCTTGGCAGTCCATTATGCTCTCCGTGGGGAGTCAGAACGGGACAGGTTTTTGGATCATCTGATAGGCCAAATGGAAGACGTGGAGGCCGACGACAAGTCTGTGGCTGATGCACAAATGTAAGAACGGTAGTACGAACCGTATAGCACGAGGGGGCAGCGCGCGGAAATATTTCTCCTCTGTGTCTTCTCTTCAGGCTGGGCTACGAGGACCGTCCCTTTTCGAAGCGTTTAAAGAAGATCAGAGAGTTTTTGGAACAGGGTAGTGTGTCCAGGTCGGATGTGTTACTAGAATTAGGTAAGTACATTGCTAAATAGCAGGGAACCATGAAATTATTATAAGAAATAACTTTTGCAAGAAGAAAGGCGGTAGCGTCTTTCACAGAAAGTAACTTAGATGTGACACCTTCAGTCAGCAGCAGGGTGGATTAATGAACAAAACCTTAATTCCTGCTCATTATACAATGATTGCTGCAACATGTACCATATTTTTTGGACCAAAAGACACTCCGAAGTATAAGATGCACCTAGCTTTTGGGGAGCGGGGGGGGAATCTGCCTCTGCCTTCCATCAATTTGCCTCCTTGCAGCAAACAGGAAACAGCCTGGTCAGTTTCGGCACAGCCTGATTAGCACAAGCAGCTGATTGTCGGTTGGATCGGCCTCCCGATGAACAGCTGTTTCAGGCTACAGGGATCGCCATTGCCTATTGTCGCCTCCACGCATCTCATTTTCGGCCTCCGTGTATCCCATTTTTGGCCTGTTCCAGCTGGTGGGAATCGGAATAGGCCAAAAATGGGGCGCGCAGAGGCTGAAAATGGGGTGTATGGAGGCGACGGGTGATCCCTGCAACCTGAAACAGCTGGTCGTTGGGAGGCCAATCCAACCGGCAATCAGCTGCTTGTGCTCATCAGCCGAAGCTGACCAGGCTTTTTGCTGCAAGGAGGCAAATGGCTGGGAGGCAGAGGCAGGCAGGTGGGTGGGTGGGCCTTTGGCAACATTCACTGTATAAGATGCTCAAGACATTTCCACCCACTTTTTTGTGTGGGTGGTGGGTGGAGTCTTATACACTGAAAAAATCCTGTATGTACCTTGAGAAAGAGAAAACAGAATGAAATTAACAGGCATGAAGTTTGAGATACTTAAGCTGTGTAAGTATAAGACTTATACTGTGCGTGTTTGGCCTATCGAACATCACTGTAACAGGGTGTTGCAATAGATGTAGGGGGAAAAGGTGTTAAGATTCAATTTAGTTTCTCATTTATTTATTAAATTTATATGTCGGCCGTCTCCCCGGTAAGATGATTCTGGGTAGCTCCTTGTGATTACGAATGTAAGTTCTGCATTTAGAGGAGGTTTATCTCCAGTTATTGTTCAGAATCAGTAATAATATCTGTGTAACGTTGGCATAGACCACCAGCTTGGTCTAGTGGTTTAAGGAATCAGGCTAGAAACCAGGAGTGAGTGAGTTCCAGTTCCATTTTGGGCCAGCTGGGTGACTTTGGGCCAATCCCCTTTCTTTCAGCCCCAGGAACGAGGCAGTGACAAACCACTTATGCCAAATCTTGTTGAGAAAAAAACTGCAGGGATTTGTCCAGGCAGTCTCCTGAGAATTGGACACAATTGAACGGAAGAAACATAACGGCATAAAAGTACTTTTGGACTTCTCCAAAGCTTTGGTTATGTTGATTTGACTTGGTTGAAGATATTTTTAAGGGGCCCCATTCCTACATTTGGCTTTTTCTTTATGATTCCTGTGAAGGTGGAGACTGGGGCTTCTTACCCCAGCACAAACAGTTTTGGAGCTCTTGCCTGGCATTAAAAATTGCTGTTGCTGAGGGAAGAGCATAGAGGGCCAAGTCTAGAAATTGTTTCTGTTGTACTGAACGGAAACAACTTACAGCAGTTTGTTCAATGACAGCTGGAAATGACAATGGCATTGAAACAAAGGACTGCTTTTCACACTTACAACCATTGCGGCATTCCCATAATCACATGATCAAAATTCAGATGCTTGGCAACAGACCCTTATTTATGACGGTCGCAGCGTCCCTGGGTCATGCGATCCCCTTTTGCAAACCTGACAAGCAAAGTCAATGGGGAAGCCAGATTCACTTAACAACCGTGTTACTAACTTAACAACTGCAGTGATTCACGTAACAACTCTGGCGAGTTGGGGCAAAACTCACTTAACAAATGTCTCATTTAGTGACAGAAATTTTGGGCTTAGTTGTGCTCGTAAGTCAAGGACTACCCGTACTTCCATTCTTTCAGGATTCTTGGAGGACATATTTGCAGGTCATTCCTTGGAAGGGAAACAAGACTCAGTGGGCATTGGTGCATACACAATATTTGCTTTTATATGTCTTGTGGTTCACTTTGCATTCACAGGTGGCAGAAAACTAGAGAGCAATAGAGTTATATACTGCTTCACAGTGCTTTGCAGCCCTCTCTAAGCAGTTTATAGAGTCAGCCTATTGCCCCTAACAACCTAGGTCCTCATTTTACCCACCTCGGAAGGATGGAAGGTTGAGTCAACTGGTGAGAGTCGAACTGCCCAGTTGCAGTCATCTGGCAGTCCAAAGTATCCTGCAGTATTGCGTTCTAACCACTGTGCCACCATGGCTCTGTTCTGTAAAAGTAATGCAACCTTTCGATTCAATGCAGGCAATGGCATCGCAGCCCTGCATTCTGTCCCCACCGCAATCTACTCGTTCCTGCGTTGCATGGAATCTCACCCTGATGTCCCTGATAGCTACAACTGCCTGCAACGGACCATTATGTACTGCATCTTACTGGGCGGGGACACGGATACGATTGCAACCATGGCAGGAGCCATTGCAGGGGCATTTTACGGGGAGGAGCAGGTGCCCCAAATTTGGAAAGAGAGCTGTGAAGCCTATGAGGAGACAGAGAAGCTGGCCGATGGCTTGTACGAACTCTACCACCAGCCAGCTTGAGCCATGAATGAGGATTTGACGCCCGGTAAATCTGGTCTATAGTTTTGCATCATGTACCAAAGGAAGCGAACCATGCCCAGGACATAGTGAATGGCTCCCTCCCAGCTGTGGCTGCATGTTCAGAAGTGCCAGTTCTTTTCAGCCGCATAGTCACTGTTCACCCATCCTTTTCTCCTTTTGCTGTTTTGTTTCCTAATTTTGAAATTTTTGTAATTAATCTTGGTCAGAATTCTCTTTAGTTCATTGTATCCCGTGTTCTCTCTGCAGCAGGTGGCCTTCTGACATTTTCCCAAGCAGATCCTCACCCCAGAAAACTTGAGACAGGACTAAGTTTAGACAAAGTCAAAGGACAAATATGTAACTCTGCAGTTCAATCAACTATTAGATTGAGAGTCATCAGGCCGAGCTGCTTCTATGGGCAATTGGAATTTTAATACTAGAATACCAGAAATGTCTTTAAATGTATTAACTGTAATGCTGGCATTAATAAATTTTACCGCTTTTTAAAAACTAAGATGGATCGATGTGTCTCTGCTGGCTTCATGAGTAAAGTAAACAACTCTAAGTTGAGCCAAGGTATTTTGTAACACTACGTCTTGCTCAACCAGTCCACCTCTGAATACCAGGTTTTGGGGATGGTGTTAATAGAGGTATCAATCCCATTTCTGCAAACACCAGTAGCCACCCAGAGTCACTTCAGTAGTGAAATGGGTGGCATATGTATTTAATAAACAAATAATTGGAGGTACTAAGGAACTTACTGCAGTTTACTTTAGAGCAAAGTGCATTGGATGGGCTGATAATGGAAGCCAGGAATGGAAGCCTGGGTTGATCAGGTACACATCATTCACAGCACAGGTGGATTTGGGACCTCCCAAAGTGCCCGTTTTGTTAGGACATACCCGCTGTTAGTCGAGCTTAAGCATTTTGGCAGCTGAAAAAAAAGTCTAATTAGTAATCAGTTCTACTTAAGGTTAACATCAGGCAGGGCAATCAAATTAATAAGCAGTTAACTATGGAGAGTTTAACAAAAGTAATTGAAGCTAATGGCACACAAGGCAATCAAATGAACAGTTAATAAGTCTATAGGGAGTTTAGTAGAGTTATTTCCATTAGGGAAAGGTGAAGGATTCAAGGGAAGGAGTCGAGAAGTGATTTATTTTACCCAGTCTTCAGTTATTGAAGAAGAAGAAAGGATAAAAACACTCATTTGTCACAAAAGAAGCAAATGTACAGATAGACATTGCACAATTTGGCATTCATACACAGATGCATGCTAAACTGGGCCATTAATATAGAAGCACTTTAAAAACAGAAAATAAGAAATTCTGGACTGAAGATAGAAAGGAAACCCAACCAACCCCATTCCCTTTTAACACTGATGATGTTAACTGGTTTGGTAAAGAAACGGCTGCAAGAAAACGAGCTCAGAGAGCACCAAGGACACCCCAAAATCAAAGTGAGGAGCGATTCAAAGTGACGTTTTTCATTTAACAAAGAATTCCTTTTGTAGAAGATTTCAGACAAAAGTATTATTAACCCACGTAGAGTCACTGTGGGACAAAAACAAAGCTGGTCAAGAGATCATAATCCTAAAGAGATTTTTTTAAAAATAGGGAAAAGCCAGGCCAGATGTCTAGATTTGACTTCCTCCTGGCCTTAACCAACTGAAAAAACGATGACTCCCTGGAATTCTTTTCCCTCCTTGTTTTGATTAACCAAAAGAACCTCAAGGACTGTCCCAAGAGTGCAGCCCACCTGATCCTTATCTAGAAAGGGAATTGCATGCATGTTGGCTTATAAGCCGTCTGATTTTTTTTCCCTTTTCACAATGTATGGACCTAAAGGTGGGTTGCTCTGTAGATACGTTGCCTATATATATATATATATATATATATATACATATATTTACAGGCGATAACTGGATATACAAATAAATCTCTGTAAAATAAGATTTATTGAAGTTGGATCAATACAATCAAGTGTAATTTCCGTTCAGAAGTGAAGGCCAGAAGTGAAGTTTCTGATCACAAAACGAGTGCATTTCAAAACAAAATTTACTATGAACAGTGCATGTAACATAAGTATTTACAAAACTGGAAAAAAAAATCCTCTATATAGTAGAAACAAAGATACTAGCACAATTTTTTTTTTTAAGGATATCCCAATGGTATATGAAGATGCACAGTGTAACGGCGTTCTAGGCCTGTGTTTTTGGCTGACTGAAACTCACTTTGTACAAGTTCTCCCCAATGCAAAACCCAAGTCTTTTCTGACAAAAGATTAGATGCTGTAAATCTCAGCACAGATAAGCTAAGGATTAACCTCTTCAACCCATGCTTCATCGTCCTGTATGTGATCGCTGCTTTTTTGTTACATTTATAATGCATTAACGTATAGAAGGGTCATGCTTTCTATAAGGAAAAAATTATCAGGTTGTAAAACTTTGGAAATCTTTTCCCTGTTTTTTTGAAATTGGAAAAAACGTTGCCTGTTCACTTTGTTTTGTGGTTGTCAGCGCACAAATGACCAATACAGGGAGTCCTTGACTTACAACCATTCCATTTAGTGACCGTTCGAAGTTACGACACTGAAGAAAGTGTCTTATGACCGTTTTTCAAACATACGACCATTGCAGCACGCCCATGGTCTCATGATCCAAATTCTGATGCTTGGCAACTGACCCATACTTACACAGTTGCAGTGTCCCAGGGCACGTAATCCCCTTTTGTGACTGCTGACCAGCAAAGTTAATGGGGGAAGCCAGATTCATTTAACAACCGGGGCACAATTGTGACAAGGAAGGTCATAAAAGGGCAAAACTCACATAACTGTCTTAGCATCAGAAAATTTGGGGCTCAATTGTGGTAGTAAGTCAAGAACTACCTGTATACATAGAAAGAGATTTTTTTTTTAATGTGCAGCAGAGCATGTTATAAATAAATGATGCTCTGGGCACCTAGACCAAAAATCTGGATTTATGTGATTCTCTTCTGCTCTTAGAATGCTTCATTTTTTCCCCCCCACTTCAGATTTTGCTAAACTGTAAAGTATTTTCTTTGAATGGTGTCATGAGTTGAACCAAAAGGCTGTTCTCCACAGGAAAATACACTTGAAACAAGACCGGAAGCCTCTAAAATTGGCCTTTTGAGTATTAGGCACACAGAAAATGTGCCCTCCCATGGCTCCTTCAATTTCAGCCTGAGGCAAACCAAGGGTGAAAATAAAGAAGTTATTTTGCATGTAGAGTGTGCCATTAGGATTATTGTCATCTTCAGGAATTTATAAAACAACTAGATGGAATTAAGATTTTTTTTTTAAAAAAAGGATGGAAGGGGGGAAAAAGGCAGTTGGTATAATATTTGTAATAGCAGATGACCCAAATATTTTATTCCCCAGCAGTTTTCTTTTGATGCTCTTTTTACAGTCCAAGGTGTGATGTTTTTCACTTGTGGCAACCTGGAATGTTTGTCAACAAATTCAGCGTTGATTGCAATTGTTGCTGCAGTTTGAGTTGTTTAAACGTATATATGTTTACAATAAATCTGAAAAACATACTAAGCTGCTCTGGCCATTTCAGGATCTATAAAAAGAATAGTTAATTAAATCCATCTATGTTGTCCACAATTCATGCAGAAAGTAATCCTTAGTGTATATTTTTCATTTCTTCGGATGACAAAACCCTCTTTTTTGTATTTAAGGGGTACAGATGGCTACTTTAAAAAACAATGCAAAAACTAGAAGCCTAAACTTTGCATCTTTTTTTTAAAAAAGGATATTGCACTACTCAAAATGTCCTTTAAAGGAGCTAATATTAAGAAAAATATTACTTAGCACTATTGTGGAAATTACGCTGAAGAATTTTACTTAAAAAGAAGAGATATCAAATATTGAGTTTGGTACTGCCACCTTCATCAACAGTCTGCAGATCCTGAGGAAACATGGTAACAAGGTGTTTGAACTTAACACAATTCAGTCTTTTTTATATATATATATATATATAAAATTAGCAATATCTGCAGTGCTTTAATACTCAGATATCCATAGAAATATATTTATTTATTTAAACTACTGCCTTGCACCCGATGGACATTTGACCGTTTTATATAACCCTGGGCTATCAAACGCATGATGTACAGAGTCCGGCTTTTTCCAGTTGATTTTAGAAGTCTCTGTATGGCTTGAAATCAAGAGTTCCTTTGTCATCCCTTTTCCCATAAACACCGAACGGGATGCTTTAAAGATACACAGAGCCTTGCATGAAAGATGCTTAGAGCAAAGCATTTCACAATTTCATAATTCACCCTTCTGGGTCTTCGTTATGCCTCAGGCGTCGACCGAAATCACATTTTAAAAGAGCTAACACAAAGGGAAGGAGGTGCCTTAAGCTGATTTAATTAAAAAAAAGAAAACCCACAACGTTAAAGGTGACTTTTGTTGGCACAGCTTTCCCGACCCTTTCAGACTTTCAAGGGCCCCAAAGACGTGACGGGCAGCATCTGTGGTCTTGCCAGGCCATGCCGTCCTAAGGATAAATCAAATTCCAAATCCGCAGGATGTCCAGCAACAACAAGATTCTCTTTCCCGGATGCTCGCCTTGGTTGGGTCAAAGCGATCATGGCTCGCACAGTTCTTCCCAGTGACTTTCCTATTTTTTTATTTTTTATTTTCCAAAAAAGACAAGTTTATGACTCAAGGGGAGAAAAGAGCAACTCCCAGCGGCTGTTATGTGGGGCAGAGAAGGAACCCGGAAAAAGACGAATGGATGTATTCGGTGGAGTACAGACCGTTGGCTTGGTCTGACGGCATCTGGATCCAGACTTGGTCGCTTTCCTTGAGTTCAAGCACGGCGCTGCCCGACGCTTGGTCTAAATAGCCTTTTTTGTACTCATCGTAAGTGTAGGTGGCCGGCACGTTGTTTTTGTAAAGGGCCACCCAGACGTTGGTTCCTTTCACATGGACGTGATAGGCAAAGTAATAGATGCCAGAAATGGGGCAAGTGAAGATCCCCGTTCCTGGGTTATAGCTGTTCTGCCCATTGTACAAAGTCCTGTCGAATTTTACGGGCATTCCTGAGGCTGGGAATGGGGAACTCAGGATGGCGGTGAAAGCTGGCAACATTTGGGCAGAGAGTTCCCCTCGACCGAACTGGGGTTTCCCAGGCTTGCCGTTCCCCAACACTGCTCCGTCAACGTTTCCGTTGGGTAAGTGGTGGCCCTGAAACTCCGTGGCAGGCAACACTCCTGGGGCCCCAGGTGGACCTGGAGGTCCCGGGCTCCCTGGGAGCCCAATGATTCCAGGGTTTCCAGGAACCCCTGGGGGGCCAGCGGGACCTATCATGCCTGGCTCTCCAACTCGGCTGATCCCGGGGGCCCCCGGGAGCCCAGGTTCACCTTTCAGGCCTTTCAAACCTTGGGGGCCCATGGGACCCAAGGGGCCTTGTAAACCTGGTATTCCTGAAGGGCCTCTGAGGCCTGGTTGGCCTGGGATCCCGGAGTCCCCCTTTGACCCATGGAGCCCAGAAGGGCCTGGAGCCCCAGGAAGACCCATGAAGCCACCTTCCCCCTTGGGGCCCATTGGGCCAGGCATCCCTATGGCACCGGGAAGCCCTCTCTCCCCGGGAATCCCCGGCTTGCCCACAAAACCGTTGGGTCCCTGGTCTCCCCGCAGGCCTGGGGGTCCTATAGGCCCACTTGGCCCGACTTCCCCTTTTGCGCCGGGGAGCCCATGCTTGCCTGGCAAACCCATGATACCCTGAGGGCCAGGGACCCCAACCAGGCCCTGGGGCCCCATCTCCCCTGGCTCTCCATCCATCCCGGGCTCCCCTTTATCACCGATTATTCCTGGCACTCCCGGTTGCCCACGGTCCCCCTTGAAGCCAGGGAGCCCTGGTTTCCCATACCCTGTAGTGCCAGGCAGCCCTGGAAGGCCACGCAGGCCAGGTTCACCCTTGGGGCCCAAAGGGCCTGGCAGACCCGGCATGCCAGCTACGCCAGGCAGTCCGGTGCCATCCACACCTGGAGGACCACGAGGGCCCATAGGCCCAGGTTGTCCACTCAGCCCTGGCTCACCTGGAAGCCCCAAGTCCCCTTTGTTCCCCGGAGTCCCGGGCAACCCATCCAGGCCGGGTTTTCCGAGGCCAGAAGGCCCTGGAGGCCCTGCAGGGCCAGGCAGTCCCGCATTCCCTCGGGGGCCTGTCAATCCGGGCATCCCCACGCCATTCTCGCCCTTTGCTCCACGCTCGCCTCGCGGGCCGGGTTCTCCTTTCGGCCCAGGCTCTCCCCGGAACCCAGGGAGCCCCGGAGCCCCACTTGGCCCTGGTTTCCCATTCACAGTGAGCCCAGCAGGCCCAGGCAATCCTGGTGGCCCTGGCCAGCCCCTCAGTCCTTGGTCTCCTCGTGGGCCAATCTCCCCTGCTGGCCCTGGCATCCCCTTCATGCCAGCCTTGCCCGGAAGTCCTGGAAGACCAGGTTTGCCAATACCAGAAAAGCCAGGGGGCCCAGCAGGTCCAGGTTGCCCATGAAGTCCTGGTTTCCCGGTGCCTGGTTTCCCAGGATAGCCTGGCGGTCCAGGTGGTCCTCTTGGGCCTGGCTTTCCCGGTGGTCCAGGTTCACCCTTGAGGTCCATCGGCAGCAGTGGAGGCATATCTGTGAAGACATGAAGGACCCATCACTCAAGGCAGGCTGAGCATCTTGGCAGAGGCCAAAGAAGGCAAGCTTTGACTTTCAGAGACAGGCAGTCCTCAACTCTTTTCCTGACACAGGGGGGCCCATTGCTGCAAGCGCTGAGGGAACTTTCTGTCAAAGCAAAGCTCTCTAAAGCAAGAAGACTCTTCAAAAGGGTCTTCTGGGTTATGGATAATGTTTGGAACCATTTTGAGCTCAAAACAGCGGCTTCAAGCATAAAACGGGTCACTTGGATCCTATCAGAAGGTCCAACAGGAGAGAAGATATGTACCTCAAGGTTGACCAGTTGAATTATTGATTGTCTCATAACTCAGTTGTTTGTTTTGTTTTGACCTAACCTGGTAATGGTAAGAAAACAACCAAATTCTGAGAACATCAAAAACTCAACATGTTGGAATTTTTCTAACACTGTTCTGATCTCAAAACAGCTCAGCTTTAAGCTGAGAATAATCTTTTGAATTTGAGATGTTTCACATACATAACACTGAATTTGACATGTCTATAGACTTGAGCCTCTCTGAGAAAATTTGAGGGCTTTGCAAGATTTCTATTTGGTGGACATGACAAACTCAGACTCGACTTCCAAATTTCAACATTATTGGCTTCCATTTCTAAATGACAATATCCAGGAGTGTTACAAGTTAGCTGTAGAAATCAAAGTCCCTTAAAACAACAATTAGCACGTTAGCACTGAAAAACGGTGTTCAGAGGAGATGCTTTGTATTTCTGTTCAATAGTGCAAAACTGAAACTCATTTCCTATCATGTCTTCTGATTAAGAAACTTTTTAAAGAAAAAAAATCATAGAGGAATCTCTGGAAGTTTCATTCCCTCTGGGGAGAAAGGCAGGCTAGCGACAATAATAGTTTTGTTTTTCCTTACTTCATCTCTGTATTCCTATTTTAACCCAGGTCTAAGATCCAGCATCACACTCCATAATGTTTTCAAAGGTTTGGCCCATGCTAATTTTTTTCCTTCAACTAATATAAAACCACTTAAGCAAATCAAATGCCAGCAGAAAGAGACCAATGCCATTGGTGGAATGAACTCCAAGTTGGCATAAAAGAGCTAAGACGACTTTTAAAAATATTTTTATATAGGAAAAAAACCCAAATGGTCTCTTGAATGATTTTTGTTGTTAGTGGAAATTTTGAGTTGAACTGTACATCAAACGTTTGTCTCATTTACGGCTCTAGTGAGGATCACATAAATATCCCCCCAAAATCTTTGTCCATTAAATTCTCGTACTATAATAACGCAGCCAAAACATCTATGCTTAAGCAAGGTTTTTTTTTTCCCCTTTTATTTTGTGTTTGGAAAAAGGCCTTCCCAAAGCAACTGATTTCAATATGTTCTTATGCTTTTTTGATACTTTGGAAAAGAAAGAGCTTTCAAGATCATCCGAACAAGGCAGCGTTGTCAAGGTGATGTGAGATGAAGGACACCCCTGTCTTCTGAAAAAGAATGGTGGACTTGCAAGGGCCACAGCCCGGAGCTATCGGCCAAGTCTAGCCAAAGAAATGGGGGGGGGGGAAGGAACAAAATCTGAATTTAGGATCTTCCAAATGTACAGGTGCAGTTTGGTGGCTCAAACGTGGTATCCTTCAAACGTGTTTGGGTCCTTAGATTCACTAGCCCTCATCCAGACAACCTCAGTTTGAGGAAACAGCGAGCAGGCAATATTCAGCTAGTTTCCTATGTATCATTTATTCTCATCCCCGCGCAGCCGTTCACATCAAAGAGAAAAGTTATCCAGGCTTCAAATTAAAAACCCAGTTGCTTTACAGGTAATCCTCAACTTACGGCCACAACTGAGCACAACATTTATGTTACTAAGCAAGACAATGAATTAAATGAATTTTGCCCCGTTTTATGACTTTTCTTGCCACAGCTGTTAAGTGAATCACGGCAGTTGTTAATAACCCGGTTGTTTAAGTGAATCTGGCTTTCCCCATTGATTTTGCTTGTCAGGTCACAAAAGGATCATATGACCCCAGGACACTGCAACCGTCATAAATAGGAGTCAGTTGCTAAGCATCTGAATTTTGATCATGTGACCCTGGGGATGCCACAACGATTGTAAGTGTGAAAAACAGTCATAAATCACTTTTTTTCAGTGCTGTCATAACTTTGAATGGTCACTGAATGAACTATTATTAATCAAGGACTATCTGTACACTTCATAGATTTTATTCTGTGTTTAGGCAGGGATCCAGCCTTTTAAAACCTTAATGAGGGTCAGGCCTACCTCCATCACAAGGTTTTCCTTAGAAAAGAATCCTTCATCTTCCTTGTTTTTATTACCACAGTATCTGAGGGGGACTTACTCTAAAACAGCATTTCTCAATCTTGGCACCTTGGAAGAAGCGTGAACTTCCTTGCTGGTTGGGGAATTCTGGGAGTCAAAGTCCACACAAGCTGCCACGGTTAAGAAACGCTGTTCTAATCTAGATTAAACGATTCCCCATTGATTTCAAACAACCCTTTGCAAGGTCATAGGGCTTTTCTTTTAAACGCCCGGCATTTGCCAACAATTAAGAGACCAAAACAGCTTAAAAATACCTTTTGTGCTCTTTTTCCTTAACAGCTTTTCCAAAGTCGGCCATCCCGAAATGCTTTGGGGTTATAGTGAGTTGGGGAGAGGTTGTTAATGCTTTGTCAGCCAATGGATTGTATTTGCTGGGTTTCAGCCCAAGAATTAAAAGACTTTATAGTCTATAGCCTTCTGAGATTGGAAGTTATCCATTGTCAAGCCACTTCTACAGTTTTGCCAACAAAACCACAAGGGACCTGTCCAGGCAGTAGCCAAGAGTCAACACTGATTCAAAGACATTTAAAAAAAGCATTTCTATACTGATCCCACCCCATGGACCCATAGTTACCTACTAATAAAAATATTGGCATCCCAAATATGAGAGTTAGTTTGGTGTTGTGGTTAAGGCATCAGGCTACAGATAAGGAACCATGAATTCTGATCCTGTCTTAAGGCATAAAAGCTAGCTGGGTAACTTTGGGCCAATCACCAGGAGGCTGGGAGTTCTAGTCCTGCCTTAGCCGTGAAGCCTGGCCAAATGACTTTGGACCAGTTATTCTCTTTGCTTAGGAAGGAGGCAAGATTATTACATGCTCAAAAATGGAAAGGTCTGGCACTATCCACAATATAGGAAGATGATGGAACTGGCAGAGATGGCTAAATTAACTTGTTTAATTAGAGAAAATATTTTTATTTATAGTTGACTGGAAATCCCCTTATAGATTTTTTGTCATGAAATTTAAAAAAAATGAAATTAATTATGTTTTGATTAGTAAAAAGAAGTTATTAAAGTTTGATTAGTAAAAAGAAGTTACTACAAAAAGACGTTTTAAAACCATGGAATGTATTTGTACTTATATTTGCTATAAAGAATGTCTACTACCAGAAAATCTCCTTTTTATTTTTTCCTTCTTTATTTTTGCACTTTAGACTTTTTCTTTCTTTTTTCTTCTTTACTTATATTAATTCTCGTTAGCTTTTGTTTCCTTTTAAACATTTTTTTTTAAAAAAGGAAGCTAGTTTGTTTCCATAGCATCCACCAGGTGGCAATGTTACTCCAAGACAAAGACTTGCATTCTTCAAAATCTCTGAATTGGGAAAAGATGCCCAGCATAAAGACCTTTTTGTCCCAAATAACATCCTTTATTTTATTGTATGAGAAATCACTGTCCATGCTTCTCCTGGCCAAAATGGACTCTAGTATATGACATACTAAAGAATTTTCTTTAGACATTTTAAGAAAAGAAATAAAGCAACAGGAATAAGAGAAGGAAAAAGAATAAGAGAGTAAAATACAAACGAGGTTACAAATAACACAGTATGTTCCATCATTTTAAAAGATTAGGAATCCCTATTAAGCTTTGAACTAAGAATAAATAGCAGGTCCATGCAAGATATATTGCCAAATGAATGAGAATTAAATCCTTGAGCATTTATGAATATACAGATCCTCAACTTATAACCAATTGCTTAGAAGCCATTTGAAGTTACAATTAATCTCCCCACAGGGAGTTATGACCCAGATTTGTGACCATGGGTTGGATTGGCTTTTATCTAGGGCTGTTTCTAGTGTCCCACAATCACATGAGCATGTTTTATTATGCTTTTACCGCCCCTCCCCCCAAAATAGGCATTTTCTTTTAGTTTTCAGTAAAACTGACCATAGAAGACCATCAGTTCACTTAATTGCCATGTTCACTTAATGGCTGCTGCTGCAAAAAAAGATCATAAATTTGAGTGGGTGATCCACTTTATAACCATCACTACTTAATGACTCTGATGGGCATTTATGGTGATAAATTGGGGATTACCCAATACTCTCTTTTTTGCCTCACAGGAAAAAATGCGATTTGTCTGCCACCTTCCTAGCTTTTCCCATCCTCGCCCCAGCTCCTGCCAAAAATAGCAGTTCCAAAGCATACAAATGTGAATAGATAAATAGGTACCACTTCAGTGGGAAGATAGTAGTTCTCCATGATATCATGTTGGCCATGTGACTGTGGCAATGCCTTTGGACAGCGCTGGCTCAATGTCCCTGAAACAGAGATGAGCACTCCCCGCTACAGTCGGCAACAACTAGCTGAGTTAAATCCGTAGGGCCTCTTACTTCCTAGATTTTAAATTCTACCCAACAGGGGTGCACTCTGGAGGCAGAGGAGTCCCAAAACTATAAAGAAAAGTAGCAATGAGTAGGATTCAGCAGAAAGTAAAAGTAAAGATTTCCCCGGTCCAGTTGTGTCTTACTCTAGGGGGTCGGTGTTTTTAGCTGAAGGAGCCAGTATTGTCCGAAGACCCTTTCTGTGGTCATGTGGTCCCCATGATTAAGATCAGGGGTGGGAATCAAATTTTTTAAGAACTGGTTCTGTGGGCATGGCTTAGTTGGTGGGCGTGGTTTGGTGGTCATGTGACTGGGTGGACATGGCTTGGTGGTCATGTTATTGGCTGGGTGTGGCCAACTCAATATCATTCACATCAAGGCACGCATCTCCTCGCCTGGCCTCTCATGACTGTGGGGATGCTGCAACAGTCGTAAGTGTGAAAAAGGGTCATAAGTCACTTTTTTCAGGGCCATTGTAACTTTGAATGGTCACTCCACACAAGCAAAGCACCAGCAAAGGAGGGGAAAAAAACCTCCAGAGAAGTTCCAGAGACAGGAAGTCTAGTCCTGCCAAGAATGTAATAAGGGTTAAACGGAGAGGCAGTTTCTGTAATCAACACCAGAATGTTTCCTTCCTGCCTTCCTTACAGGATTAAGCCAGTAATTTATTCTAACAACCGGTTCTCCAAACTGCTTAGAATGTTAACAACCAGTTCTAGTGAATAGGGGCCAACTGGTAGAATCCCACCTCTGATTAAGATGATCTGAGATGATCAAAGTCCTGGAAACTAAAGCATATGAAGAACAGCTGCAGGATTTGGGTCTGGCTAGTCTAAAGAAAAGAAGAATTAGGGGGGACATGATAGCAGTATTCCAGTACTTGAGGGGCTGCCCCAAAGAAGAAGCGGGGGTCAAATTATTCTCCAAAGCATCAAAAGAGAAGACAAGAAATAATGGTTGGAAACTAATCAAGGAGAGAAACAACCTGGAATTGAGGAAAAACTTGCTGACTGTGAGGACAATTAACCAGTGGAACAGCCTGCCACCAGAAGTTGGGGGTACCCCATCACTGGAGGTTTTTAAAAATCTAGACCTGTGATGGCGAACCTATGGCAGGTGTGCCAGAGGTGACACGCCGAGCCCTCTCTGTGGGCATCTGAGCCATGGTCCCAGCTCAGCTCCGCTTTGCATGCACATCCCTCCCACCGGCCAGCTCGTCTTTGGGTTTCTACTGCGCATGTGTGGGGGGACGGGGTGCATATGTTGGGGGGGGCGCATGCACAGGGATACATGTGCATGCAGGGATGCACGTGCATACGCAGGGGAAGTGCATGCGTGTGGGGCGGGGCACATGCAGGGTGGCACATGTGCAGGGGACGTGCGCATATCACATTTGGGGGATGCATGCGCTTTGGGCACTTGATGCTGAAAAGGTCTAGACAGTCACTTATGTGAAATTTTATAGGTTCTCCTGCTGGAGCAGGGGGTTGGACTAGAAGACCTCCGAGGTCCCTTCCAGCTCATTCTTCTCTTCTCTTCTCTTCTCTTCTCTTCTCTTCTCTTCTCTTCTCTTCTCTTCTCTTCTCTTCTCTTCTCTTCTCTTCTCTTCTCTTCTCTCCTCTCCTCTCCTCTCCTCTCCCCTCCCCTCCCTTCCCTTCCCTTCCCTTCCCTTCCCTTCCTATACACCGAGGTACATGGACCGCTGTTATCTTCCTTCTGAAGTGATACCTATTTATTTACTCCCATTTTCATGATTTCAAACTGCTAGGTGGGCAAGGGCGTGGTGTTTGGGTCTCAAACTGGGCTGTCAGCTGACAAGCTCGGGCGTCTTTAACCACTGAGCCAATGTGCCTCTACTTTCAGAAAAAAGTAACAAAGTCTAATTCAGAAAGAGAGAGAGAGAGAGAGAGAGGGAGGAGAGAGAAAGAGAGAGAGAGAGAGAGACCCTGGCATGCACAAATCCTCGAGTCCCAGACCAGTATCAGCCATTTTTTTTTACTTCTTCCCAATCCTGCAGCGCTGTAGTTTGTGTTTCCTTTTGGTCTCCTTGGACAAGGAACAGATAAGAACGGTGCCAAAACTGGTCCATCGGAGCTTGTCTTCTGTAAAGGAGAAATCGTCTCCTTTTGTTATGTTTAAACTTTGATTTTCGTTCGGTTTTGTTTCCATTGGGCTATTGGGACCCTCTCAGGCCTTTTAAATGGGATTTTGTTACAGCTAAGAGTTGAGAGATGGAATGTTGAGTTTTATACGCGTTAAGTAATGTTTACATTTTAACAGTGAAGCGGACCCTGCCAAAGCTCAGGGATAACGCTGGGAAGAAGTACTGAAATACAATTGTATCATATTTTATTTATCCGTATATTAAATTATTGTATTTTATTCCAGCCTCATTTTAAATTGTACATTTATTTCAATGTTGTTTTAAATTGTATTTTATTCCAATTTCATTTTAACTGTATTTTATTCCGATTCCATTCTAAATTGTTTCCAATCGGATTTTTGTAATAATTTGTGTTTGGAACTCTGCACTTTGATAACGGCCCATGGGCTAATCAATAAAGTTAACTAACTAACTAGGAAGAAGTAAGATTAATATTTTAGAGGCCTGTTGGGACATTTTGCTGATAATTGGGTTGGAAATGATGTTCCTTATTTGATTTGCCTATTGTGAAGAGATGGATGATGAGAAGAAGAGGTTTTATATTTATATTCACTGTTAATGAAGACGAGGGGAAGAGATTATGCAATTGCTTACAGGTAATCCTTGACTTACAACTCTTTATTTAGCAACTGTTCGAAGTTACAAGGGCACAGAAAAAAGTTACTTATGGCCGTCCTTGTATTTATGACTGTTGCAGCATCCCAATAGTCATAGGAT